>NC_141419.1:88094210-88536220 GCF_034619465.1 Leptosomus discolor
GGGGGGGGGGGAGAGGGTGAGGTGTAAAAGCAAGTGTCTCTTAAAAGCTTATTTGTAAAAGCAAGCAGCAAGAAAACTGCAGCAGTCACATTTCAAATGAGAAAAAATCCAGATAGGAAGTTGGGTGGATATTATATCTTATAGCCACCATAATACCGCTACTAATCTGCATGCAAAGGGCGGGTATTGTTTCATTTGGTTTCTGCCATGGAAGAGGTAGTCACCTATTCTACTTAGTCTTCAAGGCTCTCTCTACAGTCGGGAGAGAGAGAGAATTGACTTCAGAGAGTAATTCAACCCATCCTCAGAGAAGTGTTCAAGATACCAGGGATGACTTTCCTTCATACCTCTCTCACTACCTCAACAGAGACTAAATACCAATCCCATCCTCTGAGGTCCACAATATCAGCCACAGCCTCTGTCCAGTTATATCCTTCACGCATTTGGATGATAAGGCTTGACCTCCACTTCATTTTAAACTTTCAATTTAATTTCTACAAGGCTGTTATTTCCAACGGAGTTCAAGACATCAAGAGGATCTAACATCTAGTGCCTAAACCCAATAGAGGATTTTTCCCTTCACAGCACTCAGCATTGGGAGATGCTATCCCCTGGCATGGGTTAAGTTACACTAGGAGATAGTAAACAGATATGCTTTTTCCATCACAGAAATCAAAGATCCAAAGCTGTTGCATTTGCTTGCAGGATTCCAACATGCACCAGCTGTAGGTTCCCAGCAACAACACAACGGAAAACAAGAAAGCGCTGAACAATATCAGCATCACTTCACTCTCTCTTCTTGCTTCCCTCCTATTTCCAGTCATCCATTGCAAACAGCAACAACAAAAGGAGTTATATTGCAAAAGATACAGAAAAATCTGCAGCAGGTGGTAGTCAGCCACCTGTGCCAGCCTAAACCATCTGCCACATCACTGGGAGGAAGGAAGGGAGCTGAATAACAGCTCAGACATAGACCAAAGAAAATGCAAGGGCTCTGGTTTAAGCACTGGAGGACAGGGATTGATTCTTCTTTGCGTCAAGTCTCTACACTGTTCTGGTTGTACATCAAACCCCTCTCTCATGACCCTTTTCGCCTGCTCTAGTAATGATCCAGGAGCACTTCAAAATGGGATTAGTATAAATGAGAATTAGCCTATAAGCCTGCAGTGGAAGTGGATTATTATTATAATCAGTCCCTTGATTAATGATCAGTCAGTGTCTCACGCCTTATAATTACAGGAAGGAATCCTTGCTTCTCTTATAAAACAGCAATATCCCTTTCCTTCTGTGAATTTGTACTGAGGACAAAACGCACATCACTGATGACGGAAAAAGTATAAAGATAACATAAAAGATGCAGCTCATGTTCCTAACAGACTAATGTCTTTCTGAACTTAATCTGACAGCCTTCCAAGGCAATATTATGAACTCCATATTGTACAAAATCAGTCGCCTTGTCTTGACTCTGGGAACGTACAAGTAAAAAGCTAAGACAGATACTGAAATTAATCTATAATTTAGAACACAACCAGCAACAACACTATCAACCCTGTTGAAATCAGTGCCTAGTTAACTGGCCACTCTTTCCCCTGTTTAAGCTAATTTAGTTACATGGAAAGGAAAAAAAAAAAACAGGCAGGAAGAAGGACAATATTCATGACAGGTGATCTTTGCTGGAAGACCCTGTTCTGATACTCGCTTTTGTGACAAATAGCAACATCACTTCTTAGCTGCTAATTTAAAGGGTTTTCTGGGGGTCAGTGCATGCTCTGGAAATGGAGAAGATAAGCTCACCTAGGCAGACTGAATGACAGAGAGCACCTCAAGACCTTGCCTATGGGCAAGAAGATGGTCCAAGCTGAGTGAGTCAGCTGAATATATGGTTGGCAATTTAAGAAACACAATTAGACTTGCACTGAACATGAAATGTGAGCATAGTCTTACATCCCTAATTTTCACAAAATTTTGGTTGAAAACTTTCTAAAATAGATTCCTTCTCCTGCCCTTCTGCCGCACTTATGTTCTTCAGCATCAACCTCCTCCCTCTAGAAACAAGTCTTGAGGCCCAGATAGGAGATGGCACTACACTAGACCTCAGTTCAGGATTCTTTTTGAAGACTAATATATTTGCATGCAAAGAGATAAATTCTTCACACCAGTTAATACATCTTTAATCTCTGACTACTGAGGAGATTTTATGAACCTCTAATGTCCTGAATATAAAGAATGAATTAATTAAAAATAAGGACTTTAATTTCCTAATCTGAGCTACTCTAATGGGTTAATTCATGAGGACAGCAGTCTCATCTTAATTCAGATGACTCTGAGACTTGGAACTGCTATGTCTAAATTTTCACCCTTTCTGAAAACCACCAGTTTGTGAGGTTACTGACTTCTTTAGATCATTGTGGGACACAGTCTGTTTTCATAATTTGTGAATGCATGTTCATTTCCCACATGTGGGTTTAAAGATTCAGGTTTCCATTCTCTTTTCAGTTACGATACTTCTTTCCATCGTATCTGGTATTGCTCACAGTCACAGACCGTTCAGGATTGAGTCTCATGAAAGGCAGGTTTGGATGTTCCTTCACACCCTGAACACTGATGGATCACTCTTGCACTGCCCTGTTCGCTAACTGCAGAACATTTTGTATGCGCTTGCTGTTCTGAATTCACATACTCTTCTGCATCATGGCTGGCTTATAAAGTAAGATTGAACCACATCAGTCTGGTAGAAAAAAATAAGCAAAGAATAATAAATAAAGGGGAAAAAAAAAGACAAATGAAAACAACTTTCAATAAAATAACTCAGAACTTCAAAATATATCATCACACAGTGACCCTTCTTTCTCACTAAAGAACCACTAAATAACCTGCTCTGGCACTCAGACCCTCCCTCCAGAAGTAGCTTCTCTGCACTGATGTTCCCAACATTCCCACTCTAATTGCCCTCCTGCCTGCAGGTGACAATATATTTGCCAGTTTGTTGTAACTGTGCTTTTGTTAACTTTATTAATCCTGCTCTTCCAAAGTTGGTTTGTCATATGCAGTAATGAAAATATGCAGTTCATCACCTGGGAGATGATATCTACTTTTCATTCATCCCAAAATATGGATGAAATCAACATATCAATTCTCCACAATGCCAGTAAAAACACCTCAGTGCTGCACTCCCTAACTCAGAGAACTGTCTTTTTCTTTCATATTAATGCTAATGGTTTCTCTCTTAGGGATAAACACCTTAGTAATTTTCTCCTAAATGCAGGCACTGAAGCAATCTTCATTGCTAACTACCTCTAAAACCCCCAACTGCATTTGGTTTATTGTGCACCCCCTTCCTCATTGGTATGCAAGAAAGAATAAAGCCAATTTTCACCTTTTATCACAAACACATCATAAATGGTAAAGGGAAAGAATTAATAGCTCGGTAATTACATTTTAGTAAACAGCAGAGGAAAAAAAAAAAAAGACAACAACCCAGTAGTGGAGAAGTAATGACTGCAGCTGCAAGCAAGAGCTCGCCAGGGATTCAAACAAGCTCTTGTCAGCTTACGCGGGCATTGCAGACTTGCCATCTTCCCCAGCGAGGTTTGTGCAGCCTTGCAGAGGTGAAGCAGGAGGCTGTGGAGTCAAACACCTCAGCGCTCTGGTAAATGACTGCAAATGATATTCTGGATTGTATATATATTCTCACACGATGACTTCCATAACAAGTGTGCTTACCTTAAACGTTCCACAGCATAGGTATTTCTCTCCCTCCCCTGTGCCCTACTCAATACCAGAGACATACTTTGAGTTCAGCATCTGAAGAGGGGGAAAAAAAGAAGCAAACAACCTGCAGGGTGGCTGTTTTAGATTTTTGTAGCATTTAATCAATTGTGTGCTCGTTTCTGCCACTGAAATTTAGCTCAGTGCTTATCTGAGGGATGTGATCCCTGGGGACTACATAAATCATCACCATTACGAGTGCAAAAGAGCTATGTTATAGCTGCACTGATTTTGTACTGCTTACAGTGTTAAAAGCTGGTATGACCGTGTGACAGAAAAGGACTAAGTTGTCCTGTCCCTGTGACTTCCAGCATGAAGGAGATCTCACCGTTCTTTTTCCTTTGCATTTGCACAAACATTTCTGCTGCAGGTGAGGTGGCTAGATAGCATTATGTGCACAGTAACAGTCACTGGATTTGCATCTGTATATACAGTCCTGCAACCCCACTCTCAGTGGCCTTCTGAGGACTTGTGGGAACAGAGCTGAAACAGCAGGAACATGTGTCACCTCCCCTGTGAGCCATCACAAAATCTCTCTAAGGTACCTTCACATGAAATGCAGCTATCTACACTAAGAGATGTTCAGTGGAACTAGCTCTTCTCTAACAATCCAAACAAATGGGGTTTTTTTTAAGGACTTGATCATGACTTCACACATTCAATAAACACTGAAGATTTAATCCAGATACATTACTGCAATACCTAGGCTTTAAATAAATCAGGAATAGTTTAACTGAAGTTCACGCCTGGTGGGGTTATGACACACATTTTCAGATCCATAGTCTCTATTTCTGCTTATAAAACAGGTGAATCGTTTTCATTTCTTCAGAAAAAAGTCTGTGAGGATGAAGAGAGAGCTCCAAAACTGTAAGTCATGAGGTATCTAGGTTAGATCAATGGATCCTGAAAGATGTTAGGTAGCTTCTGAGACATGCCCAGGCTGTCCAACACAAGGACACAACTCATCTGCAGTTCTGAAATTTAGTGGAGTCTGACTTCTTCAGCTTGCTACAAGCTGTTAGTCAGGTACCCCACTGTAAGTAAGAGAAGATCTGATTTCTTACACCGGTACAGCCAACACAGCTGCTGCTAAGCTTTTGGGTTTTGTCTTTTTTAAAAGAAAATATTGCTCCCTGGCATGGTTTGTTTCACATCATCCCACTGCTCTGATAACAGCATGGAACTCCTGTGGCAACAATTTATTCTCCTCAGCCATTAGGCACAAAGTAAAAGCAGGCACAAAAATCTATGCAAGCTATGCAAGCTTTCTCCCATGGAAGTTAGAAAAATACTTATTTGAAATACGTCCTGTTTAAAAAAGAAAACAGAAAATGCTCCATGTTGTCACTATTTTTTTTTTTTTAATTTCTACTTTTCTTTTCATTTCCTCTTTAAAAAAATCTCGATAGATGCAATAACATTCCTCAGATTATAAAGGGGAGGTGACAAGCAACAGAGTCCAAAATGGTTGTGGTTTGGATTTGTTTGTTTGTTTGTTTGGGGGGAGATGCCACTTCCAGCTTCTGGGGCAAAACTACGGGAACTTCATCTATGAAAAATGTCCTGGTTTTAGGCTTTTCCGGTCTCCTCCTGCTAGTGTGAAATGAAAATAACGTCTTTAGAAATCCTCTTCCAGCGAAATATCTCATGCAGTTTTCCAGTTCAAAGGTCTGGATGATTTATATAAGGCTATGTAATTTTTTGCTCTCTTCTTTATTTTTGTCTGGAGACACTGCCAGTCAATACATTGGTAGAGAATCCAACAGCTACAGAATAGCATAAAAGACAAATAGATTTTCAAAATTACGGTTCTTTGGGACAACCCACTTTTACTGAGAAGCATTAACACCCCGTTCTACAAAAGACCCTTCTCTTGGTCATTTGTTATCATCAGGTCAAATGGCACCAGGCTGTGCTGTCACACAGGCTTCTTTTCTCAGCATGCAAGCCAAGTTTTTAGTCCTGGAAAAACCTTTTTGATGTGAATTTTGTGAAAATTGGTACAGGTAGAAAACAATTGTCTGTCCACTGAAATCCCCAGTCTGTGCACTGTACTTGATAAGTAGCTTTTGATAGACAAACCTCTGTAAAATGGAATTCCTAATAAGCTTATCTAGGACGGACGCATATATATAAAGAAATCGGGACACACTTAGAGCATGTCCAGCATCTGCTGGAAATAACTTCAAAGGACTTCAGTGTCATTCAACAGGGGAAAGAAAAAGTATGCAATACAGTTTGTAATGTTAGAAGAAAAGTAAATTTACATAATCACAGTCTTGTGGAGGACCTGAATGAAGTTTAATCATATGGGATGTGTTTATATAGGTGCTTTCTGTACAATGTACACCAGAACATAAAAAAAAAACAAGGAAAGATCTGAAAAGAAGAGAAAAAGATTTTGCTACTTTATCAGAATTTATAATAAAGTATTCTCTTCTTCCAAATGTTCTTATTTCATTAAAAAAGTCATAAATCATTCAGCAGCATCACTGTATATTTATCTATTTATGGAAGTTACTAGTTAAACAAAGATAAAGAACAGCAAAGGAGAAAGCATTTCAAGAGAAAAAAAAAAAGAATAATAATTTCTTGAAAAAGGACAGACAACGCTGGAAGGTACTCCTCCACCTGCAATATGGAACCACTAACATTGACTTCATAGAAGCAGAATGGTAGAGAGGGGCAAGAAATCAGTATCGCTAGACTCAATCAACCCTGATGTTCACCCCAAATGCCTTCTCTCTTCAACATCTTATTGCACCTGTTTGTCAGAAAGATAAATGCAGACCTAGAAATACGAACCGATTCATCCGTTATTGCACCATGATTCATTCACTGACAGGGACGGGAAAGGAAGTTGGGAATCTTAGTTGCTAGTGGCCTGTTCTTGCTAAACTAATATACTCTTTTTTTTTTTTTTTTTTTTCATAGTATATGCTTAGATTTTTTCACACTGAAGCCAAAGAATATTTTGCCCATAATCTGAAGGAAATTGAAGTCAGGTCTGCAGTTTCATCTATGATTTACTGGAACTGTTTTTTCACTTAATATCTGTGCCAAATAAACATTTCTTCAAAATCTGTCCATTCCGAAATAAAATGACTTGGTCATGGGAGAGACTTTAGTTCTCCCTAGAAAGTACAGAACAGTTTGTCTTCAGAATCCACCAAATTTTCATGGTTTGACTTTCCAAGTATGTCATCACCAGCCTGTGAGACAACATATAAAGAAAATAAAATTAATGTTCTCCACCTAATACACTGTGTTAATGGTTGCTACTTAGTTCACTACCACTATGCTTTAAAAATAAAATGGATTTCATTTAGTCACTGCAGTACCTAGCAGAAAGTGCACTAAAATTATTTTCCCCTTAAAAGAACATGCTGTAAAGGCCCATTAAAATATAATTACTGCCAAAAAAGCATTTTACATTTCCTTGAGATAAGCTACAGTAGTGTAGTTTGAAATTCGACTTCCATTGATTCAGGATTAGAGCAGCATGTTTAGATAATAAAGCAGAAGGATCTCAGATAACAGCCTGAGTGAGTCATCATACTATAGTGTTTAGTCTCAGAAAGTGTGTTTATCTGAAGAGCTCTTGGGACTAATACGGTTCCTCTTCAAAGCCTGAAGCAGGGGGCAAAAATCATAGTCCTGGAGGTTGGCAGGATAAACATGTCCTGTGATTTGCTAGCAATTTGAGAGATGGATTTCACTACAGAGCACACTGTTGTTGTCAGGTTGAAAAGTGTCTGCCTGGAAATGAATTCATGTGCACACAGCTCCAGACAAAGGAAAATCTCCCTGAAATGGCATGCCATCACATTTTAGGGATAATTTTTCAAGTCTCTGACTCACACCTGGGAAATATAGTGGTGCACTAAGTTTATCATAAAAAGCGCCTGTTTTAACAAGCAAAAATTGGTGCAATAATCTTGAAATGTACTGTCTCACTGACAGGTTCAGAAATCCATTTTTCTGCATATTCACCTGCTTCATGTCTGAAAACAAGTTTACCTTTCCTACATAGGGTCATTTTGGTGAAGGGAGTGCTATCTGATGCTCTTTTAAGAGGTCTAAAGAGGGAGGTTGGGTAATGTGTCATCAGGAGGAAAGCTGTGTCAAGAATAAAAGCTCCTGTGTCAGTCAAGAGTTTATAAATACAGCAGGAGAGATAACTGCTGTGTGTGCTCCACGAGGAGGAATTCAAACTGGGCTCCAGAAGTAGCAACATATTTTTAAGTTAGAAGAGAGAGTGAGAAAGCGTAAATGAGTGAACAGAAGGTTTCTATAACTCTGTGTGGAGGCTTTTTGTGCATGGTTGGAGCAGTTGGGGGTTGTCACTCTCTGAGAATAATTGTGAAGGGAATGAACACAGAATAAAGGACTTGAGGTCTATATGTCCTTTCTTTTGCACCCACAAGTTTCCTGGAAATGGAAGTTGTTTACACCAGTTTAAATCAAATACATGTAAAAGCAGATGAGGTTTATGACACACTGGATAAGAAAAGCGAAATTGTAGAACTACCTTCCCCCCAACACCTCTCCAACCTTAAAGGATAGAGAAAGGCAAATGGGTAAATTTCAAGGGAGAGTTACCAAAGAAATGTCCCATGAACATGGTTGAACAAGAAAGCTCAAGCAATTTCTATGGATAATAGTTTGCATATGCGGATTTCCATTAAGGTTTTATCATTTATTCCACATGTCAAATTGTAGCTAGGCTAGACAGTTAAAAGTTAACTAAATAATATTTCTCCTGAAGCTCAATCTCACATTTACTCTCTGTCTATTTTTATTTGCTTTTTGATTTTAATTGAAAAGTAGATGCAAAAAGAAACCTTTTCGTTTAAGAAGAGAACTCCCAGTTGAAGAAGAGCGAAAGGAATCCTTGATAGCTTCTTCTAGAAGCAAACGTGAGGCTAAGGATACATGTCTTCTAGATTCAGTTGTGCCATTGAAAAAGAAAACCATCAATTTTTTGTTCCTTTCCTTCTTGCTCCAAATTTTCAAGCCTTGTGGTATGAACTGATGAAGTAAATGCTGTTTATAAAAATTTGGCTATGAGCTGTTACATCAGCAATACCTGTTCTTGAAACTCTCGGAGGTAAACGTAGCCTTATTCTGTCTGAAGTTGGCTGCGGTGAGAAAACACAGGCAGCTGGCAGGTGTAGTGGGTGATGAAAAGCAGGGGTAGTGAGTTCAGTGAAGCATAACTACTTACACTAACCTTACCTATATTAAGAATGTGTCTCCTGTAGCTTCTTCAGTGGGAAACTGGTATTGGAAGAGCACTAGAGGACAAATGATGATGTAGAAAATATGTATCCAGAGTTTGTGGAACATCAGTCTGCTTCCTGAGAGGAGCAAGCTGTCGTATTTAATGGTGTCTACGTATATGCAGAAGACGAGGAAGACCAATAACTAGATGAGCAATACTAATGGTTTATTCGTGTTTCTGTTTTTCACTTTGTTTGAATGGTTTTTTAAGTTCAAAAAGTTGAGAACCAGAAATGTATTTCTTAAGCACCATCTATGTTTTTGGTGCTCAAACTGTATATATCAGTCAAAATATCAAAGATTTTTATCCAGTTTCAGGTATGAAATCAGATGTGGATTTTTAACTCTGGACTTAAAAATAAAGAAATATATTAATTATTAATAAATCACAATATTTGGTCAGTGTTGAAGTGTTCAGCAGGGAAAGGAGAAGCCTATTTGGTGAAACATATTCTCTAGAACAACTAAATACATTAAGTTCTGTTGGTTTCTCTGTTGACTTCTTGTTTTTCCCAAAAAGGGAAGAAATACCATTTTAGCTGCTTGAGCTTCTGAAGTGATTAAAGTCATTATTCAAAGTTGACGATGAAGTATTTACGGCTGCGAGGACACCCACAGAGAAATGAGATTTTCACTACATGATTTAGAAGCTGTAACACCATCTCTGCTTTAACATGAAACCCAGCGAGGTACCATCAGAGCACACCATCAACAGCATAGCTGGACTTAGGATTTTTACCCTGAGTCACCAAAGTCACAGTAGGATTTCATTTTGAACTTCAATGAGAGTAACATAAGCTCTCTGTGAAGAAAGAGTCTGTTTTAGCTGTTGACTTCAATGGGAGTTGGAATAGGTCTTGATTTATTTTGGAGCTGTGTAGTGCAGATAGAGATGAAACAAATTCAAAAACATCTGCAAAGACAAGCAGCTAAATCTAGGATACTTAGAATGGACAGTTTCTGAAATATAGAGGTGTAGGAAAGTGGGAAGAGCTTCTTAGCACAGATACACTGAGACATGTTTCAGTGATGACAGTCTACACTGGAAGAACAGGGAAATTTCAAGCAGAGATCCTCTTGTATTAATTCAACTTGGATCTTGAGGCAGAATAAGTGTGCCCAGGCTGTGCAATGTCCTGGGATGATGTATCTGCAGAGTGTGCTGCTACTGCCACAGGTCTCTGCTTACTCCAGAATCTCCACACCACATTTCATTACGTGGTCATTACATGCCATGGGCCTCTAATAATATGGATATTTTTGTCCCTTCTTGGAGAAAAACTTAAAACTCTGCAGTGTTCCTCTACTATTGATCTCACCAGCTTTCACTGTTTGCATTATTCTGATTTCTTTTCTTACCTTACAACTGTAATTCCTGATGAAATTAATAATATTAACAATAACACGCCACCAATTAAAAATGAGGGTTTATTCTAGTTTGTTTATATGATCAAAAATGTTGTAAAAATTGTAGAGATTTGTGAGGAATTTTTCCTAAAAAGTGAACATGACTGAAAATGAGCTTTATTGAAATTGAACCACATAATATTTTCAGCTACTTATAAAGTCAGTGCATAAGGATATTTTTTTTCATTTTTCCTGAATCTAAAAAAATCTTTCAAAGTGATTGAAGATTGCACTCCATTTTTTTTTTTTTTTTTCATTTTAAGAGAAGATGAAAGAAAATAAAATAGCATTTTAAAAATACTTGTATTTAGTTTGTGAGGCAAAGTTTTGGTAGAGGGGCTACAGGGGTGGCTTCTGTGAGAAGCTGCTAGAAGTTTCCCCTATGTCTGACATAGTCAATGCCAGCCGGCTCCAAGACAGACCTGCTGCTGGCCAAGGCCAAGCCCATCAGCAACGGTGGTAGCACCTCTGTGACAATATATTTAGTAAGGGGAAAAATCTGCTATGCAAGAGCAGCTGAGAGAGAGGAGTGAGAATATGTGAGAGAAACATCCTGCAGATACCAAGGTCAGTGAAGAAGGAGGGGCAGGAGATGCTCCAGGCGCCGGAGCAGCGATTCCCCTGCGGCCTGTCGTGAAGACCACGGTGAGGCAGGCTGTGCCCCTGCAGCCCATGGGCGGTGGAGCAGATGACTGCCTACACCCCGTGGAGGAACCCACATCAGAGTAGGTGGATACCTGAAGGAGGCTGTGATCCTGTGGGAAGCCTGCACCGGAGCAGGCTCCTGGCAGGACCCATTGGACTCATGCAGAAAGTTGCCCATGCTGGAGCAGGTTTGCTGGCAGGACTTGTAACCTCGTGAAGAGAGGAGCCCATGCTGGAGCAGTCGGTTTCTGAAGGACTGCACCCCATGAAGAGACCCACGCTGGAGCAGTTCATGGAGAACTGCAGCCCATGAGAAGGACTCACGCTGGAGAAACTCATGGAAGACTGTCTCCTGTGAGAGGGACCCCAGGCTGGAGCAGGGGAAGAGTGTGAGGAGACCCCCCCTAAGGAGGAAGGAGCAGCAGAGACAACGTGTGATGAACTGACCACAACCCCCATTCCCTGTCCCCCTGTGCCACTAGGGGAGAGGAGGGAGAGAAATTGGGAGTAAAGTTGAGCCTGGGAAGAAGGGAGAGGTGGGGGGGAGATGTTTTAAAGATTTGTTTTTATTTCACATTGATTGGTAATAAATTACACTAATTTCCCCAAGTTGAATCTGTTTATCCTGTGACAGTAATTGCTGAGAGATCTCCCCATCCTTATCTCGACCCATGAGCCTTTCACTATATTTTCTCTCCCCTGTCCAGCTGAGCAGAGGAGTGATGAGCAGCTCTGGTGGTCACCTGGCATCCAGCCAGGGTCAACCCACCACACTTGTTCTGATGAAAAAATGAAAACAAAAAATAGAGGCTTTGATATTGAATGGGGGTCAGGAAGAGAAGAAAGTTCCTAATATCTGATTTTATCTTTTTTTTATGAACAGCATAAACTTTTATTTTTCTAGTAACAAAAACATTAAAAAAAAAAAAAAAACCAAAAAAATGAAGTAAAAGAAATTATTTCTCTTGAGTTTTTTTGCAACATACTACAAAAAAACCTGTACAGCATTCTACTCCTCTTTCCATTAGCAAAAGCTGGGCACATAAGCTCTGATTCATCATTTCTCTTCAGCTTTCGATAAGAAAGTATTTTACTTTTTAGCATTTTAACTCTACAAAATAGGACTAAAGTGAATGTAGGAGTAGAACAGAGTAGATATAGACAGTGAACTATATTAAAGAATAAAGCAGGAGTTCCCTAACACACAAAGACCAAACAGCTGGAGACATAATTCCCCTAGTGACTGTGTACAGATGACAACATAAGGCTGACATTACTAAGCTCAGACTTCCTGAGTGAGCAAAAAAGATGTTGCTTCCTGTTCTTCACAGAAGTAAAGAAATTTTCAGACATACTGAGTAGCAACTATGACGTTCCTTCTTTCTCCCTGCCAAATCATTGCTGAAGCTATGCTAGGACTATCATGCATAGGAAACTTCTTGGGCCTGTTCTAATCATAAATTCTAGGTCAATGAAATTCACAGTTTTGGAGACATGCCTTGAAATTTAGCTTAAATTTCTGGGAAATCAAACACTTTCACAGGAGACTCAGCAGCAAGTCACTGGTTAACTGCTGATACTGTATAATTTTGGGTCAAGGAAGAATAATTCAGGGCATCTTTTGATTCCCGGAACTGGGTTGAGTTCACTTTGAAATTGGCCTACATTTCATTCACATGTATAACTCATGCCACAATCCCCCTGAACTACATTCAACTTTATATAACTTGATGCCATTCTAATTCCTGGCAGCAGGATGCGTTTCCCGCCATTTGCAGTGCCCAGCTAAGGCGCATTCAGATGCTTGGGGAGGCAATATCAAGGTTTCCAGGCTTATACTTCCTAAACCTTTTTTGTTTGTTTGTTTATTTTAAGGATCTACTGTCCTTGTTGACTGATTCATTTCTGTACAAGGTGCTCATCCACTATGGAAACTCAGGAAACAATCAAAGCCTTCAAACAGAACCTGACACATACCTCAGGAAAAGATCAACCAGCTGCAACATTTTGAGTAAACAATAAAAATGTTTTGAGATGGAAAGGGGATGAACTGAGTCAGGAGGAAGACATTCTCGCATTTAACCCCTTCATTTGCCTTAGTGTATGTGAAACAATCCCTTGACTGATGCTCACAGATGCATATACACATTATAAGTATACTGTAGGTTACTTCTGGTATTAAGATCTTTTCATTATGGGTGAGCATTTGGTGTTTAAATATAGTGTAGGGAGGAGAAGAATGGTAACAAAATACTTGACCTACAAGTAGATTAGGAGGTTCCTCTAATATATAGAAAAGCAGGAATGATAAACGCATAGGACAAACCTACAACAGCATTTATTAATTTGATGATTGTGGTAGATATTTATGCACAGAAGAGAAAAAGAAACAAACAGGTTTTATATCTTCTACTCAAAAGAAATGTGTCCATCGTTTCTGGTCAGATTTTGAAGTTATACTATATCACTGAAGCATTTCTAAAATCCTCTCTTTTGTTAATTCCTCAATGTTATTCTGCCACTGCTCCTTTTATGTTTGAATAGCTCTGTGACCCATGTACCTGAGGTTAAAATCTTTGGGTTTATCCCTGATTGCATGATTCACATTGGGAAATTACTCACCTGTCCAGCAGTGTCTAGAATGTCCAAATAGGCTGGTTCGTCATCAATTCGGACTTGAGTTTTATAGGCATCCTCTGAAAAACACAGTGCAGTACAACTAAGTGTAAGAGTGGCTCAGAGAATGGAAAATGAGATAGCTTTGCTAGTTTGGAGTAAGCTTTTCAAAAGCTTTCCAGTCTGACCTAACTTTGCTTTTTTTCAAGTGAAAAGGATGCTTGCTGAAATCCTACTATCACCGCAAAATATTAGCAAAAGGGAGTGAAGCAGTCTTTTCTATTACACTGGCTTGAAATATTGAAGAAATAAATTGGCCTGTCTTTAAAAAGATAGCACAGATCGTAGGTGTTGCTTAAGTCACAAAGCCTCAGAGGTGTTGTGCTGTTGCTGTGCTCCAGGGTGGTTTTACTCACTACGATCACACTTCCACAGAGCTTTTCCAGCAAATAGTTCCAAGCTAAAGATTGTCTACATTACTGGGATAGTCTCCCTGTGGCTGAAGGGGGCTTCTGGCTCAGATATGTCACAGCAATTCATTAGATCTCTGTATATCTCTGGAGAGAATGCAAGTGGATATTTAAAATACAAAAATTTGTAGTGAGTAAAAATGAATTTTGTAATAATAAATTCTGTAATCAGTGTTCTCATGCTCATCATGGCTGGGAATAGAGGGGGGAAAAAACTGTGCATGGTGGACCATTCCATTAGCTCATGATTTTGTCAAACTAAATTGGGAAGGAGAAAAACAAAAAAGGTGAACTCCTATTTGCATAAGTTGTTTTCCTCAACTTTCAATTTCATTCCTCTCTCCGCATTTGTACTTACTTTCTAAGGTTAAATAGAGCTTAGATTGCAGGCCATGTTTACACTTGAAATAGTCTTAGAAATTATCCATGTTGTTTAATTAAACAACAAGGCATAGGAGCCTGAGTGGTTTTGGCGACTGATATGCTTTGGCTGTGCATTGAAGCTTGAAGACAAGACAAGTGCATTTAATGCAACTGAGAAATGTCATTAATCACTGTAAGCATATGCTTGGCCCTGTCCAATGACTCAATCCTGGAAGCCCTGGCTGACACAGACCCTCAGGACTAAGCTCTCCATAACTATTGAGATAATATTGGGATTATAATACAAGATTATATTGCAGGTCGCTGGAATTTTCAGGACATTCCAATTTGTGCCATAATATATACATTGTGTCATATGACACTATAAAAGCATGTAAAAGCCTGCTGTCTACGTACACAGAGGAAAAACTAAAGCATTCGGGTATGAAGGATTCTGGATGGCCTTAACCCCGCCCATCCCATGCAGGCGGTGGCAAGCTATCTTTACAGACATAATCACATACAGTAATTTCCATGACTCCCTTGCTTCTTTTAGGCCTCAGTTCAGCAAATTACTTAGGCACGTGCCTTGCTTTAAACAAATACCTAATCCCATTGATATTAGGATGACCCAGAGGTTTAATTAATTGTATGATACATTGTCTTCCTGAGAAAGTCGGGGCGCTCCAACCAGCAAATATTTCAGTCAATAGATCTCTTTCTAGGGATTGCTGAATAAGAAACTCTGTGCCAAAGAGGGACTGTATAGTGTGAATTAGGCTACTTACAGTTTAAATAATCTATTATGGCACAACAACGGTATGTGCAATAGAATTTTATTCTTTTCCTTTTTTTATCTTTTTTCCTAACTAAAATGAAAAACCAAATATGAAAATACGTAAAATCAAATATGGTATTTCCTTCATATTAATTCTATTGATACTATAAAGTATTATTAATATATTTCCATGCATGTTGGTACCCATTTTCATTACATTCATGCATACATGATTAACAAATGACTTGCATAAATTTAGCTTGCACTCTTGGCTCCGCAGCTGGATACTCTACAGTGAATATGTTGTGGTCCTGTTCCTCTTTTTTAGTTAGACCAATGTGAGTTTTAATTCAGTAGCATTAAAACAGTTAACACAGATACATTTGCATATTTAAATTCAACTTGGATAAAAATGAAACTGGAACCTAGATAAATCCTGTCTTTCCTAAGGAAATTAATTAGGAGTTCAGAGTTAGTTATAACTAAAAGACCCACTGGCTTCTGAATATAGTCAGTTTTCAGTGAGTAAATGTAAGATATCTACACCTAATACCCTGCTGAGCTGCTCCAGGTGTACCCCAAAATCGTGCCACTGATACTAAAGTTTCAACTGCTAAAAGCTGGAGCAAGGCTGTGTTTATAACCCTTTTACTTTGCAAAGATAACACTGAACATACAATCCTATTTACTTTGTTTTCTCAAACTACTAACCATAAAACACTTCACAAACATGTGCCAGAATCACTGTCCCACTTTCATTCTTAATATATGCCAACATCTTCTGCCAGTAGTAGTGAAATGTATTCTCTTGAATTGAATTCTGTGACCAAGCACATGAATCTAAATGGTTTTCTAGGCAATTGTATCTGGAAGATGCTTTTTACTTTTAGGATTTACCTTTGCCCCAGGAAATGTAGAGATGAAACAGGAAGGAGATATGACTTTCTTTTGTTACATCACCTTTCTGCGTATGTGCAAAAAGCAGGATAGTACAGACAGTTTAGAAAGGCTTAAAAATATCCTCAGTTGAGTTGTGATAAACAGAGATATCCTCAACCTAGGTTTGAATGGAAAATAGATGGGAGGTTTAAGCCTGCTTTTCTAATGGTGCTCATTTAAGAGGAAGTCCTAAAGCCCACAATTATCAAGGGAATTGCTATCTCGAGCCAACACCCTCATACCAGAGATCATAGCATCCACTTCTGACCTATCAGCTTCTTAATGCTGAAACACAATCAGCCTTTTGAAAGGCACTATCTTTCCATTTAAGTTGCGTATCCGCTGATCTCCTGGGCTACTAGGACAATGAATATTTCCAGTGCAGGAGGTAGAATGAAGATGCATAAATTGAAAACCATGTTTCTCATCTCATGGCATATGGACCAAGAAGACAAGCTAAGAGTGGAAGAGCTGTACCATTTAGTTCTGGCCTACCATTGACAGTTTTAAACTGAGATTTCATCTCAGGAATTAGTGGAAATAGAGCTGAGTGAGGGGTTACATAGACAAACATCTTTGTTTCACTCACTTGGACTATGGTGCAGAGGCATTAACCTGGAAAGGACAACCTCCTAGAGATCAAGAGTTGGATATGTCTGTATGTCGGACCCAGTTAACATATTTTTGTTTTAATAGTAGCTATAATGCTAAGCGGAAACCCTGGTGTCTTCACACAGTTCGCAAAAGATTTCAGAAGGGACTACTATGTGGCTAGTCCTTTTATTTGTCAGGCAGGCAACACAGTACATGTTACGGTCACATAAAGGAAATGGAAACCCTGAGCTCTGAGAGGAACATGCTGTTTACATGTGGACTGAGAACAGGTGAAGGTGTTCCACTGAAATAGCATCTCAATGTATATGAAACAAAGCAGGAAAGTCTTCATCAGGAGCACTGGCAAACTCTGTCTAATCTTCTCACTTTAAAAATTACGTACATTATTACAAATGCTGCCTGGTATATTTACACTATTCAAAATATTTGAGTACATTACATTTTCTTTCACCTAATCAATTTATAATACTGATAGAATGGTCCCTTTAAAGTCAACTGGGAGCTGCTAAGCCACATGTATCTGGACTTTACATCCTACAGCTCTAAGGAGAGATATTTATTAAAAGGCCAAACTCCAGCTGCTGTTTCAGTAAAGAATTAAGATAAAGTACAAAAAAGGCACAAGAATAATAATCAAACATCAGACAATAAATGAGACAATAACTATATTTCTTACATTTGGTTCCATATTAGTCTTTCTGTGAGGCCAAATGTAAGGTCCCAGTTTCTGCTTAGGTAAAATGCAGCAGAATGATAGGGTAATATAAAAAAAAAAACTGGATGGAGTTTATTCATATTGCTGTGAGATATAACCACGATTCAAACACAGGCTGCAAGAATGAACATTTTGCAGGGTATCAAAGTGAAAAATTAAATAAAAACTCCTGCATCCTTACAATCTGTATAATAGGTGGAAATGTTAATATATTAATTGGATGGTTAAAATACCTGGTCAAACTTATTTTTTAAAGATTACTATTCTCTTTTTTTCCCCTTATAGAATATGGACTTCTTTAAAGATTTTATTTCCTACAAACATTAGAAATAAATTGAAAATAGATAAAAAATCCAGCTTTAAAGTTATACTACTCAGCTTGAATTATTACTGACTGTTTACTGTTTTCCAGGGTGGGGAAAAAAACAAATAGAGCTCCAACTGTGTTCTGAACAGCACTTATTCTTTTTTATTATTAATTCTTTCCTCCTTTACTGAATATCGCGTTTAAACCAAGAAAGAATGCTTTTTTCAAAAGGTGGGGTTTTAACTCTTTTTTTCTTAATTGTTTGGTTGTCCTTTGAATTACTATGAAAGAAAAGAAAAAATTCTTCCTTAAGCATTTGTTACCTGATCTTTTTTTTTTTATTTATTTGAAATTAATAAATCCTCTTTTTTCAGTTTTTCTTTTTTATAGGACATAATTCCGAAGACAGAAGAACAATAATTAATGCAAGGTTGTGTTGAGATCAGTTACCTCAGCACTGGAAAAGCTAGATTCATAAAAAATATATGAAAGCATTTTTTCAGCTATGAGCAGGTAACTGCTTCATGACAAATAGATTTCAATGGGTACGATTTGAAAGGGAGTTGTAATGGTCTTTTCATCTGCATTACAGACATGTTCCAATCCCTGAAATATAGGTCAGCTGCTTCTTTCTTCCATTTGTTAATTCTGCTTGCATTCCTTCTGAATAAATAGTATCTCTCATCTCTCTGTCTTATACTATCAATTGCAGTTAAAACCAATCAGATTCTCATATAGGCAGATGAGCCAAAAGATATTTTATTTGGCCAAGGAGGTGCCAAACCAGTGGAATGAAGTCCAAACTGAGTCAGACACACCTGGAGTTCTGCCTCTTCTTGTTTTCCCTGTGTGCCAAAGAGACAGCAGGAGAGCCAGCTACATACGCGTTTTAATCCAGAGATGCTCCTGAATGTAGGATGATCGTGAGTCTTTGGCTGGATGTGTGCTGTTTCTATTTACAAGAAGAGTGGATGAACAGAGGCTTAAACCACTGTACCAGCTACTACACATAAACTCCTTCTATTTGGGATAAAAATATGCATGTCATAGGAATTGCCCATCAAAATACATTGGTCTTACAATTTCCCTTAGCATATAATTATTTTCCTGGAGTATGGGTGTTTTATAACTTGGGTGAGCATTGCTATCAGCATTTTGCAGACAAGGACACCAAGTCACAGAGGTTGCCTTCCTATGAGCTATGCACACATGATAAGCAATGAATGGCTTAGAATAGTAGAACAGACAGATTTGATTGCCTCGTATTCTGTAAATACTCATGTAGATAGGAGTAGCCTTTAAAATAAGGAGAGTAGGAACATTAGTACTAGACTGCTAGCTAGGATACTTAAATATCCCATTTCCAGTTCTGTCTAGCGTTACATAATTCTACCGTATATCAGCAGTTAAGAATACTTCAGATTATTCTTTCCAGCGCTGCTGCTTTTTATTTCTCAGCATTGAACTCCGTTTCCCATTGTGCTGTTATTTGTTTAGCCTTGTCAGGTCTTTGTCAGATCTTTCAGGTTTTGCTCAGTTTTATGTCAGCAGCACATGTTGCCTGCTCCCACCTATACAAGTGATGGTAACAGACAAGATCATTCCAAGCAGAAGGATCTTGATGATGGTTTGCAGAACAGAGAAAAAAAACGACCTCTGCCTTTCTAAACCCGCACACAGAAACCCTTCTTTCAGTAACCACACACTCTGAACATCTCTGCTGTTTCTATGAAAGAGAAGCAGGTAAGTAATGTAACATTTAATGTGGATAGTGCCTGTCTGCCAGCCTTATTCTTATAAAAAAATCTATAGTGCAGGCCTTGAGAAAATTAAAATAATCTGAGAAAAAACAAAGCGTTAGTCATGTTAAGTGCTTATCGTAAAAGGAATTCATACATTCTTTCATTATACATTCAGTTGCATGATGAGAAACACAGCACTTTCTATCTTTCAGTTTTCATTTTAACATTCAAATTACCATAAACATATTTTCAAAGTAGATATTGAACCAGGGTCTTGGCCACATATGTCTTCAGAAAAGATTCTGTAATGTTGTTTTCAAATGGCCTTGCTAAACTCAAATGTGTATTACTATTGCACATTCCAACTCTCCGTATTAATTTCAGTTGAAGAAGGAATCCTTCATTTCCTTTATTCAGCTTTTGTTCAGCGTTACGACACGCTCTTAACTAACCACTGTGTTATGTTTCAGAGGTTCCTGTGTCTTCAATGGCATACAAAAACAAATCCTTGAGTGCTCATAAGATAATTCATGATTTCAAGGAGTAAAGATGCAAACAGAAATACAAAGTACTTCTGTTCTCCAAGTCTGAAAAGAGCAGAACAACTCATAACTTTTAGCTGATTTTGTCCTCCTGAAATAAGCACTGCTCATATCGTCAGTGCAATGCAGAAGCCCAGATCCTCAAATAAACCTCTGCACTTAATCCTGCTACTATCAATGAAAAGTGGTGCCTAAATACCTGGAGGGGAACAGGGACTAAATTACTTGTTGAGCATCCAGAATTTTTGCAGCATAATAAAGATTTGAGTCGAGGCCCAGTGAGTCCCACGAAGTCTGAGTATTTGTTACTGTTTTTTAACTGAGCCATCTTCATTGTCATACTCTCGCCTCACTCCTCTGGCGACCATTGACCGTGTTTTGTCTGTGTCTGGTTACGATAACAAAACTAAAAGCTTCCTCAGCCTAATGGGCATTCTGTTTGGTTCTCACCTCACCACAGTGCTCCTCTTTTAATGCCATTATGTATCTGTCTTAAAACAGCTGCTCTCAAATTAAGTTTCTCCCTCTTGTTGGTCTGCCTAATGTTTCAGATCTGTGCTCTGCAGGGCAAGGCTGATAACACACATCTGCTGAAGGAGCCTGATTGATTTTCTACATTGGGTACTTACACGGCAGCTTTCTAGGTGACCTGAAATGCACTCAGTGCCTTCGAAATTGGGAAATGGCTTATCCATTGCACTTTCTGTCTTCTTTTATTTATTTTTTTCAATTGCACCTATAGATATGTACAAGCACCTCTTCTTCAATGTCAGCTTGCAGTTTTGTTACTGTGGTACCCTTTCATTCTCTGCTGAAAAGCAGGGGAAGCTAAAGCAACTTAATCTCACTTAGACTGTGGTAGGCACACAAAAAAAAGAAGTGTTATCTGTGCTCTAAAAGCTTTTGTATGAACAGAAACCTGAGTGAATTGAACTCTGAGTCAGTCTTCTCCCTTTGGGTCCTCATTATCATGATGTTTACTAACACAACAGTTAGAAAAGGAGGCAATGGCCTGGGTGGCTTTCAAGAAAAAACAAAATTAAGAGTGATTTTGTTGCACAGTGTTGCATGGGAGAGGTTTTCATCTACATGTATTCATCAAGGAGACAAAGCACAATCTACAACAGAAAATTCAAGGTAAGATATCCATTTTCAGGCAAAAACGGACAAAAATGTAAGACCTAAGTGACCAACAAAGGAAACTCATTGCTACATTCTCTGGTCATACAGCACCTTGCACACAGTCAGATTTCTTTCATTCGTTTTTGTATGGTACAAATGTATTTTAACAGTATATGTGAACATAACATGTTCAGTATGCATACATGGTAGCAAATGCTCCACAGAGATCAGTCAAAACCACAGAGCATTTGTAACAACACTAACCACAAGAAACACCTTCTCCAGTACTACTTGCCCTCCATACAGTGAACTTTTTCATGCTGTTGACTTGGATGCATCCTAGATCAAGGCCAAGCTGGATGGGGCTTTGAGCAACCTGGTCTAGTGGAAGGTGTCCCTGCCCATGGCAGGGGGGTTGGAACCAGGTGATCTTTAAGGTCTCTTTCAACTCAAACCATTCCACGTCTCTATGACAGTTCCTCTACTTCAGTTCTGACTCAATATTCTGATGCAACAAGTCAACAGGTCATTCTGCACCGAGTACTGATATTTATCCGTTCCTTTGAGGTGCTTCATTATAGGGAGATTGGACATATAGACATATATGTGCTATCTGAGTTTGGGTTTATGTGCTTGTGCATAGGTATATGTATACCTATGTATACAAACACAGGGAGACATGAAAGATTGAAAGTATCTGAATGTGAAAGAAGAGAGTATCATAAATTAATCCTTATGTGGAGCACCTGCAATGTGTAAAACTACTTACCCAGTCCTGAAAAAATTCAGGACCAGGAGCAGATTGAAAATTAAACACACAAAAAATCAATACAAATATCTTCTGCTATGGAAACATAGGTTATTTTTATACTATTACACTATATATTAATTTTTACTATTTGCACTTTTATTTTCTACTTCAAGATATGCATTTTCCCCTTAGAATGTAATTATTAATAAAATAATAAAGCATGTTCACAAAAGCCCATGAAAAACAGAATCATTAAGAGCTCTGATCAAGTTCTAACTACAATTCACATAACCAAGACACAGTCTAGAAAACAATGTACCCTCTTCCTTCTTTCCCATAGACATATGGATGGAGAACCTGGTTGCATTCTTAGATAACAACATACTGTGAAATGCAGGATTCCACTGGATGTAGCCCAGGTCACGTCACCACCTGCTGGGCTTCTGCAGAGAGCCTGGGATACAGCAAGGATTTGGTTAAAAGACTGACAAAGTCTATCTGAAAAATTTGACCCAGTGCAGTAACTATCAGTCATCATGCAAATGCTGTTATAAACAAAGCCATCATTTATGATATTAATCTGCAAACATGCACAGGTGTGACTAAATTTGTATAAACAATTATACAGGATATGACCTCCTGCCCAGAAAACTCACTCAGCTCTTCTTCAGACCTTGTACTGCAGTCCTTTGAGCAGGATAAATTTTGCTTATAGTGTCCCAGCCATGTGAATAAGACTACTTCACTGACAAATATTTTTCTCAGAACCAGCTCTCAAAAAGAAAATGCTATTTCTTACAAATGTTAGCATTTTTGCAAATCAAGGCTAAAGATAGCTCAGGCAGACCTTTGCTGTAGCGCTTGCTTTTCTGTTAGAAACCACTTGCAATATAGATAATGCTACTAATATTTAATAAGGGTATATCATTACTTTCTCTGCTTCCAGAAAAATGTCATTTGCTTCAAAGATGTACATGAACAAAGTGAACAAAGTAGTCCTGTTTAATCAAAACTTGATAATTAACAGGAGTCCAAGTACCCTCATCTTGGGGAACAAGAATAGCAGGTAGCAGTTTCACTACTCTTTCAAGTCCGCGATTGTGCTACTGAGTGGGTGGATCTGACAGCTACGAATTCACTTCTTGTCATTTCAGGGGGAGTAATTAACAAGTTGACTACATCTGCGTGGCTGTTAGCATGGATGGTGCCTTGGATTTAGTAAGGTGTAGATGGCTGCCGGCTCCCATGAAAGAAAGGTTAATGGAGACATTTGTCCTGTGATGAAGAATTTTGAGTTGAGCGTGATAAATCATCCACTTCTCGGAAATCATAGCGTGTCTCTTCCAATTTCAAAAATCACTTATGGAATATTTTCACAAATCATGATGTACAAGGAACAGGTAAACAAGTTTTCCATTGGTGACCCTATTTATGGGTTGCAAGCCTCACTTCAGCTCCTTCTAAGTTCATGATCCTAATCATAATTATCATCACTGTATGTGGGTCGTGATACCTATAACAGAACCACTGAGCTAAAGCCACAGAATGACTGAGGTGTTCACTCCTACTTCAGTCACCTAATTCCCAGGACCTTTGAATTTCCTCAGTTGCCACATAACATGACATTCCACCCTGCTTTAGCCCTAAGAATGTAGGCTTTCTTCATAGTATTTCACATATTGTCATCTAACTTGAGCTGCAGATGTAAGGGTGAGATGAATCATGCTCTAGAACTTCGGTACATTTATGTTAGGAACTACAAACCACAACCCTCATGTGAATTCACTGTGGTTTATAGTTCTGAGTAAACATATAAAGTCTCCCATCTTAATGTCACCAGCCAAACTGACATTTAGTTTACACTTAAACCCAGTCAGGATCTAGAGATTAGGAGCAGAATTCCCCAGATAATATGAGTGGCTCAATCTAATGAAACTGTGTATATGAAACTCTACCAAAAAACCTACAGCAGCAAAGAACCTAAGAATGAGATGTTGTCCCAATTTCCTATGATAGGTCAATGTTTGGAGGCCTGAAGGGGGGGCCTGAAGAGCTCAGCTCTGAGAACAAGCTCTTCTGTGATCAGAAGCAGCACCCTTCATCTCCTTTTGCCACTTCACTTTATTAGATGGATCAGTTAGAGACTTGGCGAATCAAAGCAGAGGAAAGTGAGGACTGTTAGATTGAGTCAAAACAAAAACTTCAGTCACTGAGACAGAGGTCTTCTGCCTATATGAAGCTGATATGACAAAAATATATCCTATTTTGTGTAGGATAGACAAAAACATTTCAGCAAGGGTTTCTATTCTTGGCTAACACTTTCTAGATTTTGAATATGGTAGATATCATTATGAAAGAAGTCTAATGAAAATGTTTCATTATTATAATTATTTCTAATATTTCTATAATTAAAAATTTACCATAAATATGTATTTATATTGTCACAGTTATGAGAAAACACTTTTTTATACTTCCTAAATTTTAAACTGGATAATCAGAGCTTAAGAATAGCAATCACAAGGCCACACTTCTATACAGTTTTTCTTCTTCTTCTTCTCTTTGTGTTTAACAGATACACAATTAAACTCAGGAATAGTAGGGTTACATACTGTATTTTGATCCTCTATTGACACTTCATTCAGTGGAGAAGAGAAAACAAGATGATCAAGGCAGGAATACATCTTACTTCTAACACAAAGACAGTTAATTGAGTACAAAAATAGTAAGTATGAACCGTTAACAGTTATGGGGTATTGGTGCTTTACTGCATATGAACATGCAGCATAGACCTCTCATGGCAACACATGGGAGAAACACTTTTGTCTCCTGTTCCAGCCATG
Source organism: Leptosomus discolor (assembly GCF_034619465.1). Taxonomy (NCBI): domain Eukaryota; kingdom Metazoa; phylum Chordata; class Aves; order Leptosomiformes; family Leptosomidae; genus Leptosomus; species Leptosomus discolor. Next base: position 88,119,114 of record NC_141419.1, read on the forward strand.
GTAAGCAGATGTTGGACAGCGGTGTTTGAGAAATAGAGTTGTTCACCTGTTTGTTTGCTTTCTGAAACAAGGGAGAAAAGGAAATCAGATCACTGGCCAGATTATCAATTAAGGCCACACAGGTTAGGTAAAAGGTCCAAATAAGAATATGATTTTACAGGTATTTTCCAACCAAAATTATCCTATGATTCTATAAAGAGTAGAGCCATAGAAGATTAACAGTCCATCTAATCTGTTTTCCTCTGTTGGAGAGTCACCAATAGCCCAAGGAATCCCACACAATGACTTTTGCTTGGCATATTTTCTCAGTTTCCATTTATTTACACCTCAAATGCCCTTCTGAGCTGGAAGCACATACTTTTTTTTTAACAGTCCTTGATGGATATTTTTCCCTCCAGTCTCATGGGCTGGTGCCTGAGAGTGACTCTGCATGAAATGACTGACTGGATTTTCACATCTTGCCTGTTCCCGAAATAAAAAGATCTATTTTCTCCTCTTTTGTTTCCATTTATACTCCCATTTCCTGATATGTGATTCTACATTATCCCTTTTGCCACTTTTTGAGCTTATAGGATTGTTTTTACTGATGTTATTAAGCTCACTAACCTGGTAGACAACTATTCTGTGTTGGGGTGGCTTATTTTTCTTCTGGAATCAGCTATTGAATCAGCTTGAAAAATTGTCCAATGAAGGTCAGACAGCCAATAAGGCTGGGAGAAGGGTGGGGATGAAGAGTGGAACTTCCTCCTTTTCCACACAAATAAGTTGTTAGTTTTGGCTCATCTCATCTGACAAAACTACAGTCTGTTGCAGAGGCTCCAAAATCTGTTCCTAGCAGGTGATTAATTCATGCATCAGTCCTTGTTTGTGATTTAGGGTAAAGAAATTAGATAGCTCTACCCCAGGTCTCCTCTATACGTTATTTCCTTCCCTGAGTCCTTACAGCACAATTCAAAGATTCATGACTACCTATTGCCTGGTCCCACTGTGGCTGAAGTGAATCTGCTAGCATAGCTTCTGCATTAAATTTTATAAGGACATGAGTGATGGACACAGACAGAGCTGCATTTCCAAGACTAAACTGCAAGCCTAAATGCTCTTCAAGGTGTTCTGCTTAACCTCCAACCTTTGAGCAGGTGTTTGGTGAAATGTTTAGTGAGAAAATGACAACTGTAGGAAAAGCTCTCTGGGCCACCTATTCCCTAGAAAGACACAGACTGCATTTGCTTGTTTGCTATTTTTTATATTAGAGATATTAACAAAGGAAAATTACCAGATTAAGCACTGTTTCCCAAGTCTTTGAAAATGCCAAGTGACAGCGAGCTGTCACCTGGTGGAAACAGCCCTCAAATAATTGTATGATGATTTGCATTTGTAAGAAAACATGAATGTAACAAAGCAGTATCAGATATTAAGTGTGTGTCCAGGATTTTAGAGGCGATTCATCTTGAGTATGGACAGGGAAATGAAATTGGTTGATTTGGTTATTTCTTACATGAATTCTGCAGACCATTTAGGACTGAATAATTGGTTATCAAAGCAAAGCTACAGAACCACAGAATCACAGAATCACAGAATGATAGGGGTTGGAAGGAATCGCTGGAGATCATCTAGTCTAACCCTCCTGTCGAAGCAGGTTCCCCTAGAGCAGGTTGCACAGGAATGTGTCCAGGAAAGTTTTTAATATCTCCAGGGAAGGAGACTCCACAACCCCCCTGGGCAGCCTGTTCCAGTGCTTTGCCACCCTCAGAGTAAAGAAGTTTTTCCTCATGTTCAAGCAGAGCTTCCTGTGCTCCAGTTTGTGCCTGTTGCCCTTGTCCTGTCACTGGGCACCGCTGAAAAGAGACTGGCGCCATCCTCCTGACACCCACCTTTTAGATATTTATAAGCATTGATGAGGTCCCCTCTCAGCCTTCTCCAGGCTGAAGAGCCCCAGGTCTCTCAGCCTTTCCTCGTAGGAGAGATGCTCCCGTCCCCTCATCATCTTCATGGCCCTCTGCTGGACTCTCTCTAGGAGTTCCCTGTTCCTCTTGAACTGGGGGGCCCAGAACTGGACACAGCACTCCAGGTGTGGCCTCACCAGGGCAGAGTAAAGGGGGAGGAGAACATCCCTCAACCTGCTGGCCACACTCTTCCTCATGCACCCCAGGATACCATGGGCCACTTTGGCCACAAGGGCATGTTGCTGGCTCATGGTCAACTTGTTGTCCACCAGAACTCCCAGGTCCCTCTCCACAGAGTTGCTCTCCAGCAGGTCAACTCCCAGCCTGTACTGGTGCATGGGGTTGCTCCTCTGCAAATGCAGGACCCTACACTTGCCCTTGTTGAACCTCATCAGGTTCCTCTCTGCCCAGCTCTCCAGCCTGTCCAGGTCTCACTGAATGGCAGCACAGCCTTCTGGTGTGTCAGCTGCTCCTCCCAGTTTTGTATTACCAGCAAACTGGCTGAGGGTGCACTCTGTCCCTTCATCCAGGCTGTTGATGGATATGTTGAACAAGACTGGACTCAGCACTGACCCCTGGGGAACACCACTAGTCACAGGCCTCCAACTAGACTCAGCACCACTGATCACAACCCTCTGAGCTCTCAATCCACCTCACTGTCCACTCGTCTATCCCACACTTCCTAAGCTTACCTGTGAGGATGTGATGGGAGACAGTGTCAAAAGCCTTGTGAAGTCGAGGCAGACAACATCCACTGTTCTCCCCTTGTCCACCCAGCCAGTCATGCCATCATAGAAGACTATCAGGTTGGTAAGGCATGATTTCCCCTTGGTGAATTCATGCTGACTGCTCCTGATAAACTTCTTTTCCTTCACATGCTTAGAGATAACAGCCAGAACGAGCTATTCCATTTACAGGGATGGACATGAGGCTGACTGGCCTGTATTTTCCTGGGTTCTCCTTGTCCTTTTTGAAGACTGTAGCAGCATTGTCTTTCCTCCAGTCTTAGGCACCTCTCCTGTTTGCCATGACCTTTCAGAGATGATGGAGAGCGGCTTAGCAATAACACCTGCCAGCTCCCTCAGCACTTATGGGTACATCCCATCAAGTCTCATGGATCTGTGGGTGTCTAATTTGCCCAAATGATCTCTAACCCAATCCTCCTTGACCAAGGGAAAGTCTTCCTTTCTCCAGACTTTCTCTCTTACCCCAGGGTCTGGGATTCCTGAGGACCAGCCTTAGTAGTAAAGACTGAAGTAAAGAAGGCATTCAGTAACTCCCCTTCTCTGTATCCTCTGTCACCAGGGTACCCACTTCATTCAGCAGCAGGCCCACAGAAAGGAAGTTTAACAGCAGAGGTAGAGATTATGTATCTGAGTAACACAGCATATTTAGAATGGGGCCAGATTGTTTTATTAGTAAGGAAAGTACTGAAGTTCTCAAGAGAGGAAGGGGTAAAGAATCAAAGTTCTTCTTCAGCTGAGAGTCTATCTGAGTTAGAGGATATGGCTCAGACTGAAATGTTGAGACATGATCCATCTATCATTAATCTGCTCTTTAGAGGCAAAGTACCACCATTTTAAAAAAAATATTTCCAAGAGAAATTGGATTGGTTTTGTTTTTAATCAAATTGTTTCTATCACAGAGAGGAAGATTTGCTCCGATTTTCCAGTCTCCATTCTCCATGGCTTCAAATAATTTCTGTTTCACTTCATAGCAGGATATAATAAGAACACCAAGCAGAAGGTTTTTTGTGGCATCTTTGAAATCTAAACTAACTGAGCAGCTTAGGTACTGTTTGCATTCTTAATTTCTTAATGTTACTCCCTCACTTTCTATTCATGGGTCTATTCATGTGGTTTTTTAGTCTTTCAGTAGGAGCACCTACACTGCCAGACACATGCCAATGTTTTCCTTCCTTTTGCTACCTATAGAAGGATTCTGCATGGCAAGTCTCACTCTGCATTTTCCTTCCTTCACTGCACAACATCTATCCAGACTCTGAGAGGCATCATGGTGATCTGTGAAGGTCCTTGTTTTGACAAGCTGTCAAGGGAGGCACTGCAGTTCAGCTTCAGGCACCTACATTTAGACAGCTACAAAATATGTGTCTACATGCAAGGTAGATATCTAAAATTCCCTTACTCTTAAGGGAAGTATAGACACTATTCAGTTGCCCTTACATGACTCTTGCTGTTCGATAAGCTTTCAGCGATGTTGTCTGGCTTTCCTTTACCAGACTAGAAGGGCTCTGGTTCTCCATAGGTCCTATGTCACACCTACAGGCGGCCAGATGACGATGACACACGACCTGTAGGAGATCCACAGCCTTCTGGCTCAGGATCTGTAGGACATCTTAAATGGCTCTCAAAGGCCATAAGGGAAGTGAGAAAAGACCTAAATCTACACTCTTAAATCTCCCTGAATCCCACATAACTAGAACCTAGATACACAGCTCATGGCTAGACATTTTCATTTAGGTGTCTGAACATGAGGCTTAGTCTTAACATAGCAGGCATAATCTCTCTTTGCTCTTCTTTGTGTATGTAAGTCAAAATGCTTTATACCAAAAGTGAGTGTTAACTTCTTAATGGGATATATGGTGCAGGTAATACCAACAGATAGAAAAATGAAAACTAATAAACACAGGTTTAAGAATATGGTTCAAATGCATACATCAGTACTCTTATATATTCTTAATTTCTCATTTTAAATAGTGATGAATATAGAACACAAACCTAGGCAATTTAGGTATGTCTACACAATCAGTCTGAACACACTTGGAGACGGGCTTTGGAGACAAGTTGTGCTGGTTCCTGATCATTTTATATGAGTTGTTTACCCAGTCTCAGATAAGCCTAATAAATGTTTGGAGAACGATGAATGAAAGGTTCTTCTGACTATTTAGCTATCAATCATATGAATTTTTTTTTTTTTTTAAATAATAATTTTGAAGCTCAGCTTGTGGATTATTCGGTACAATCCAATTATTTTCTCTTCTATAGAAAAATGAGAATTAGAATGATATTAGGGGTGGAGTATACACATATACAGGTTTTAAATAGAGTAAAAATTGTCTAGAAAATTTTCATACCCTAAAAATGAATTTGCATAGTACTTTTGTGGCAAGATGCCCCTCTACCGATCTAGCAGGTGTAGATGGGGTTATATGTATGGGTCCACTGTAGACAGGACAATCACTGACAAATCAGTAACAAGTCAGTTAATCAGTAGTAAATACTGACACATCTATTTGTGTACATGCACATTTTTTTCTATCTATATAATGTCTGCAGTTTGAGTTTCTCAAACTGTCCCATCTTTGTTTTCTTTCACTGTCATTATTAATGAGTTTGTATTTCCCTTGCTTTATCCTTTTTCATTATTATACCTTGAAAACAGAGATAATATTCTTCATAACAGACACATTTTTTTGGTACTCATTGTAAAACCTTAGAATATTTTCAGTCTCATTTTTTCTTTTTTTCTCAAATTCACCCACGCATTTCTACCATCTTATTAAAGACGAGTTTAAATGTGTTTTATTTGATGCACTGGTGAATGCATTACTTTGTTAGGAAACCTCATGGAAATTCATGCGTTTAATGCTAGAGAGCCTTCCATCCCACACCCATTTCAATTAAAGTTTGACATTGACACAGCCTTAATGCCCTCAACTGCTCATTTGACACAATCTCATGCAGTGATATCTCACCAAAACAGGAAGCTGCTTTCACATCTTGTTTGCATTATGTATTCATTTTAAGATTAGTCACATGGCTAATGAGCATCTTGGAGGCTGTCCAGTTTGCTACACTATGTCATGCTTCCTTTCCTGCCACTCTACTTGCATTAACTCTCTGTGATATTGCCAGAGACTGTACAGAGTGTAAATTGCTCTTATCCATTTGTTCCAGAAAATGATCACAACCATTGCCACTTGGAAATTGTTCCCATTGTTGGCTACAATTATATATTAAATGTGTGCTGAAATAATTTGGTTTTCATGAAGTGCAAACCTCTGAAATTTTGCCCACACACAGTCTGAAAGAATTTCATTCTTCCCCTCATCATTTACTTACAAAAATAATATGTTTCTTTCTCAAAATTCTGAACTGCAATGTTTGCAGCAAGCTTAAAATACAGTCATTATTCCTGCTTTATCTCAAAGTGGAATCAAAGTCAAAGTGACAGCACTAATATTAGCACTTTAGGTAGCATTTAATTTTTGATTAATGTTTATATTATAAACAAATACTGACACATCTATTTGTGTATTTGTGTACTTGTGTATGCACATTTATTTCTATCTGTACGTCTGCAGTTTGAGTTTCTCAAGATCTTATCAACTTTTCCAAACTAAGACAACCAGCTAAAATAACAGACAATCAGAAGGGACCGTTTATTGTGATCATTTATTTTGACACCATATGTCTGATCCACACTGTACAGAGGACTTCTCTGAACAAATTCCTATTGGAACAAAAATTCACCACTTACTTCCAAAAAAATCCACCAAAACCCCACAAAAAACCCAGAACAAAATCAGCCTCTTCACTCAAATAAGTCTATACTAGTCTTTTAAAAAGTCTTGGACTTAAGAAAGTGTTGGACTATCCATCACAACATCCAGCAAATTCTTCAAAAGTACAGCTAGTCCTTCTATGCATTATAAATACAGAAAGAAAAACATGCAAATAATTCTAAATCTATTTGCATAGCTTTTTTAGGATCAAAATTATGTGTACGTATGACATAGAAATCTATGAGCACGTGTATCACGATATAGCAACTGAAACATCATTTTAACAAAAATTCTGCACCATCTTACAGTAACAGTAGCTTTTTGAGATCAAGATCCATTGTAATATTTCGAACATATCAGTGGATAACAGAAAAAAAGTTGTAAGTACAAAGCACCATTATATTTAAATTGTACATTTCTACTATACTGCTAGAGATATGACTCACTGTAGAAAAAGAAAACTCTAATGCATTGGTAACATAACGTCGAACCACAATGAAAAGACATGATAGAAAAAATCCATGTTCCTAGAGACTGTCACAGGAAAAGGAGGAAAATAATGCCTCTGGATTTTTAAAGATACACAATTATTACTGCACAATGTTTAGGATAAACTCCTAACTCTGTGTTTTGAGGGAAGCAGAAGTGGGAAGGAGAAACAGATTTGGCAGCATATTATAGTGATAGGACTCCTCTGCCTTCTCTGGTCAGCAACACTAAGCAATTTTCTATATAGTCTCATGTTGGACTAGACAAAAGAGAAATATATTCTCACCTTTAGACTCTCATTAAAGCTCAATGTCTTATTAGTTTACAGGTGAAATATAAAATCAAAATAAAATAAGGAGAAAAATATCATTAAAAAATTACAAAAGTCAATTGCCCACGAGTATGGTTTTATGGAACAAGGAATAGGTCAGTGTTCTTTATACAAAAAGAACTGAATTTCAGAACATTTCTTAGGATTGAAAGGATTTGGGCTTTTATGAAATAAAACATGAAAACCAGTTGGCAGCCGTTTATTTGTAAGTCAAAGCAGAAATTATTTTGGATTCCTTGTACCTCGTTTTTTTTATGTGTTACTAATTGATTGTACAAGACAGTTTTGTGGATCTCTTGTATGGATTGAATATGGTTCTGCTTTTCAGCTAGAATACCAACCAGATTATATCAGTCCTACGCTCATGTGCTTTGGGAAACGTTTATTGTCCACTGTCTTCCCTATCTAGATGCAAATATATTTCACAAGAATCCACAGAAATGAAAACCAGACGAAATTATTATTCTACTCCCATGTCAATACTTGAGGTGGACAATGAAAAGTTAAAATGGACAAAGTGATTATAGACATTTAGTAGCCCCAGGGGTCACTGAAGTCTTATCTGTAAAACTGAAAGTGATAAAATTCTGGGATTTCAAAGACAACAATGTTATTTACAAAGTCCCCTCCATTTTAGAACTCCCTGCCCATCCATTTCTATTACGACAGCAATTAGAAAAAGCCCCATCAAACCTATCAATTCTCTTTACACAGTTAAGTAGCATGGTCACTCCTGCCACAATTTCACACCACAGAAAACATAAAGAGTGAAGTAGCTAGTGCAAGAACATTAGAAGAAATACGTAGGTGTTTATTAGATTCTTATGTCCATGTAAAGCAAAAGAAACAATAGACTTTATCTTAAATCTCAACTGGAAAAGAGCAGACTCAGCAGGCTGGTTAATACTGGAAATCTGTGGATTATCATTTAAACACATCACAGAACATTTTTGTTATTTCCAGAGAAAATCACCCTCTCAGTGACACCTACAGAAATTGTTGTTCTTTTAAATGTCCCAGAAGAAATAAAACCACAGGTAGGCAGAACAAGTTATTTCCAAAGAAGTATACTAAAACCTGAGGTCAGCGTGCACAGAGAAGTTCAGGACAGCTCATGAATTCCATAAATAGGATACAGATTGCTGAGGAATGAAAGTGGCCTAAAATGTATGACACAGGGAAAAAGCAATATACTGATATCCAGGGAGATCAGTGCTCTCAGACATAGCTGAAAAGCTATGTTCAATTTTCTACTTTGCTACTCTGCCAGAGTGAATTTCATATGCAGCCTGTTTTTTTTTCTTTCCTCATCATCTGCTGCTGTGTTACTGTGAGAAACAAAACTCTATCAGGACAGATCATTGTTCTATCCTAGTATGATCACTTCCATGTGACACAAAGCATCTGTTTGTGGCTAGCTCCTTGTGATATTTGAGGAATAACTTCTCCTCTGGCAGCTCCTGGAATCAGCATAGCCTTGGTCCTGGATTAAATCATAGAATCATTAAAGTCGGAAAAGATCTCTAAGATCATCAAGTCCAACTCGCTACCTAACACCTCCATGCCCACTAAACCATGTCCCAAAGAGCCACATCTACAGGGTTTTTGAATACCTCCAGGGATGGTGCCTCCAACACTTCCCTGTGCAGCCTGTTCCAATGTCTAACCACTCTTTCAGAAAAGAAATTTTTCCCAATATCCAGTCTAAACCTCCTCTGATGCAACCTGAGGCCATTACCTCTCATCCTGTCATTAGTTACTTGGAGAAGAGACCGACCCCCATCTGGCTACAACCTCCTTTCAGGCAGCTGTAGAGAGCGATCAGGTCTCCCCTCAGCCTCCTCTTCTCCAGGCTGAACACCCTCAGTTCCCTCAGCCGCTCCTCACCAGACCTGTTCTCCAGACCCTTCACCAGCTTCGTTGCCCTTCTCTGGACACGCTCCAGCACCTCAGTGTCCTTCTTGCAGTGAGGGCCCCAAAACTGCACCCACCATTCGAGGGGCGGCCTCACCAGTGCCCAGTACAGGAGCACAATCACCTCCCTGCTCCCACACCATGGCTGATACAGGCCAGGATGCCGTTGGCCTTCTTGGCCACCTGGGCACACTGCTGGCTCATGTCCAGCTGCTGTCGACCAGCACCCCCAGGGCCTTTCCCACCGGGCAGCTCTCCAGCCACTCCTCCCCAACCTGTAGCGCTGCATGGGGTTGTGGTGACCCAAGTGCAGGACCCGGCACTTGGCCTTGTTAAGCCTCAGCCCATCGATCCAGCCTGTCCAGGTCCCTCTGCAGAGCGTTCCTACCCCTGAGCAGATTAACACTCCCGCCCAATTTAGTGTCATCTGCAAAATTACTGAGGGAGCACGCGATCCCCTCATCCAGATCATCAATAAAGAAGTTAAACAAGACCAGTCCCAACACTGAGCCCTGGGGAACAGCACTTGTGATCAGCCACGAGCTGGATTTAACTCCACTCACCACCACTCTCTGTGCTTGGTCGTCCAGCTAATTTTTAACCCAGCTTAGAGTGCACCTGTCTAGGCCATGAGCTGCTAGCTTTCCTAGGAGAATGCTGTGGAAGATGGTGTCAAAGCCAGGTAGATGACATCCACAACTTCTCCTCATCCACTAGGTGGGTCACCTCGTTATAGAAGGAGATCAGGCTTGTTAAGCAGGACCTGCAGTTCGTGAACCCATACTGGCTGGGTCTAAGTCCTGGTTGCCCTGCACATGCCATGTGGCCACCCTCAAGATGAACTGCTCCATAATCTTCCCCAGTACCGAGGTCAGGCTGATGGGCCTGTAGTTTCCCGGATCCTCCTTCCAGCTCTTCTTGTAGATGGGCATCACATTGGCAAGCTTCCAGTCACCTAGGACCTCCCCTATTGTCCAGGACTTCCAATACATGATGGTTTGACCAGCTCCTCCGCCAGCTCCCTCAGTACTCTGGGATGGATTCCATCTGGCCCCATAGACTTGTGAGTGTCCAGGTGGCAAAGCAGGTCATTAACTGCTTCCTTATGAATTATGGGGGGTTTATTCTGCTCTCCGTCCCCGTCTTCCAGCTCAGGGCGCTGATTACCTTGCAGATATATTTATTCTGGATCACCTAATATTTTTTTCAGACTGATGGAAAATATTTAAAATATGTCTACCAGTAGATGCACAAAAAAACCCCATGAGATGAATTCTGTGATATGATACCAGAGCCTCAAAAGTAGCAAAAATAATCTCAATGGTGTAAAATTTTTCAGTGTACTGAGATTTTTAAATGTATTTATTTGTTACTACAGGTCAGATAATAAGGGATTCCTTCTATTTGTTTTTTGGTTTTATGTCCAGTTTTTAGGGCTTGTATCACAAATTTGCCTATGTAGCCTAAGATTATACTCTGCTGTTTAGTACAGGTTTTAGAGCATGAATAGAAATCAGCCTTTCTCAGGATGTCCTCAGCATATTCTGAGAGACAGAAGTGCTGAACAGATAAAACTCAGAGTTGTACTTCCAGTTCTGCCCCTAGCCAGCTATGTGAGTTTGAATTCAATATTTCATTTCTCTGTTCTCTTATCTCCCTCCCTCTTCTCCTATTTACAGTGTTGGTTTTACTGAGTAGAGGCTGTCTTTTACTCAAGGAGACCTTCATCCTGATTAGGTCCTCTAGGCATTCCAGCAGTATGTACTTATAATGCATCATAAGCTTTCCTTCTCTTCATGATTATCTATTATTCATATGTGGTAGTGTCTAGAGACCAATAAGTTAAGATTATGAGAAGATACAATATACGGATAAATACAGATGGCAGGTGGATAGTTAATAATAAAGATGGGTGTATGTACATAACTAATGATGTCAGTAATTTCTAATGCTCCTCTTTTACAATTAGATCTAATGATTATTTTTTTCCTGAGTGCAATAAAAGAATTCGTACCAATTCTATAGTAGTTCTGTTTTCTTTAGAGTTGACACATCTCATTTTTATTTTGTAATAATTTTAATGTTATAAAATTATTAGTGGTATGAAGAGTTTATGCATCTTTTTACTTTTATATTAAAATACCACAATTTACCAAAAGTTAATATCCAGGAAATGTGGAATATTATAGAAACACCAAATTAAAATAAATACTACCATTAGCTGCCCTATTTAGCAATGCAGTGATTTTACAGAGGTTAAACCTGAGTTTGAAATGCTTGAAAATTTCAAAGATAACATAAAATTGTTTTGGCTGAGGGGGTTGGAAAAACCTTTTTTTTTTCCAAAGAAGTCTTTGTAAAATGTTAACATTTTTAGTACCTCTCACTTATCAGGATCAGATTCTGCCATCTGCTTCTTGGGACAACAAAATATTACACATGGATAGTCCCTATAAATGTAAGGACTTTTTAGTATCTGTAAAACTACCTAATAAATCCACTATTAAATGAATAACCATTCAATTCTGCTGATTTCTACCTCAATGTTGCATACATTTTTTACTACATTCATTTATATTAATAATTATAGTAGTGCCCAAAAGATGTTCAGTAACAAGAAAAGAAGTCTTTTAACAACCATTCTTGACATCATAGAGTAACAGAATTGTTGAGGTTGTCAGGGACCTCTGGGGGTCACCTCAAGCAGGGCCACCTAGAGCAGGCTGCCTGGGACTATGTCTGTACAGTTTGGAGTATCTCCAAGGATAGAAACTCTGCAACCTCTCTGGTCAAACTATGTCAGTGTTCTCCTGTTCTGGGGACCCCATAGCCAGACACAGTACTCCAGGTATGGCCTCAACAGTGCTGAGTAGAGCAGGGAAGGATCACCTTCCTCGATGTACTGTCAACAGTCCTCCTAATGCAGTCTAGGATACCATAAGCCTTCTTTGCTGCAAGGATACATTATGATTTTTGCTCAAATTGGTGTTCACCAGGTGTCTGGCAGGATGTGCATAGATGCTACCCGATACAACAACAGGAATCCAGGGCTGTTCAAGGCAATAAATTACTTGGTCTATACCTTGTAAATATCTTCCAAAATTCTACACAACTTAGAGGGGAAAAACATTTGAAATATCTTAATGAGACTTTTGCCACAACATTTTCGAATTAACTGTTTTAGAAATAGAAATTCATTCAGCCAGAAGTCATCCCAGATCTCTCTGCCAGCTCAGACTGGAAGAGAGATCTGGGATGAGTTGTACTCCAGCCATATAGTCATGCAACAGTCAGCGTCTAGGGTGTATTTCACAGTATTGCAGATACATGTGAATATTTATTATTACTTAAGTTTGTAATTCAGGTAAACCCGACGGAGTTAGCAGAGGATGTGATCCCAGAGCACTACTCTAGTTTATTAAATTCAATAGTCATTTGGTTCTTCTAGAGAAGGTCAACTAAGAGTGTAATAGCGGAAAACAGCACTAAAATAACAAAACTTTTAAAAACACACTCCAAACTGGAATTTTTACACTATTTTAGTATTTTGAAAGATTGCTTTCTGTCTTGTAGCATTTTTGGTTTGTATTCTGTAATTATAATTGCACAGACATTAATAGCTATACAGCCACAGATCTGTTGCTGAATGAGACTTTGTACAAAGCATTTCAGGAATAAGTAACTATGATATGACCATAACACAATTTAGTTGTCATCACAAAATTAAGGTTTAATCTAAAGTTACAAGTCTTGCTTCTATCTAAGTGCTACTTACAAACAGCTTCTCACTCTATGGCAATCTTGAACAGCCAGAGAGGTTGAAAGGGATGAAGAAGAGAATAATCACTACTCACCTATAGTTGGATCATGATAGTCAGGGAACCGATGGCTTATGAATTGCATTGTCATTGCTGTAGAATAGAAAGACAGAGGGAACAAAAAATAACAGCATTACTGTCTCTAAATAACAACAGGGAAAAGAACAAGCAGAGAATTCACTTATCCAAATATCACCTTAGAAAGTGAGTCAAAATCTGGTTTATACCTACAGCTGCAAGAATGCATTGGCATTACAATGATAACTAAGAACTGATAAATGGAAAAAGTATGAATTAAATTTCTTTATTTGCCCCAATTTCTTCCTTTTTAAAGTGTATTTTATCAATTGCTGTATTAAGATGTTGCATCTTTTTTTAACACTTGATGATCATTCTTAACCTGATACTGTATTGTCTTGAAAATCGCCATGAAGAAAACATAAAATATAATTTATAAGGCTGATTCATAAAGGTTTTCATGATGTTACAAAATGCCACTAGCTGCCATACCTGATTTGATTTCTGGTCCACTTTAGGAATACCTAACGCATTAAACTTGACGCAGACAAATGCTTTTGTTAACCACCTTGAACTTGGTTTCTTCTGAACAGACTGTTTTATGGCTGAATATTACCTGCTTTCAGAAATTTTAGGAAAGTTGCGTAAGTCTTTATGAAAATTGCTTTGAATCATTTGGAACAGGTGGCACTCGGGAAGTGCAATTCCAGTTTATGTAGAAAGCTGGAAGTATTCATATCCCGTCCAACTGTAAGTTTCCAACATGACATCTAAAATTCGTGGATTTTGAATGGCCACGAAAGTAGATTTGGGTATTCAGTACTCACAGTCATACCATAAGTTATGAGATCTACCTAACACTGAGAGCTGTGAAGAAAAGACCTTCAAAACCGAAACAGGTTAAGTCCAATTGAACAGCAGGGAAAAAAAAAAAAAAATAGAACCTAAGAGATTTTTGAAAATACTTCTTGATTTTTAAGCCAATTTCACTAGTTTAATTTTTCATGGTTTTTTAATGCCTGGATTAAAATTCCTCTCAAGCTGCTGTGTGGACAGTTGTTTAAAAAATAGAACCCTACCTGAATGATAACTACTAGTCACAAGTTAAATCAAACATGAGATTCTGCCTTATGCCTTGATATCTCACCTACCTTCAACAGAAGAGGTTATGAACAAGAAATGCGACATTTTAAAAATTCTGCACGTAAATACATCCTTTTTTAAAACAGTATTGTTTTAATGTTTGTCCTTGTATTTTAAAGAATCAGGGGTTAAAGAGATAGTTTTACAAAACGATACAGACAAGATATATTAAACATTTATTACCATGTTAATAAATTATTGCATCTTTAGTGTAGACAAATAGAAATGTTAAGAAGCAGCATTAGAAATTCATAGTAACTCAGAGAGGAAACTGTGTAAAAAAAGCCCATTCAGTCTATACATATCATAGGGGAACAAATCTACGTGCAGTGATACTCATGTCTTCTATATTATTTGTTGTCAGATGCATTACTTTTAAGTACTGTGTATGTTTGGACACTTTCATTTCCAGGACACCTGGTTTTTTAATCATGACAGATTTTTAGGCACCCCCATATGATAACTGTTAGTGATTTATGAGGAATAAATTGATGCCTAATGTCATCTGCTTAGTTCACTCTGAGAAGCAGAGGCAGCTAGCAGAGATGCTGTTCATATGGTTTATGCCTACACATTTTTAGCTTTCTGAGGGCCTGTATCACAAATGAATTCAGTTTGTTTCAGTACCTGCTGCTTTTTCTTGCCAAGTGTTGTTGGTGTTTGTTTGTTTTTTTTTTTTTCCTTAAAGAAAACTACTCTGTGTCTGATCTCATTCTGTTTCTTTCTGGAGCTATGCCTGTGTCAAAAATCTGTTGTTACAACCGAAATGGAAATTCTTAGAGGACACCTAGAACTGACGGTAAACATTTTTCCTTTCTCCTGAGACAGCCTCAAATCAATATATCATTTACATCCTCATGGAATCCACAGGATCTAAGAGGACTGGTGTAATTTGGAAACATCATACTGACTTTCTACTGTTCAAAATGTTAGCTACAGGGATGTGTGAAATTTGTATCTCCCAGACCACTAGGTGTATGTGAATATGCATCATCAAAAATTTCATAGGATCCTAGGCTGCACACAATGCTTTAGGGGCAGATCAGAAGAGAAATTTATGTCTTGTAATGTCAAGTGCAGCAATACTGACTTGTGTTTGCCTGATCCTAGTCTCAGTCCAGAGGTCTACATGAGCTGATAAAACGAACCTGGAGAGGTACAGAATTTGAGAAATGTGTTCACAGAAGCACTCTACATCATGAAATTAACACATCTTACAGTCAGCTGGCTAGGGAAATGGTGAATACACGCATTTTTGTCCCACAACTGCTTCCATGACCGCCCTTTGTCAAAGGCTCCTCCTGGTCACCAGAGTAAGGAACAGTCTTTGGCCTCTTTAGTGCCTGTTACCTCTTGCATGGGGGTCAGCATCCTCTCCAAGAAACAGGTTACATGGTTTTGTTTTCTCAGAATTGAGGTACACTGATAATTTTAATCTCTGAATTACAATGTAAAATAAGGAAACTGGGGTATAAGAGCTGGGAATTGCAACCTATCTTCCTCCGTGTGTTCTTTAAAATAAGAATGCATTTTCTGTTAAACCCTACTGACTATTAGTGCAGCAAGCATTTTCAGAGGAGATATAACAGACCACTTCCTCTAAGGGAAAGGAACAACTAGCTTTTGGCTTCGAAGAACAAACCCCTTCCTTCAGGAGATGGAGGACAAGGAACTCTCAAACCAGCAAGTCTGGTGTACAACAATGGTTGTGTCCAGATTTACCAGGCATTCCACAGTCTTGGCTGCTGGAAATGCAGAACATACTTCTGAATGATGGTCAGAAGTTGGTGGAATTCTTCCCAGAGCAAAAGAAGGCTCAATCACCACTGGAGCCTCAGGAATTAGATTTCTTATAACCAACTCTGTCTGTGCTCCCAGCAGGACAGCTGCCTCAGCTGGAATATTCTGGCTTCTTCACTGACAGTAACATCAGCTCCAAAGTCATTTTCCAGAGCAAATTAATTTTGATAACTGATAAAAAAAACAGCATGGGTACTCCATACTGCTTTATGAGAATACTCTCCTTAGTCCCTCCTTTTTACCTTATCCATTATCCTTTTTTCCATATAAATTAATGCTCTCACCTAACAAATCTGAATCATCACCAGATATTGTTGCGACCATTTTCCTTTGGAAATCCAAATAATACTACTCTAATTTTTACAGACCTGTAAGTTAGGGGCCTTTAACTCTGATTTAGGACACACTCAAAGTACTGTATTAAAATGTGGCTTTAAAGCAGGATATTAAAACAGAATAAATGGATAAGACCAATATTTGAATAAATACATATATATGTAAAAGCAGAGACATTTTAAAAATGTCAAAAAACAAACCAAAACAAAACCTTTTAATCCATAGCAGATACTGTGAAACATTTTGAATTGCAAGTTGCCTGAAAATTTTTAATGAATATTTTATAACACTGTGAAGATCATTCCATTTAAATGGGACATGTACATCACATGGCAACTGCAGTAAGTAAAAAGATCATTGTTTCAGATGAATAGCAGTTTCTTTATATCCATCTGTGGCTAAGCAAGTGCAGATTGCCTCAGCTGAATAAATGTAAGCCTCATATCCCTGAGTAACTACGTAACTTTAAAGTTCTCTTGTGTTTTTAAAACAACAAATGGGTTCAGATCCTGCTTTTAATTTTTAGTTGTTTCCAATTATGCTTATCCAATGTTCATTAACTATCTAGAAAGGCACATGTGATACCTATGCTGACAATGGAATATATAGGTTTTCTATGAATAATAAACTTAGTTCTGTCTGTTACTTTTTATATAATTGCTACTTCTTTCCTAACAGTATTTTATTTCCCTCCCAGTAGGAAATGTCATGCTTAGAAAAAGGCTGAGGTTAAATTATTTATTCTAAAGCATCCTTTTGATCAGTGAAGAAGTATTAAATTTCATGTAAAGAAGGTATCCATTTTTTAAAATACATGTGTTTGTGTGGGCCCATAGGCCAATAGAAAAAAGGTTTCAATACCCATGAAGATGTGAGAGCAGATAGAGTAGAATCCCACTGTCCTAATTTGTTCTAAATGTGATTTATATCGACAACTTTGAAAATAGTCCTATACTATTTTTCAGTGCTGGAGAGTATGTTGCGAGCTTACACAATATTTTTTATAGTGTATCCCTGCTGTGAATATCTCATCCTGAGCTTCCTATCTGTCTTTATTCACCCGAGAACTTCCATATATTCATACTCTTTTGGGTGCTGTATATGATGGGATATTAATCTGTTTCCAAAAGAATCTTTACCCTCATCACAAAATCCTGCACTTTAAATAGTCTAACAAAATGGCCACAGTAGTTGCAACTCAGATTTGTGATGCCATATGGTTGATTCACTTTAGTTTAGATTCACTATTGCAGTGAATCCTTGTATTTTTATAAACACTGAGGTTTCGAAGACAACAGCACAGAAGGACTTAAAACTAATATAATATGGTAAAGTCAGTGGACATAGATTAGTTCACAAAGTTCATGAGAAAAGAAGAAAGCATATAGGAATTATAAGCATAGAGAAGATGATGAAGCTAGAGTCTAAAAACAGAATAGTAGATCATATTAACAAAGTATGCAGCATAGGAAGAGTCTTCATCACCAAAAAGTGATCAATATACTAAAAGTGTAAAAGACAACCTCACCTCTATCAATCTGTAAAATTAAATAACACCCTAAAAACATGGGCAGGGCATGTTGAACATACCCAATTTCATTCTTTTGATAAGGTGTTTGTATATGACTAAATATGTAAAAATGCCACAAGATCAAAGACTATTTCAGCAACTAAAGAAGCATTTTATTACTGATGTTTTATCTCTGGAAAGACTGGATAGTTTTAACAGTTCTTGTCTTTTTGTTGGTTTCAAACCCACAAGACCCCAGGTATCAGCTTCTAAAATGTATGATCTTTTCAAACATTCATGACTGAAAATTGGAATGTTGACTTCGTTTCCATTGGCTTGGGAAAATGACAAACATCCTTATAACTAACTCTTTTGGAGCTCATTCCTGGATTTTTAGATTGACTTGTCAAGTAAAAAGTCATTTGCAATCATTCTTCTGCCTATTGAATCTTAACAAATAGACTTTGTAACAACAATGTGCAAACATATACATGATGAACAGCAAGAGGTGAAGACAGTAGTTTTTTCCAAAATCTTATCCTGGATTGCAGTAATTGCTCTTTGAATTACGGTAACACTCACAGCAACTATGAATGGCTGGAGACACCAATAATGCTAGAATATATTATGGAAAAAAAAAAATGTTGGAAAAACTCTAAATACAGTTTGAGGTAGATTTCACATATGTTCAGTTTCTGCAAGTTTAATAAATCAAGGTAAAAGACAAGCAAGAAAATTAAAAGCTGTTCAAGCTGAAGGGAAATTTTGCTATTAAACAAATGGGAGATGCTAGCTATGAACAAATTTAAGCTACTAATTATAAAATATTTCTAGCCACCAGATGAGGGCTTTTCAGAAGATCTCAATCATGATGGAAGACACAAGCAACCTCTTTGATTTTAAGGGGTTTCCTAAGTGAAAGGATTGCCTTGAATCCATGACACAGAAGGTTCTTTTGGAGAATTTCCCCCTCAATTCTCAATTTTTGAGGGTGAAATGTTAATTTACTGTATGAAATTTTAATATAGATAGCATCTATAACCAGGTCTTCAACTAATATCAGTGATGGAATTTAGTGTTTGCTTTCCTAAAATACTATGTGCTTTTGATCTCAAACTTTTTAGGAAGAGTTTCTCACTTTCCAGGGAGAATCTTCCATATGGAAAACATTGCTTTGTAATAACCAGAGACAACTTATATGATATAAGTTTGTGATATACTTGTGTATGTGGAAAAAAAAAAAAAAAGGAGGGGGGTGAATCTAAGAGAGCTTCATATACAGTTCATGCAGTGAAAGCCAGACCACCTCCAGCCTTTGCTGTTTTGAATGAAATGTGTTTTCTGCACTTTTACCTTTTATCCTAGCCCTTACTAAGAAATCTTGTGAAATAGCAGACATCTCTATCAGATGACCGCTTTCTGGGTCACAAAGGACTATGTTATTTGAATATACAGAATATTTCTTCTGTTACATTTGTATTTATTTTTTCTATGCATGCTGCATTTAGGCACAGCGCATTTTAGAATAGATAACTGACAGCAGTAGTCACCCAAACCAAAACAAATTAGTCAGACTGATGAAATAATTTCATTACATTCAAGCGCTTCACATCAGTGTGAACAAAAATCACCAAACAATGTCAAAGATGAGAGAGGTGTTTTGGTATCAGTGGAGAGAAGATCACCCAAACTAGCAGTCTATGATGACACGTAGCTAACTTGATTCAATGGAGACCAAAATCCTTATCTAGAAGAGTATGTGAATGACCTGCCTCACACTGAAACCAATGTGATTCCCCATTTTACCATTGTTGAGGTATCTCTTGTGTTAGAGCACTGAACATCCATAGTGGCTGAAGGTTACGTCCAGTAGAAGATAGCACAACGAGTGTCTTGAGAAGTATCTATTTCAGTCAGAAAGATGAATGAGAAGAAGAGTGACATCTAATGCAGGGTATTATATAGTTTTAAGAAAGTTTTAAGAGTGAAAGGATGTGTGAAGGAAATGCAGGAAGAGTACAGATGACACTAAATTGAGTGGAAGTGTTCCGCTCTTCAGGGTGGAGAGGTTCTGCAAGGGGACCTGGGCCAAGGCCAATGCTATGAGTTTTAACAAGGCCAAGTGCCACGTCCTGCACTTGGGTCACCACAACCCCATGCAGCGCTACAGGTTGGGGAGGAGTGGCTGGAGAGCTGCCCGGCGGGAAAGGACCTGGGGGTGCTGGTTGACAGCGGCTGGACATGAGCCAGCAGTGTGCCCAGGTGGCCAAGAAGGCCAACAGCATCCTGGCCTGTATCAGACATGGTGTGGCCAGCAGGAGCAGGGAGGTGATTGTGCTCCTGTACTGGGCACTGGTGAGGCCGCCCCTCGAATGGTAGATGCAGTTTTGGGCCCCTCACTACAAGAAGGACACTGAGGTGCTGGAGCGTGTCCAGAGAAGGGCAACGAAGCTGGTGAAGGGTCTGGAGAACAGGTCTGGTGAGGAGCGCTGAGGGAACTGAGGGTGTTCAGCCTGGAGAAGAGGGGGCTGAGGGGAGACCTTATCGCTCTGTACAACTGTCTGAAAGGAGGTGGTAGCCAGATGGGGGTCGGTCTCTTCTCCAAGTAACTAATGACAGGATGAGAGGTAATGGCCTCAGGTTGCATCAGAGGAGGTTTAAACTGGATATCGGGAAAAATTTCTTTTCTGAAAGAGTGGTTAGACATTGGAACAGGCTGCACAGGGAAGTGTTGGAGGCACCATCCCTGGAGGTCTTCAAAAAACCTGTGACTTTGGGACATGGTTTAGTGGGCATGGTGGTGTCAGGTAGAGATTTGGACTTGATGATCTTTGAGAACTTTTCCAACTTTAATGATTCTATGATTTAATCCAGGACCAAGGCTATGCTGATTCCAGGAGTTGCCAGAGGAGAAGTTATTCCTCAAATATCACAAGGAGCTAGCCACAAACAGATGCTTTGTGTCACATGGAAGTGATCATACTAGGGTAGAGTCACCATCCCTGGAGGTGTTCAAAAAACCTGTAGATGTGGCTCTTTGGGACATGGTTTAGTGGGCATGGGGGTGTTAGGTAGAGAGTCGGACTTGGTGATCTTAGAGGTCTCTTTCAACCTAATGATTCTATGAAGGTAAATAGAGAATGATTATTTATTCTCTCACCATACAGGGCAATATATCTAGCAATAAAATATTTTTGCACATTGCATATAATTAACTGCCTGATTGTCCCATGTCACGGCAAAGTGTATTGCTTTATTAAAAAACTGGACTTTTTTTAAAACTGGTGCTAATAAACTGAAAGATCTCACCCCCCAGTACAACACTCTTATCTTCATACTGCTGGAGGATGTGAAGATATTTAAGGAAAAATTTTAATAATTTTATTTTGTTCATATATTCTTCCCAAAACAACCACTACAGTCTAGATTCACTGATAGGTTACCAGCATAAAGGCACCTTTGTTCTGCCCCAATACAGCCATTTTTACATTGTTATAACCTGTAAAAAATAGGATAAGAGCTCTACCACATGATTTCAGGAAGGAATGCTGAAAAGTCTATGAGCTGCAATTATTAATTTTTTAGGTATGACAATGTATTATTTATTGGATGTTGGCTGTGAAATGAAGCCAAACTAAATTTTATTTCTTTGTGTTTAATTCATTCTGGTATACTAGAAAAACGCAGAAGCTTGCTGTACAACAATCTACTGCGTATGCTAGGCTGCTGATACAGCATTGCTTTTTACACCTTTTTGCTAAAGTGAGAGGTGTTTTGCTCACCTACCAAAGCTGATGTCCACAGCAGAGATACTGAGCATTGGAAAGGCAGGGTGTTAAAAGCCAGAAGCCTTTTAAATGAAATCTGTTTTATTAAAATGAAACTCAAAACACAAAAGCCCAGAACATGTAAATTTTAAACTCAGGTTACTAAAGCAGTCAGAACAGAAACAGGGAACTCCTCCTTGTTCATTGAATTGTTACAGATGGATCCTTCTGTTACTTGAGTTAATTTGGTCTTGGTTAAAGACTCAGTTACAGAAAGCACCGCACAGGCTTCTGTGGTCCCCTGAAAAATTATTTCCATCACCTGCAAGGCCTGTCCATCTTTTATTTGCTCCTTTCATTCTGACTCTCACTGTCTTGCATCTCATTTCCTCCCTGGGAAGGAGGAAACTCTTTCTTGCCAGAAAGGTCATGGTCTTTCTCTCCCTCCAGTGTCCCAGCTAGATCTCTCATTCCTTTGTTAAAAAAACATAAACAAAACTACTAGGGAAACACGTCTCATAAGTCTTAAAAGAAAAACAAAACAAAGCAAAATAAACCCAAACCAAATCAACCCCAAAATTAGCATTTATAGTCATTGATAGAGCTAGTTTTGTTGTTCGAACTGCAGAACAAGAGAAAGGCTTGTTCACATAGTTTCCTACCCTCTACCATAGTAAAATATGAGCAGGCTGTAATCAAAACTCATTGATGATTTTGTATTTTTTCCTTTTTTGTATCAGAAGTAAACAAATTACTTCATTTAGGAATTTATACATCATGGCAATATGTGTCCCCAGGGTAAAAGTTAAAAATAGGAAGCAAATGAGGAGAATCACTCCCTCAGAAATTAAAAATAGAAAAAAACCTTTCTTTTGTTTTGGGACCCACCTTGAAGGAATAAATAAAAGTCACTAATCTCAGAATATCTCTCAATCTGCTCTTTCTCATGAGTTTTAGATGTAAAGAAATGAGTTCCTACTATTTCTCTTTAAAGTATGATCCGTGGAACAAAGACATACACTAGGTATGGTTACAGCTTTCCAGCAGGGACTGAAGGACAAAAAGAGAAATTGGGCAAAAATTCATCCTGCACTTGAGAAACTTTCAGAAAACCTTCAGCAAAAGTGCTCACGCTGCAGAAAAGTTACATATCTTCTGAATCAGCACATTCTATTGAAAAATGGTTGTACTTCTGACTAACTTTATTATCCACATCCAGACTCAGTTCCTGGTGCAATATAGGAAGGTAGAAGGCACTGTATTGTAAAATCCATGTTAAAAATTCTGTTCAGCGTTTAAGGAAAGAGGGAAGCAAATGAGAGTTGTATTTATTCCCCACATAAGAGACATCATCATAATGTGATACAAATTAACGATAATGACAAGGTAGATTGCTACCACTTATGCACCATTTCGTAGTATATCCCTGACCCCTACCAAAAAGGTCTCCCGGAAAAACACTGAACATTCTCTACCCTGCTTATCTTATGCAACTTGACAAGACACGTTAATAAACAGAAATTACTTCTGGCAAATGCTGCTATTAGCACATTTTCCCACTGTGTTTCTCCATCAAGCTAAAATCAGTGAGAAAACTTAATGTGTCTTCTACTACACTTTTGCTAGAAAATCCTGCGGTAACTTAAGCCTTCCATTAGTGAGCAATCCAAAACGTAATGACATAAAAAGGTTTTAAACCAGACCCCAGTATAATGTGGTTTTTAAAACAGAATACATTGAATAAAGCTAGAAAGACTCAATTTTCGCATACTATTTCAGAGAACAATAGAGCCAACCTTGAAACATTACAAATAGACACGTTTCAGTAAAAGTCAATAGATAAATCTCCTGATTTTATGGAAGTACAGCAAACAAGAGAAAAATATAAGGTAGTTCTTTTTACAAGTGAGTCCTGGCTTGCAGCTACCAGTCTCAAGCATGATTAGCTCACTGTGAAAAAGAGTTTCAAGGAAGGATAAAATCATTTCATTCCATGGAAAGAAACCTCTCAGCAACATGTGTATTTCTCTCTCTTTTTTTTAACTGTTGACGTGTTTCCATGTAATGATAACTTCAGATGCTCTGACTTGGTTTACTGCTGTTTCAGGCAGTGGTAAATTGACAATGTTTGCAGTTTCCTAACATAAACTAGTGGTTAGCTCCTGTGATACCTTCCATGGGAAATTATACCCCATACGTCAAGCAGTGATGAATTGGCAGTGACAGCAGCTGTATTTTCTTGCGCGTGAGAGAATAGTGGCTGTTCTGTAATGTGGTACCAGCCTTTCTGTACTTCAAACCTGTGGTCTGGAAATTTGATGATAGATCAAAGAAGAAGGTACAACTCTTCCATTTAACCCCTCACAGAAGTCTTATTCATCGTTAAAACAGAGGCCAGCTGCTTTTTGGTTTTGTTTTTGTTTTTTTTTTTTCTTCTTACCAATGCTATGGTTTCTCAATATAATAACATCCAGATTCGCAGATATTGTTGCACTCAATTCCCTTTAACTTAACAGGTTAGGTGCTTATCTGTCCTTGCTGCTCTGAATAATAATAACCTGTGTCTCTCTCAAAAATTCAGATCTGTTTTTCAAAGATGTTGATGCTTAAAATGTTGAACTTGTTTCCTGCTGCTGAATGAACTTCCATTGAAATGAGAATTCTTCATGGAGAGAAAATTGATTTGGATGAAATTCAGGAGAGGAAACTAAACCAAATAATGGTAAATTTACTGCTTTGGATTGGTATCAAAATTATTCAAATTACAGACCTGTCTTATTAATTTTACTGTTAAATATTTATACCATATTACTTATAGTTACACTTCTACTATAAATTATATGATTTACAGATAATTTTTCATGACTTTCATGAGCCTTTAAACATTTCTATTTACTACGGTAGTTTCATATCTTGACTTCTCAGTGTAATATGTAAACAAAATTTAAAATACTGTATTTTGCTCAGAAATTTTCTGATCCATTCTTTTAACATCCAACACAATTTTTCCAGTGATAACAATGGTGTTCAAATCATCTTTAAAGGAAATACACTAAGAAAGGTGGAAGCACTTCTGAAAATAGTTCTCAAGCCAGAAAACTGAGATCAGGACATTGCTAAAATCCCAAGAAAAGTTTTAATTGATCAAAGACACTTGATTGTTCCCAGAACGCTGTCATCAACAATTTATTTCCTACTCATATATTTAAATTTATATTTATCTTAGTGGAGTTATTTGTCTCAGTGGAGCTAAATATCACTTAATTTGCATTATATGAGTGGAAAAGTGTTCTTCACTACCAACATGACTTTGAACTGAACATATTTTCCTTGTCAGATCTCAGAGATGTTTCTCTTTCAGCTAATTAGGCAACACTTCACAATTAAGTCAAATCTGACACATTATCACTTATACCAACATGAGTTCTTAATATCTTATCTACTGTATTAGAGGAATTTCCGTAAGATTAGGGAAGAATGAGGCTCTTCAGCTTGTGAGGCTCTTCAGTTGTGTACTCCCCTCTGCACACACATGTGCACACATACAAAACAAAAAGCCTGATAATCACAAACTGTTAGCCAAAAAGAAAATCAAACAGTTGAAAAAGCCTGGAATTGGGGATAACAGCTACCAGCACCACTTAGAACAGAGTTATGCAGGGAAAATGAAAACCAGAAAGGTAAAGATATTGAAAACAAATTGTTGAAATAAAGCTCAAGTTCTGAGGCAATCCTTTTCCATTGTAAATCAACTCCTAGATTTATCGCTCTTATTCAATACTGTCACAGTATTAAAACACACATTTCAACTGCAATATTATAAATGCATGCAAGAGATATTGCTTAGAGGCAAGACACCAGAGAGGCCCTAAACATTCAGCTCTCAGGATCTGACCCCTGCAAATTTCAGACAGCCTGGAATCTGTCTAAATTAGAGCATCCTACAATTATAAACATTGGCTTCAACATTTTAAGGACATGGAAAAGAATATAGTAACTAAATACATAAGGGCTTCAGATGCTCAGGCTGATTGGGAAGAAGAGAGCCTTCTAGATCTAGAAAACAACATGTAATGTGGAGACAAAGCAATGGGAAATAATGAGCTGTCTCAGAGGACAGTACCAGCCCTAGGCTTTCTGTTACTTTTACTTTACAAAGACTTAATAATCACTGAGAAGGCTTATGTGATCGTATTAATCTGGGGAGAGGTGCTTCTAGATTTTAGCTCTGCTATCAGATCTTTATCCCTTGAATATCACTATCTTTTTTGCCTCAGTATTCACAGCTGTAAAAAAAAAAAAAAACAAAAACCAAGGCAACAGCAATATGGACAGAGAGCTCTGAGATTTACAGATTTCTGCATAAGTTCTGGCTGTGAAAGCATTCCTTAGCTCTTCATGTTCATCTAAAATCGAGTTAGTAAAACCATAACATTTTTAAGAACAGACTTAACCTATCCCTTCAACACGAAGTTGTCAGGATGAAAGGAGGCAGGACGCATGAGATCAAACCCCTTACGTGACGAATGAGTTGATAATAGACATAGTAATACTAATAATATTATAATACAATAATAATAATAATATGGATAAGGTGGATAATACTAATACAGAAGAAGCTACAAAGTACAAGGATGATAAAATAAAATGGCTATGTAACCTCTCATTCTCTTCCCCCTCTCACAGTACAAACCTGGCTGGAAGTTTACATTGGCCAAAAGCACATTCATATTGCTTGACAGATGTACACGCTACATTATGATGATATATTGACAGCGGGCACGGTTGCCAGACATGTTTGGGGGTGAAAGGTAGCACTTCAGGCACTAAAAGAGGTGATTTATTATAGCATTAGTGTAACGCTGAAAAGGTCAGAAAGCTACAAAACATATATGAAAGTTCTAGAGGGCTGATTGTATTTTCCCAGAGAAAATCCACATTAGCCTATTCAGGTTTGTACCCCCAGTGTGAACAAGAAATGTTAAAGCTATCAATACTAGCAATATGGAAAGAGTTCACTGCGGTTTTTTACCGCAGCTGGAAGGGGATGGCTCATGACCCAGGAATGAGCTTCAGAATACTTAGGCCCCTAGAATAGGCTGAGTCTCAGTCTTTCATCCTTCTGGGGTAAACTTGCTTTCATGTATTTCATAATGCACTTTCTGCCCTTGATGTAGTTGTCATTTATTCTGGTGTGAACCTAGCTGTCTCAGAAGTTTATGGTGCTATGTATCACCTTAGCTTGACAGTTGACAGAAGCCATATTTCGTGACCCTGGACCTTTCCATGCAAAACCAGCAGCAGCTAAGACAAGCCAAAACCCCAAAACTGTCCCTTGCCCCACAAAAAAGCAAAAAAACCACCACAAAGTGGATTTATAGGACGCTCAAAAAAAACCCTTCATATTAGAGGCAAAATTCTTCTCAGGATTTCTGAAGCTTAATTGGGAACACAATATATTGGAATGGGACTGATGAGTAAAAACAGTTCTTTGAACTGTGAAAAAAATCCTTAAACCAAAATGATCTTATTCATAAAAAACCATGAAAGACATGGATATATTTAGCCATTTCTGCATTTTCCTAATTACTTTAGAAAGTTGTTCCATAATCAGATCTCCTCAATAAAAATAATTTTGCCCCAGGGTTAGGAGCCGTACTTCATCTGTTCCATTACAGGACTAGGATTTATGTTTATCCAATCCCTGCAGTAATTATAAGATTGAAATTTTGTCTTGCTGGTGCAGTCGCATCATAACTCAGTTCCCTGAAGGTAAGGATTTGAAAGCTGACTGGGAAACAGTAGAAGAACTTTTTCAAGACCCTGAGAAGCTTATGACTACCTAAACCACAAAGCAACACACAGCTTTAGGTTATAACAACAGAAAATGTTTCCTCATATACGCTAATAAGGACTTGGGAAGATTTTTAGGGGCTCAGGGAAGAAGATGGTATTGAAATATTCCATATCCCAACACTGCGATGACACTGTGCTATGCTGATTCAGAAATGACTCAGCTCACTTACCAGAAAAGAGGAGAATCAGGTCTTTTTTGAAGGTACTTGCAGTGTTATAGATGTGACAGAATGACTCATCTGTCATCAGTGTTTTAGTCAGCAAAGTCTTTGTCTCATTGGCAAGTATTTATAACTGGAAAGTAAAAGGAAGCAATCTAAATGAAGTAAGTCACAATGATCTGGATGTTAAGCCTGTTCTATAAGGTCCAGCTTTGAGGTCATTACATTCATAACCCCAAACGCCATTTTAATGACAGTACCTGTCCAACTCCAACCCACTGTATAATGTGCTTTATGCATTTCTGTCTTGTCATGGTCCAGAGGATACAACTTTGATGCAGTGCTCACCTAAGCACAGAGTGAGAAATCTCTGTCTTCTTGTAAAAATGTTTTTTTCATCTGTGGTATTTCCTTCAGTGCCGGTTTTACTTCAGTTTTAGATGGCATGCAAAACACTGCTTGGGACCTTTTCCTTTGAGAGATCCTTCCATAAAGCTTTTGAAGGACATGAACCAAGATCCACATAAATCAATGGGAGCTTTTCCATTGGTATTAGTAGGTGTTTCATTAAATTTTTACTTCCACAATGGTCTTTCCACAATGTTGTTGTGTAGGAGTAATTCAGTATCTTTCAAAAGAAATTATAATGGGTGAAATTGTTACTCCTCTGAAACTGGCAAATCTTTCTTTGACATTATTTCTCTTGGAATTTCTCTGATATCAGTGCATGACTGTGGCTGTTTGCCTTTACGTTATACAAGTGAACACATTCACTACCTATAATTTTGCTTTGGTGCAAATATATTTTCACACCTCAAAATTTTGATATATGAAAAAAAAAAAAGAAATACCTACAAAATGCAATTTTCTTTTTGTAGTTGTTAGTAAAAAAAAATATCAACTAATGATCTTCATTATCTTTTTTAACTGAGAAATGTCTTGTCTTGCGAAGAAGGAACATTTTATGAACACTTATGCCTAGAACACAGCTACCTCTAGGAAGCTGCATTATTGAAAGGATACAAAATTTGGATGAACTGTGGAAAGGCAGTGCAAAGTTTAAATATAATGACATCTTTTTATAGGTTTTGAAAGGCCTTTTGAACATTGCCATCCACCTACATCTCAAATACGTTCATAAAAGTTTCTCTGTGGGTCCAGTCCCAAGGTCTGTCTAGTGCAGCACCTTATCTCCAGCAGCAGGTAGGCAGGAGAGTATAAGAAACTCAGCAGGTATAAAGTGATCTTTCCCAGTAGATACTTTTCTACTGCTAGTATTCAGTGGTTTAGGCACTTCCTTAACTAATGATCGCATCCAGCCTGAAATGTTGCACTCAGATTTCACATCTGAGGTATAGAGTTGCATCCAGAAGTCTATTTGGCCCCATGAAGCTAGTCAAATCAGGCTGTCATAGATACAATCAGCTAAGACAAATAAAGAGGTAAAATTATACAGGATCTTCAAATCTGTGCATAGGTGAAACCCAAGCAAATATCCAATACATATGTGATGTTAAATTATTTGCTGGAAACTGCAAATTGACTGATTTCACTTAATAACCAAACCAGAGCCAGAGCTGTTAATAGAATTGAGGTCGTCTTGGGTCTCAGCCAGGTTTTTCTCCTCAATAGATCACATTTTTTCTCAGATTTCTAACAATAAGGGAATATTTTTTTTTTTTTTATATAAGTAAAGTCCAATATTCACTGTGGTGGGAAAAAAAAAAAGTAAAAGACACCCACAAAATGACTTCACCTTCCAGTTTCTCATAAAAGTGATCTAATCTGTTCAATGTTTCATCAGGTAAGAGCTGAAGATGCTACTGGTGTTATGAGTGACTGTAGGCTTATCACTTCCAGTCTGTAGGTTGTATTTTCCTCAAGTGTGAAATGGACACAGTGATACTTTTACTCTTTGCAAATTGAGTTTTGTGTGATACTGTAGAAAGAATTATATGAAAAATACATTTTAGAAAAAAAGTCATATTGTATTTTTTATTTCATACAGCTGGTCTGCATTTGTGTTTATGGAAACTATGATGGATGAAACCCTGACTGCACTAAGGCCAGTGGTTGTGCACGTGAATTTATCTTATTTTCTCTGTGATAGTCTTCCCTTTTCAGAAACATTTGGTAATAGGTTTCTCCTTACTCTGATATAACATTTGACCAATAAGTTCATTTAAGATCTTAACACTTTTAAAGTTGACAAAGATGGAAAATAGACAGAAAAAAATCAAGAAAGTAGAAATAATGCAAAAATAGGACATAGTAGAAGTGAATTAAACAAAATTCTGGTTATCATCTCTATATGTATATCAAAATGTATATATTTCACAGTGCATGTTCATTGCTACCTCTAATCACACATGCTTTTGAAGTCAAAACTGGAGAACTTGCTTTACTTTAAAGGCAACGAGCCTATTTGTTTGTTTAAAGATAAAATTATTCTCATGTGAATTGTCAAAATTTGGTATAACCTGCTAATTTGCAAAATTCAGAAATCCTCAGTGAGTTCTGTCATTATCGATTTGAATTAGCAAAAATGTACACTGTGAAAATAAAATAAAATCAAACCAGAAACTATTCCTGATAGAGTAAGTTATTTAGAGAAACTCTTATTAAAAATGTAGAAACTCTTCAGAAACTAAAAAACCCCACAAAACTCTTTAGAAACTAAAGGGTAAAATCTATTTAATATACTTCTTTTTTTTTTAAATATTTATACTTTCAATACATTTCTATTTTGAGAAACTAAACTTCTAAAGAAACTCAATATTGAAATACACTACCGGCCTTGTATATCATCTTGATAAACGGTTAATATGGTGGCATAACAAAAACTGTCAGTTTTTTCTACTTGTTTTATTGTAGCTGGAACAAACCAGATTAAATCTATCATGAAACAAACCAGAATTTTGTAAAATCTTCAATCAGGACTGGAACTTACATCTCAGGAAGACCACTATATGATGGTCTCCGAAGTGGTGCATGGAGGTCAGTGGTCCTTCAGGGCATTAGTTGAAGAGCCAAACCCAATATCGTATGATGAAAAGACAAATGTACCTCAAGACATACAAGGTTCCTTTCCACCTATGCCAAGAATAAATTCTTGCATGGAGGGCCATTTTGCCTTCTTGGCAGTTTGAGCACTCTGAACAAAACAACCTTTTTTTTTGTTGCCATAACAGAGGTCAGAAAACGGAAGGTCTGACTAACCAAAGAGAGATAAATAACCCCAGGGAGTGGGCTGAGGAGGAAAGCTTTATTATTAGTTTAAAGACTTCTGGAGCAGAGTTTATAGGGAAGTAAAGTAACAAGTAGCAAAAAACATGAAATGTTTATGCATGTCTGTGGAACCCAGTTATTCTTCTCTGTCTTTCTGTCCTCCCCTAATTTACTGTTCTAATCAACAGACCTATTTTCTGCCGTCTTGGATACTACCATCCCCCTTATGACTTGACATGAATAACAAACAACTCTAGCCCTTGGCTTCACCAATACAAAACACTGTATACAAAATGAGTTACTGCAAATAAGGCAAGGGCTAGTGTCGTAAAGCTGTCACCTTTACCTCCAGGATTTTCCTTCCTAATAGACCTACACACTTTCTTGTTATCATCCACGGTAATTTTTTTCTAAAATGCTGAAGCTGCTATTAGTCAGATACAAAGCCATTTAGGGGCAGCAAGCAAAGGCATGTTGCCTTAATAAACAGCAGGGTAGACAATAACTGTCAGGAATTTTGGAGTTATTTCTGCCAAAGAGAGAGTCTGATTCTGCACTACTTGGTGTTAATGATAAAACTCCTGAATTCTGGGGAGCTGGTGGAAGATCTGACTAAACTCTTTACTAAATACTCTTATTGCATTGGGACACTGAAGTAATTGTATTCACAGAAACATTGTACTCCAGGCTACAGCTGGGCATTTATCTAGATTGGTGTAACTGTGCTGCCACTCTACCTGTTTTTTAAATTACAGCTTAAGTCAAATTTACCAGCTATAAATAACAGCAAAATTAACCAAACCATGTATGCAGTACATTCTAATATGTACAGCACAGCAGTTTGAAGCTGACATTTGATTTAATAAGGAGGAAATCTCAGATGATTTTTGAGGTCTGGTTGCATAAAACAATCAAAAGTTCAAAGACATTATGATGAAGTGTGGCATTAAGAATCTATTACACACAACTGCAAACATCGAGGCCTTATTTCAGTGAATGAGTTAGTTCAGCTCTATGAAGACTTTATGGTTATTTTCTCTGACTTTTCAAAATATTTGTGGTCACTCTGAAATTCATGTCTGTACTAGGGAGAGACCCTGAAATTCTAGCCTTTGCCTTATATAGACATCTGTGTTCAGTCCTAAAGCTGAATGACATTCAACTTCGGTTTTGAACTTGCGGCCTCTGTGTTCACTGAAGTCGGCAGACCAATTTGAAGTGATCACTGGGTTACACCCACAGCCCTAAAGTGAACGTTCATTTCAGCAGCTTGGGTGCACATGCCTGAGAAGGCACATGTTTGTTCCTAAATCAAACAGAATGAGTATCCTAAATGTCATAGTTCCCTGCAACTGCCAGGATTTGATTGAAGAATCTGCAACAGATAACCTCACCTTTAGACAAGGTGCAGCGGCTTACACCCAATATTGAAAATTTAGTTGCATGAGCCCTCTGAGCACAAAAAATATTACAGCAACCCCCTGAGTCTCAGAACACTGCCAATAACTGAGAATCACCACGTGGCCCAGCACCACTGGCGAGACCGTTTCTGGGAAGAGAAAATTTACGGACAGAGCTCATCTAATAAACTCCATGCTTTTCATTTCAAGATACCTATGCTGAAGGTGCATTGACTCATGGGTTATGAAAACAATGAAGAAATTATAACCTTTGTGTCTCCTACAGTAATACCTTAACCCAAACTAATTGCTCAAAATTCTGTTCAAATTGGACCAAATTAATTCAAAAGTTTGTAACGGATTTTATTCAACAATCTCAACACGATTCCCTTTCAGTTCGACATTTCCTTCTACGAGCATTACTTAAGTCTTCTTTAATGCCTCAGAGTGCTCTGGAGTTGACAACACGCTATGGCATGTCAACCTTAGCATATGAACTACATGGTGGGTTTAACACAGGCTTGTAATTTTTATTTGATTATTTTGTTGTTGTTGTTGCAGACTGAGTTCCTTGCACAACACAGCCCTAATCCTTCCTACGAATTACTCCAATGCAAAATAACTAGCAACAGCTATGATAAAAAGTGAGGGGAGGCCTTATTGCTCTTTATAGCTGCCTGAAAGGACATTGTAGAGAGGGAGGTGCTGGTCTCTTCTCACAGGTAATTAACGATAGAAAAAGAGGGAAAGGACTCAAGCTGCACCAGGGTAGGTTTAGGCTAGACATTAGGAAAAAAATTTTCACTGAAAGGGTTGTCAGGCATTGGAATAGGCTGCCCAGGGAGGTGGTGGAGTCACCATCCCTTAGTGTGTTTAAAGGTCGTTTAGATGTGGTGCTTGGAGATACGGTTCAGGGGTGCACTTGGTAGAATAAGGTTGATGGTTGGACTGATGATCTCAAAGGTCTTTTCCAACCCAAATGATTCTATTAGTGCAAATATTAATACAAACATAAAACTAGTCATATTAAGTGGAGGAGAGAACAGACTGGGACTACAGGTTCAGATAAACCTGCAAGAACTAAAATGACATATTTCCACACTGTAGGCTGGTTAAAGAAGGTCTGTCCTGGCTACAATTTCTTATAAACATAACATGGATATTTAGCTTTAGAGAAGCTTTTTTGTGACAGAGAAAATTGGAAAAGGAGAAGTAAAATCTATGTATATAAAACCACTGTTACGAATTTAGAAAAATTATCAGGTTCCTATGCTATGATGGAGGCTATAGCGTTAACAGGAGTTTAATGAGGTGATAAATATTTATTTATATCACATTTAAAATATTTATTTCTATCACATTATTTTTGGCAAAATACAAATACAACTATTGCCAGGACTGATGGAATTTTTAAGATGGAAAGGACAAAAAAACTGAAAACGACATTAGTGGAATGAATGACTTAAAAGCTGCCAACACAAAACTGAAACTTAATAAAAATACATGCAATTTAGGTGATTTTCTGCCACATTATCACTGAAAGAATTAGACGATTTGTCCTCCAGACATCAGACCTAAGAAACGTTGGCATAAATCTGTGGTACAAATTTAGAATTGACTGAATTATGGACGAATTCTGGATGTTGGCAAGACCTAATCCTGTGAAGACTCTTTCCTGTAGAGATTTTTCAGCAAAACTGCTAAAGAGTTTAGTTATGCAAGTATTCAAGCATGTATTTAAGAAATTGCTTTCAGTCAGATTTAAACATACATGTAGTTGACTCTGTGTTTAAGTGTTTTAGAGAGTTTGCTCTGAAACACAGACAATTCATCATAAGTTTATAATATAAACAGTTTTGAATCACTGAAAACAAGATCGTAACAGACTTCTCACTTCAAGCTCATTATTTCCAACCATAAATACTAGACTGGACAAAATTTGAAGACACATATACTGAAAAACAGAATCCAGCCTTTTCAGGGTGAATTCCATATTCAGAAAGGTCTTTCTGGTAAACATTATTCTCTTCTCCATTGCTGCAGCATTTCCAGCTAATGCGCACTTATTTTGTAATAACAAATCTTTTCTTAGCTCCCATTACTAAATGATGCCATTTTACTCAGCATAACATATATGAATGAAGTAACAAAATATCATTTCAGAAGGAATAATTGGCATCATCAGATCTGATGCAACTGTGCCTCTTGAAGCATTTAGAGAAGATAGGTACATGATCCTAGCAGTGATTGTTTTTTCTACTTCAGTTTATTTATGCTCACTTCAATGCTGAAACACATTTCAAAAGAAAGACCTCTCTGAACGAAGAAAATTATATTTCTGCATGCTATTTTTTTTTTTTTATTTCTCCGATAATTATATCATGGGTGTTTATAAGACTAATATTTCAATGTATATATCAATTTTCATCACAAAACTTCTTCAGAAAGATAAAGACCATGATGTACAAACTCAGAGGTAAAGAAAAATCCAGGCATAATTTTGGTTTGTTGGCCACTTGATCAGACACTAAACTTGGAGAGCTAGCCTAATATTAGTAGGAAATACTTTTCCAGAGTACACAGACCTCTGCAAATCTGATGATTTAGCTATTCAATACCATCCAGCAGCTTAGCACTGGACTGGTGTTGGCTGACAGTTAAAAAAAACATATGAGGATCTTCTAATGTTGTCAGGTAGATGAATCAGGTCATATGCAGAGTAGACACAGATTGTGTTCATACAGATACCAGTGATAGCTTTCCAGTGGGCTCCATGAACAGTATAGTGAGATAAGTATTTTTCTCTGCCTGTTGCTTTCATGACTGTGTGTATGTGAATATGTGTGTGCTTATATAATCTTCCTTTATTAATAACATTTTCTGTCCAGGAATGAAGTAAGATGACTTTTAATCTGTAAGGCGACTACTTTTGAATAAAGTTTCAAAAACAAAGAACAAAATTCCTGCTTTCTTCTTCAAGGAGCTTACTACCCAAGGACAAGATAACACAGAGTGCATAGCAAGAAATAAGTTGGATTTCAGGTGGAAACAACGAGGAAACAACAGATTTTTAATGTCAACAGTATTATATCATACTTTAGGAACTGGGTATATCTCCATTGTATCAGAGTTATGCAAGATCTTGTTGCCATAAACCTCATTGTGAAAATTATGTTCCAAGCTCAACTTTATTTTTAAGAACACCAGTGATAAATAAATGACAAAATATATGACAACATGGCAAGTCTTTTTGATGAATATCCTCAATATTTAAAACAGAGATACAAGATGACATATGCCAATGCTGATTCATTCTACCCTCCATCATTACTTTGTCGTGATGTAGTACATCAGTCAATGGAAAAAAAAGATGTATAGGACCATTTTACAGGTGATCAGATTGATCCGATTGATTGGCATATATAAAATCGTTGACCATGTTATGTTTGATGTGTCAGCATTTGTCTGACTGTCAGTTTTATTGTGTGTGCTATTGATGTGATTGAATCCCAGGGCTATCTGAATTACAGCGAACATAGTGTGCCATACTTTGAGGAGAAGACAAAACTGAAAAACAAAGCAATGGAAAGACAAAATGAGAAAAGATTTCTCTGTGTGTATTAGCAGCTCAGCATATGCAAAGATAGATGGCATGTGTCTTGGATAAGTACCCAAGCTGAAAATATGTCACTCTGGAGTTCTCACAGTATAAGCAGTGAAGTGCAAGAAGTAAATTAAGAAATAAGAGTTATGCAGTCGAAATGTACACCAGCATACACCGTTACTGTTCCTAACAACCAGCTATCTCTTTGGGAAAGGTTACAACACAGAAAGTTAGATTGGGCAGACAGCATCTGCACTGTGCTCAGGGATGGCTGAGCTGAGCAATGTGCTGCACACAGCTGGGATTTCTTCCCTTCCTCTCCCCCAAGAATGGATCAATTTCCCCTTTCTGAGTGAACAAAACAAACATAATCCTTCTGTGCTTGGAGAGGAACCCTACTCTCTGTAAGCTGATCTACTTTACATTTTCTGCTCAGGTATGCCTCCACAGTGTAATTATAGTTTGCACCCGTCTTAGCACATTATTAGCCTGAGATAGTGATGCTCCTTCGGAATATCACAGAAAGAAGAAAATGGTGTGAAAGATTCATGAGCCTATAGAACAACAACAATTTCACAAAATTACTCCTGTCTGATCTTTCTAGGTTTTGATCTTGTTATTATAAACTACATGACCATTTTCATTACAAGGCAAGCTATGCAACATCAAAGCCATAAAATCTTCAGGCCCACTGAGCTACACAAGCTGAGGATCATTTCAGAGTTGTAGATGGCCAAGACTTGAAAATGTGAGGTAGATACCTCCATTTTAGGATACATGTCACAAGATGACTAAAAACATCATAAAATACCTAAGAAAGGTCAGTTTCTGGAATACGAAGAAATTGCTGATTGAAAACAGAGACACTTTCACTTATCTGCAATATCAGGAAATTTTAACAATGTACATATCTTCCAAAAACAAGTCAGCTAAGACAATCTATATAAGCTACATTTTATTTTAAAAACCATGTATTTAATATTTAGTGCACATGTGAGTTTTAAAAGATCATTTAAAGACCATTATAAGAGATTTCCCAGTTCCTTATTAAAAGTCTACTATGAAGATATGCAGCACATTTCTCCTGAGAGCTGTCGAATCCACAGACAAATTTTCGTACATATTCTTCTTTCTCTTCCACAACGTAACTGAGTAGCATTTTTTTTTCATGTATGTGAAAAATCTTCACTGTAAGAGATATATGCAAAGAAAAGACATAGATGATCACCTAGCAACAAAACAGAATGGCTAGGCTAGGACAAACTAGATTCCTGAAGTTTCATTATCAGTCTTTGGACATGTGGCCTCGCTTCCCCTATCCAGGGTATATTTAGAAATATAAAATTGTATCATTATTTTATTTAGAAGATGTCTCAGGAAGAAATCCAGTTCAACTTCCTGCTCAAAACAATAGCATTTTATAATCATATTATTTTATAGACAACTGATTACAAATCATGCAGTCTAGTTCCCAAGCATTGTCCCTGAGTCTTACAGATGTGTCCCTTTAACAATTATTGTGATAATTCCTGTTGTAACTAATTTGTAGTTATACAAAGTTTTGTTGAAAACAAAGTTAGAGAAATTATGACTCTGGAAAAGCAAAACCAACGCTTAGGCGTTGCCAGTTAAAGATAGTCAGTGCTGTCTATCTTCACCCCAACATGCAAAGTTAGGACATTTCTAAAGAAAAGTGTAATTAAAAAGACATAAATAATTTAGGCGCCTGAAGGCAAAAGAATCTGCCCAGGCACTGTTTCAACACCGAAAGCACAACACTGAAGTCTTCAGCATGAAACAACACAGTCTGTAAAGCTGCATTCAGACACCAGGAGTTTACAGCCGTCCATGGTTTTCCTCTGGGCCAAAAGGTCCCAGTTACTAGTCACAAGGTTAATGAGCTCTGTGCCAGTTATCTGTGCTGAAAACTAATACATTCCTGTCAGCAAGCTAAATTATCAACGAGAAGATAAAATAATAAGTGAAAAGTGCAATATCACCCACTTGCCTCCTAAAAAACTGAGAAAAAAGGTTTTCACTTCCATGATGAAAAAAAGTAAGTTTTACAGCAGGTCTGATCAAGAGATGGTCTAGAGCTTCTGCCACACTGTTAAGATGTTTGCCAAAAAGACAAATGCTTTGTGGAAAAGCAATTAGCAAATCCTTGATTTTTACAGGAGTCGTTTTCATCTCTGGTAAACGTGAATCAAAGGAACAGTATGCAACCTTGGCACATCTGATAATGAAGAAAAGAATGAATAAGTCATAATACAGGAAATTATTGTTTTTCCTTAGTTTCAAGGGTTGGTCACTGTCAGTTAATGTAGTTTCAGTTTAGCTGTAGGTTTGCCTGATAATCGAAGCCTTCTCTTCCGCTTACTCTCTACGGAGTCTTAAAGAGGCTTTCTCTCCAACAGAGGCTTGAAATCAGCTGAAAATAATGATTGCTCCTGGCTCACACAGAGCAGATTTATTTTTAAGAAGGAAGAGCTGGTCCCGAGAGCACACTAATAGCTATCACTGACCATTTTATTTATAGAAACATGATTCCATTTTTTTAATGATTAGTTATTAAATATATCAGTGATTATCTAATGTGTTCCTTATCTTGCAACATAAAGACAAAGCATTCATGTCAAAATCAGCTGTCAAATACTCCTTCATACAATACTCTGAAAAACAGAGACAATTAACTAGCAAAGAAAAATTTATCTTGCTTGATTTTATTTCCATTTATTGTGTTGAGCACCTTACAGTAGGTATCTTTCTGTTTTCTGTAATATATACTTGGACAACTATCAATGTCTTTAAACACGGAGCTGCATTTTTCCTCAGTTTAGATGCTGAGACGATTTAGCAGAGAAGGTTCCAACTGGTCCATTATTTTAACTGATGGATTCCCTGTCTAAAGCCCTTGCCTAATTTAGGATCTGCTCCATATTCATTAGAGTCTATGGAATCACCTCTATTTATTCCATTGAGCAGAAGATTAAAAGTACTATAAAACTTTTCCTATTTTAGATGTTAGAATTATTCGACTCCTTGGTCTGATGCTTAGTTCTTACTAAGTATACAAGCCCTGGCTGAATATGTGAAGCTGTGAAGCCCATGCCGCAGGGCAGCACTGGCCAGCATTGCAGCCATCCTCCACACCAGGTCTTCAATTCTCAGACTCAAGTTTCTCTGTACAGCACAGTATTTGGAAGTCAGTCTGGGAAGCCAAATTGCTTTTGAAGACTAAGACTATTCGGTTCAGCTGTCCTACTACAGCTCAGAACTCGGAGCCAACATCAGCCACACGCAGAAATCATACACAGCGCAGCGCAGCTGAGGCAGTGGAATGGGTCAGCAGCAGTCTCCCAGGCAACTCTGGTGCTGTGCAGGACAGCAGTGCTGCCTTCACGCTGCAGCTCTCGTCATCTCTGCAATAATGGCTGCAGTTCTCGATGCCCAGGTGGTATTTTTCAAAGCGTGGTCGTTTTTTGGCCTCCTCAGGATTCTTAGAAACCTTTATATCTGCTCTGTGGCAGGGAATGACCAATTCTGAATGGTGATTCCCAAAGATTGTTAGTATGTTCTTACCAATCCCAGTAGTCAGTATTGATGTATGCAGTGGACAAGATTGACCGAAATGCCAGTTATTAAAGGCAGATGGGTTTTTTTCATCAGTTTTTCTTTCAGTTAAGTTAATTAGATAGACAAAAATGCAATTAAAAAGTAAATAAATAAATAAATAAATAAAATTCTTTACTATTTTGTCTGATTTAATGTAGTGCTTATGACTGTAGCATAAGGCAATGTATTTCTGTGTTGTTTCCCCTGCCACCATCTTGATTCACACATATTTTTAAAAACTGCATAACTATTTGTTATTTTTTTGGGGCATTGAAAAGACATAAAAAGTTTCAGTGACCTAGTAATCCCCAGGCAGCCGTAAATCTTTGTCTAGATTTTATTTTTCAGTTTTTAAATACATAAATCTGTATGATTAATGATCTCATAATTTACTTTTAAATGAAAAGAAATTTAAGCTGCACGATGTGTAGCAATCAAATCACTGATATTGTTATCGTGGCAGCTGATGCATATGCTGGTGGAAGTCAGAAAGATATTGCAAGCATAATATAAGCGTAAATGTAAATGCCTTTCTGTTTTAAGCTTCCTAATCCACTGACACTGGAACATGAGGCCACGTAGCTACTGATTATCTAATAGCAAAATTTTTCTTTGGAACACAGAATCTTAGCCTTTTTATCTGATTTCCATATTGTCATCTAGTGTACACCCCACCTCTCTGCTTCTCTTTACCACCTGTAAAATGAGACCTTTGTATGTAATAAGCTTTTGGACCTTCAAAATGCAGAATACTTTTAAAAAGCTATTAAATGGTAAGTCTTAGTAGATGCTCAAGCCACAAGAGGTCATCACAGGCAGCATAGTTCTTTGACTGGTACCAGGTGACAAGTTCTTTGAACTTTATGCAGTAATTTCTTCAGAGACTATGTCACCGCAATCAGCAAATTAAAGTAAATGTGATAAACACTAAGATAAATTCTGTAAAGGTGTTACAACTAGATATAATGATTCCAGGAACCAGAGTCCATAATACATTTTGATAAACTAAGCAATCAGTTAAATTAGTGTCTATCTCCTCAAAACAGGAAAGGAACTGTGAATACCTACTTGCTACAGCTACTGAATTATTGAGCAGATGGGGAGGCACAGACAGCTTCTTTTTAGCCATGTTTTGGGCAGGGCACAGTATTATTCCTGCTGTCTGAGAACGCCTCCTAAACTGAAACACCAAAAGGCAAATAATAGTTTTATTTTAAGGCTTGATAGCTTTAAACGTGAAACACCTAATTGGGTGTTCAAGATTCAGGTAGATCTGGGATTTGCCAGAAAGAAGCATCCAGGAAACTCTATGAGAAGAAATTTAGGTACTGGTGCTGATTCATCTTGCCTAATTTCAGCTTCTGTAAACGTTATCTGAGTCTAGGTATGTAGGTGCTCTCTCTAGCTGGTAGAGTGAGGTGCACAGCCCTGGATACTTAATGCTTTCCATTGTTTGAAAGAAGCCTGGATGACTAGGTAACAAGAATGACTAGTTGTCAAAGGATAGGTGGGAACAGCCAGAACTGAAATGCCGGTAGGGGTGTGGGCAATTGATATGGAGAGTTCTTGAACATAATAAATTATGGTATTCAGTACTGGTTCCCATTATTGCAGAATTTATCCATGTTTTTATATAAGATGTACATGACGGCTTCACTTAAATTTGTTTTGAAGATATTTTGCCTCTATTAAAACCATCTGCAATTTCACTGATACTAATGATGCCCTTTAAATTGAAAATGTATAGTCTGGTGATCAGTGTGGTGTGTGATTATGTCCTCAGACCTAATCCGCTGGATATGTGAGACTTTTTCAGTCTCCGGTCAAAGGAGCTTGGTGTTTTTAGCTCAGGCAGGCTGATGAATCTAACTTTGGAGTTCCCTGTTCTAATACAGTAGCCTTCAACATGCCCAGAGGTGAAGCTTCCAGATACATTTCACTTTTAATAAAACAACTTAGATTTATGAGGTTTTTATTTTCAGTGAGGCAAACAGTAAGCAGTTGCTGTCCTCCTGCAATCTTCTTTTCATCCATTCTCCAACTGAAACAAGTTCTACACGTGGCAAAACTGTGAATCAGTTATTATTTAGAGAGTGTTAATTTCATCTCCAGTAGGTACCTTAGATTCTTGTAGAATACTTTATAAAATGTATGTTAAGGCAAATTCCTTTAAGGATCTCATAAGGGAGAAGCATAATCATAGACTATATCTCTATAAGGAATATTTTTAATTGCAGGATAGCTAAATTTTCCAGAAACCTATGACTGAAGGTAGCTGACAAGATGCAAGGCTTTGCTTTGCTTGCATTCAGGCAGAGAATTCTTACCAGATAGGTGCTTGATATTCATAGTTTCACTGAAACAAATTAAGTCAACAGTTTCAAAATGGTATCACCATATTTAGAGTTTGGTGAAAGATGAGTCAGTGCTTCACGAAGCAGACATATCTTCTGGCATTGATATCACTTTGTCTGCTGTGCTTCTCACTTTCACTGGCACTTATTCTTGATTGATCTCTTGTTCTGTGCCACTTGATTCATCACAGTCAGTGATCCAAGGGCATGAAAAATTCATCCCAAGACAACAAATACTTTGTAATTTATGATATTTCTTTCCCTTTGGATTCAAGCCAATTAATTCCTTCAGAGAACAGAAAACTTATGGAGTATAGCAGTTTTGGCATTTCTGTGGAGAAAGCAAGTACAATTGTCTGTCTCCATTCTCTCAGGCAAGAATAAAGATAATGTGTTACAAATCTGAATTATCTAAACAATGACAAAAAGTAATTTGTCTAAGGCAGTGGGTTGTGCAAAGGAATTTATTTCTGAGCTGACAGTAAGTACCACTTAATACTATGTACTAAATTTCCAGAAAGATGTATAGACCTGTATCAATAACAATATCCTTTTTAAGGAAAATTCCCATTTTATACTACACTCTTACCTAGATAAATAAATTTCAGCCTGTCTTGGTGTTGCTGCATTTATGCTTATTTTTTGTGATACCTACTCATCTACATTAAAAATTGATCTTCCACAAGCAGAATGGCTCTGTAATGTGTACTTCTCTCTAAACTTGCAGTTGAGATCCATTTTTTCCACCAGAGTTTTCAACTAAAAGAACTGGAGTAGTGTTAAAACTGTAGATACTTTGGAGAATCTGACATGAAAACTATACAATTATTAGGTCAAAGAAATGAATATAGAGCTCCCAAGTGGCAGGACAGAATCTTATCCCCAAGATTTCATTTCCTCTCTCAGAAA
This sequence comes from Leptosomus discolor, assembly GCF_034619465.1. Classification (NCBI taxonomy): domain Eukaryota; kingdom Metazoa; phylum Chordata; class Aves; order Leptosomiformes; family Leptosomidae; genus Leptosomus; species Leptosomus discolor. The sequence goes on from NC_141419.1 coordinate 88,161,835, forward strand.
CCGAGTCCAATTTGCACATCATCAGACCTAGAAATTGTGATATTTGATAAATGCTGTCTGATGCCTTTTATGTTATCTCCTGTAAGACAATGTGGCATCTGAAACAATCAAAGAGACAAATGAAGTGAGAACTTTGCATAAGAGGCAGATGATACGTAATTTAAACTATCTAGTGGCTGACTACAGTAATTGAGTCGAACAAATTACTTTCCTGAAAACAAGTAGTGGAGTCATCTGGTGCAATATGAGTAAATAGCTGGTGCACATGTGTCAGAGCAGAACATGTGGTGCATAACTGAGGTAAGGGAGCCCAAGTCATGCACCTGCTTGTTCCTAGCCTCTCATTATTTCATCTCTTTGTCCGTGCTTCTCTCTGTCTCGATATATTCGGGTTAAACAGATAAATCTTGTCATATTTTTTCTGTCGTGCAAGGAAGAGGCATTTTCTCTTTACATTTCAAAAGCTGTGTCACATTACAATGCTTGTATCACTGCAATATAGGACAGCTCTTGTCATATTCTTTTTCCTCATACTTTTTGCCTCATACTACATCTCTGCTTTCTGAGAATTAACATCTGCTTATTTTCTTCATGTATGTGTCTGTGCAGAACTGCTCATTTTTTTTAACTCACAAAGAGTCACTTATTGGAAAACAATTGATCTTTACATGTGCTTTGCATGTGTACAGGGAGGAGAAAGCAATGTTCTTAATGTGGCAGCTCTAGAGCTGGCATGAATTTATGCAGTTCCATTAGTGACTCTACAGATCAATTCCAGTTCCCCGTGACCAAGCTGTGGTTATCACGAGCAGTATCCCACTAAAATAATACAGACTTTGACAGACTTATGGAAGAAGGCATATTTAGTCAGATGTAAATGGATACTTCACCAGGTGGCTAGATTTTCAATAGCAGAACGATACGATGTCATGCCCGACACTTTCTTACATACAATAGCCTCCAAAAAGAAACATCCTTAGCCATACCAGTAAAACAGGTCATATAGATTAAGGCTTCTTTACAATGACCTATATTTCAAGGTCTGCCTGTGTCTGAAGATGGGTTTTACCTATTCTCAAAGTTAGATTAGTACTGTCAATGAATTTCTTGACTGTGTTTGCTGCACCCCAGGATGTTGTTTGCCCTCTTGGCTGCCAGGGCACACTTTTGACTCATATTGAGCCTGCTGTCAACCAGCACCTCCAGATCCCTTTCTGCAGGGCTGCTTTCAAGACACTTCTCCCCCAGTTCAAACTTGTGTCCAGCATTACTCTGTCCCAGGCACAGAATTTGGCATTTGTTCTTAAATCTCATGCCATTGATGATCACCCAATGCTCCAGCCTAACTAGATCCCTCTGCAAGGCCTCTCATCCCTTGAGAGAGTCAACCAAGAGGGATCTTAACAGTGTCAAGAATTCACTCTCTATTCCTCCACGAGATGCCGTCTTTAAAATAAATAATAAAAATTAACCAGATTTAAGTAGCAATTCGCTGAATTTCTAGCTCTACAGCAGCTATTGGACACATCATAGGGATTTCCCTGACTTGTTTTCTATGTGTCTTCCTGGCCAACCATATCAGGCCCTGACATTCAGTGCATAGCCAGAGCTCAGGAAGAAACATGGAAAAGCTGAGGCCCTCTGAAATGGGAGTAGCATTGAGAAAGATATCAACATTTCTTCTTGAGCCTTGCCACCAGATAAAGCTACTTAGCAAAAAAGATAGCCTGAATGAGATCAGGTGCGCATCCTGTTAAACCAAGTGACTACATGGGTTTTCACAAGTATCCAGAGACAAGAAATGCAAAACACCTTTTCAGGACTCCAGACTCAAAGCAGAGGAAGCCTGCTCCAAATCTCATTTAATAGCACATTGATACAGCTACAAAACATGTGGAGAACATTAGGGTAAAGCAGGTCCCTTTATGAGCTAGAGATTACTACTGTCAAGTCTCTTGAAATGTATAAAAATAAACTAAAGCCCAAGCTCTGATAAATATTTTACATTTCAAAACTGATGCACAGTTTCTCCAAAACCAGCTCTTTACAAAAATCAATTCAGTAATTGCAAAAAGCATAAAAAGACACTGTGCACCTGTCTTATCATTATCCACTTGAGAATATCAGACTCTCAAAGGAAGGCAAAAAGAAACAAACTCTGAGAGTAATTCTTCTAAAGCAATAATCTAAAGAATCAATAATATGACAATCCATGTTAAAAAATAAATTGAAAAGGTGACTGTGCTCTTCAGAATACTCTGAGTGGCCAGATCAGTCTGACTGAACGCCTGAGAAGCTATTTTGTTGATTTTCCTTTCTGTTGCATAAACTTGTGTTTAACACGTTGGTCTTCAAAAGCCAGCTAAAGATAGTGACAAGATTTATGTCGACTTTCCTGGGCTGTGAACAAAGACGTAATGCTCACCTTCTCTGTATTTAACTGCATCAGAAGTTTTACTAATCTCTTTGTACGTATAATTACTCTTAATCTTTCCTCAGTTCTCAAGAGTATTTCCCGTGCAATGATAAATATACAGCAGAAATGTTACAGGATTTTGCTACTGTCTTTGGTACACTGACATGAGATAGGAAATGAGTTTCAGTTTTACGTGAAATTCAGTGATCTTCAAAACACTAATTTACCTTTTCTTTCTTTGGGTTGTACAAAACTGTTGAGGAAACTCACCTTGGCACAAGTACTTGGAAGTAAAAGGCATAAAAATTGTCCAGTTTGAGAAGATACCACCATAGCAAACTGACAATTCAGTCACTGAGAATTAATGCTGAACGGTAACATGGTGAAGTCCACTTACTACTTTCAAAGGGCATTAGGTTCAGATTCAGAAGGCTTTCCCTATTTAGAAAAAGACTGATCTCTATTTAGTCATATTTTATGCTGGCTAGCAATAGCGTTTTGGTATTTCTTGAACTGGGCTGTTGTGTCCTTATTCAAAATTTAATGAATCCATGGAAACATTCCTGCAGATTCTAATAGGCTTTGGATATAGTGTTACTGTAGACATTATCTTCTATTAGAATGGATATTATATAAGAAAACAGCTTTTGGTCATGAAATGCAAATACTTTAAATCAGCTGCCACCAATTTAATGTGCAGTTTCTACACTAAAGAGTCCACTGTCGGTTCTCTGCAGTTTAGAAGAGATGATAAGACTGTTGTCTTAGACTTTGCAAGAAGCTGAATTGCTTTTCCGTTCCTTTTCTGAGGTACATAATGATAAGAGAAAAGGGAGCGGAAAATGGAGATATCACGGTGGTACTGATAGAAAACTGAATGTAATACTAGATTAAAAAAAAAAAACAAGAGCTAGTTTTTCTTAGTATTCACACAGCAAATAAATCTCCCTTGTAATACTAGGGGGTTAGGAGGAAGGAGCAATTCCTGCCATGGGTCCTTTAGAAACAGAAGATCCTGCTTTTGGTTTTAGGTACGACAATATGCAGTCTGCTTGAATTAAGCACTTCATAGACATCTGTGTGGGTACTGTCTTGGGCGGGAAAAGATGACCCATGGCCAATACTTAAATCAAAGGTTATCTTTGTATCTGAATAAAGCCCTGGAGAGCGATCTCAATTCCTAACAAAGAAAAGCCAGCAATTACACAAAGAAAAAAAAACCAAAAACTGGGGATTTAAAAAAATATTTCAATGCACAAATTGAATTAAATTCTAGTATTTGCTCTTTTTAAGTCTTCCTAAAGACTAGCCAGCCTCATACATTCATATCAACATTAAACAGTTCAGCTACAGAATAGTTTGATGAGTTATTGTATTGCCCTGAAAAGCTATTTAATACTAAGTATTTTTTCTTCTTTATCTTTATACACAGATTTGTCTAATGGAAGATAGTGATTTTTACCAAAGTGCTGGGAAAATGTTTCCCCTTAGCAGCATATAAACATAGCAGATCGTGTATCACACAATCATAGAATGGCTTGGGTTGGAAGGGAACTTAAATATCACCTAGGGCAATGAAGCTGGTGAAGGGTCTGGAGAACAGGTCTGGTGAGGAGCGGCTGAGGGAACCAGGGGTGTTCAGCCTGGAGAAGAGGAGGCTGAGGGGAGACCTTATCGCTCTCTACAACCACCTGAAAGGAGGCTGTAGTGAGGTGGGGTCGGTCTCTTCTCCCAAGCAACAAGCAATAGGACAAGAGGAAATGGTCTCAAGCTGTGACAGCGGAGGTTTAGATTGGACATTAGGAAAAATTTCTTTACTGAAAGAGTAATCAAACATTGGATCAAGCTTTCCAGGGAGATGGTGGAGTCACTATCCCTGAAAGTGTTTAAAAAACATGTTGATGTGACACTTTGGGACATGGTTTAGTGGGCATGGTGGTGTTGGCTTGACGGTTGGACTTGATGATCTTAGAAGTCTTTTCCAAACTATGATTCTATGATCTAGTTCCAACCCCCTGCCACGGGCAGGGACACCTTCCACCAGACCATGTGGCTCCCAGCCCCGTCCAACCCGGCCTTGAACACTGCCAGGGAGGGGGCAGCCACAGCTTCTCTGGGCAGCCTGTGCCAGTGCCTCACCACCCTCACAGTCAAGAACTTCTTCCTAATTTCTCATCTAAATCTCCCCTCTTTCAGCTTGAAATCATTGCCCCTCATCCTATCACTGCACTCCCTGATGAAGACTCCCTCCCTATCTTTCCTGTAGCCCCCTTTAAGCACTGGAAGGCCACTGTAATGTCTCGCCAGAGCCTTCTCTTCTCCAGGCTGAACAACTCCAACTCTCTCATCCTGTCCTCACAGGGTAGCTGCTCCAGCCCCCTGAGCACCTTCGTGGCCTCCTCTGGACCCACTCGTGCAGGTCCATGTCTGTCTTATGCTGGGGACCCCACAGCTGGACACAGTGCTGCACCAGAGCAGAGCAGAGAGGCAGAATCACCTCCCTCAACCTGCTGGCCACACTGCTTTTGATGCAGCCCAGGATGCGATTGGCTTTCGGGGCTGTGAGTGCATATCAATGATTTAATAATGCTATGAATATAACATTCTTAATTTCAACTGAAAAAGAAGTATTATGCCATAAGCTTCCTCCTGTGTGAAAAAGCTACAAGAACTCTGTAAGCACCTCATGCGCTGGTGTTTCTCAGCGACATGTGAGACAGCTGGATGGTAAATATTTCTAAACCACTGTGTGTGCACTGCAAAGATGGACTATAAGTAAATCATACATGCATAAGGTGTACAGCAGAAATACCTCCACGTCATTGAGATGCCCATTGGTAGTTAGATTCCAACTACTACAATGTTTCTAAAAAAAGTAAAGAAATGAGGAAACAACAGATAGGGTTTCAACAGCCAAATTATAAACAAGAGAAAACAAAAGTAAAATAATGACGGCCCGCACTGGCTTTGTGGCCTGCTATAGCAATTCACCAAAACAGAAGAGCACAGCAGTACCAACATATGGTTAACATGATACAAACACGATGTCACAGACACAAACTACAAAGAAAAATTAAATCTCCTTCACTCCTTTTCAGACTATAAATTGCTGTACTGGATCTGGCTGGGAGGGAGCTAATTTTCTTCTCTGCAGCTTGTATGTTGCTATGTTTTGGATCTAAACCAGTGTCAGTAACACACCAATGTTTAAGCTTGTCCTGACCAGTGCTTGCACAGCATCAAGGCTTTTTCTTTTTCCCACTCTGCCCCGCATGAGTAGGCTACGGGTAGGCAAGAAACTGGCAGGAGACACAGCTGAGACAACCGATCCAAACTGACCAAACAGATATTCCACATCATATGACATCGTGCTCAGAAATAAAAGCTCAAGGAAAACAGGAGGAAGCGGGGACACTCATGGCCCTGGCACTTGTATTCCCAAGTAACCATTACGTATGTTGAGGCCCCACTTTTCAGTAGGTGGCTAAAAATCTGCCAATGGGAAGAAGTGAATAAATTCTTTATTTTTCTTTGCTTGCAGGCACAGCTTTTGCTTCAGTTATTAAACTGTTATGTCAAGCCTCAAGTCTTCTCGCCTTCCCCTTTCTCTCTTTCTTGTAGGAGAGGGGAGTGAGCAAGTGTCTGGGTGGGTGTTTGGCTGTTGGCTGGGGTCAATCCACCATAACTGTTTACCCAAAGTCTTATATCTTAAACTTTAGAAACTTTTTTGTAACCCAGGAACATTTATCCTATTAGGTATTCTCTTCCATAATATATCAAACTTGAAACACGCTTGAGGTTCTCTGCTACAAATTCTGTTATAATGTTTGCTGGACACAAGATTTGAGACTTCTCCCCAAATCTAGAGAAAGTACTGGATTATTTCCTACATCTTCCCCTTTCTCTGCTCCACCCTATTTAACCATGCACTGCTTTAAATATTTTAAAACAGATATTTGAGTGGGTAGGGCAGAAAACAAGGGTCAGCGTATTCTATGGTAATTTCAAAGAGACAGTCAGAAACAAATGCAGATTTCTCTTTTCAACTGCATAATTTTTCTCTGTTTCCCTCCCCTCCACACCTACTCCGGCATGACTGGCTTCTCCATTAAGATGCATTCATTTAGATGGAACTCTCAGTACAAGAAAAAAGAGCTGTATTCTTTCTGCTCTACTGCTAAGGTCAAGCAAAGAGTCTGTGTTGAGCTGCCAGTTTTCTTTGTGATACGTGAGGCAGCACAGAACACAAATTGCATTTCTGCTTTCTCTTCAGCTCTTCTTTTAAATGCCACAATGCTGACAGTAATCACTGAGCTGAACAGATATACAGAAGACACTGACGGAACAAATAAGGCCCATCCTATCTTGGTTTTCCAGCACTAAGTAAACAGATATGCATTTGGTTATTAGTTTAGCTAGAGATGGTTCTGAAGATAGGTAAGCTTTTAACACTGTGCCATTGTGGGAAACTCATCATACTCTAAAAATCCTGAAATACAAATATAGAAATAAATTATAAACATAAAAATTTTAAATATGGACAGAAAAAATGTTTCACAATAGATTATCAATCTAAGCCATTCAACACTGCCATATTCCTAGTAAAATATATTATTAGCAGGAAATACACTTAGAAAAAAATATGAGAAACATAAAAAGAATTTTGAAAGATAGCATGGGCTGCACACACTGTCCTAACATAAACAGGTGGTATTTATCTTTCCCACATCCCTCATAAATTCTATCATATGCTTGAAGGTAAAGCCTGCAAGAAAAAAGAGAAAAATGGGATGAAGGAATTAGAACTCAGAAGCAAGTAATTCTACCAAGAAACCCTTAATGATTTTATAGCAACCCGTTACGCACTGAGCCTGAAAAAAAATTATTCATGGTATTTGTCTATTGCATTGAACTTGACCTGTGAGCCAGGGAAACCTTCGAATCCCTCAGGAACTTTCATCACAGTGCAAGCTGGTATTCTGTCTACCCAGGTCATTTCCTGAGCAATCATGTCTACCACAGCCTATCTAATCTGTTCCCAATCCACATTCTTCTATTTGTGCGACTAAATTAACATCAGTGGTGCCAAACGCATTCCCGTGGGTTCCAACCCTGTAATGTATTCTCTGCCTACAATTTTTATCAACTTCATTCGAGACACTCAGAGTCAGGAAGGGACCAGTTAAAATTTGTTGGGAAAAAAAAAAAAAAAATTCTGCACTTTTTCTGCTTATAGACAAGGAGAAATACACTTCATTCATCAGCTTATTACTGTCTTTGAATTACAGCACCTTAAAGTATCCCAACATACAAAACTGGTTTAACTATACTTGAAACTTAATATACTAATACTCATCCAGCAGGTAAAGCCGCGCTTTAGAAATATACAATGCAGCTTCTCAAACTAGTTTTGATCCATAGTTCTTTTTACATAAATGACATTGAGGAATAAAGGCTTTCAATTACCAAATAATTCTATTCTTTAAATATACTGTCACTGTCAATCAGCGGAAGTGGTTATCTCACTGGGTTTTGCAGAGCTTTCTATAATTCTTTGAATAACACGTTGGCACTAACAACTATTTTCCTTAAAGAGTGAGAATGTGTGTTACTTTACACTTAAATAAATCTCACATGAGTATGTTTCAATGATATGTGTATTTAAATCTGTTTATAGTCACTGGCATTTTGTTTTGATTTTTCCTCCTACCGCCATTTGTCCACATTTGATTATAGGGAGGTAGCTGTTTGCTTACAAGCAAGTGTGATGAGCAGTAAAAGCCAGGGAATGAGAGCAAAAGTAACAGCTGGGTCACAAAAAATAAGAGAAAACACAGATAGATACCTATAGTTTTTCTTCATCCCGACATTTTTCTGAGATTGAGGAAAAACAGAATTTAATTTTATGTCCTGGTACTGAGTGAAATGTATCTCTAGCACGACTGTTATTCATTATTTTATTTGAGATTTTGGTGTGTGGATGGATCTGATTCTTCAAAGAACAGAGGAGTCTGAGTAATGCTGGGCCTCCCCCTGCTTTCAGAAGGTGCTAGGTATTGCTAAGGCTGGGGCCCACAAACTCCTCTCAGCTCTGGATGACTGTAAGAACACCACACAGGAGAAGCACCACTTTGCGTAGCACCCCATAAATTTAGATTCACGTCAGATTTACACAGCCTTGTCAACGGCTGAGGCAAGCTGCTACAGCACCTGAAGAGCTGTGAGAAAAAGGGCCGTGCCAAGAAGATTTGTGCTGCTGCCTCTCCAGCTTCCTACTCTAGAAAACCAGTGGGTGAGGAACACAGGATAAGAAATCATAGAGCCAAGATAAAGATGCACTAACATGACTCCTGTATACTTTTTGGCCACCAGTACCTGCAGGATATGTTGGGGTATAGCCATGGGCCAGTAGCATCTAGTGGGATAAGCACAGTGAAAAAAAAGCATCTGAAACTGATGTTCTGTGAGGTATGAACTACTGACCTTTCCTTCTTTCCCTTTACTTCCTTTACCATTGCTTTTACTCATCTTTGTCTAATTTTCTGTTTTCTCAGTCTTTTTCCTGTGCCTCTGTTTTTTTTAATTTCTTGTTCTCTATTCTTACATTTCCCCCTCCCGCTGCTCAGTTTGTTTCTTGTGGATCTTCTATTTTGCTTTTTTCCTAACCACTTCCCAACTCTCAAATATCACAGCCAATTGTCATTTTAAGCATGTTAAAAAAAAAAAGTGGAAGCTTATGTGATTTACTGCTTGTTGTTATGTCAGACATTTAATAAGTTTTAAGTATCTTGGTTAATTTTCATGGAGGAAAGATTTTAAAAATCGGTGTTTCGAGTTCCACTTATATAAAAGCAGATCAGCAAACAGAGTGCCCACTGAGAGACAGAGTATGATGCCAATTCACAGCTATTATTAGACACTGGAAAACCCACTGAAACTGTTGTAAGTGAAAGAAAGGCATAAGAAACCAGGTTTCTGGAGCTCATGGGGGGCTGCTTGGTTACTGTGATGGATGGCTCTTTCTTCTCTATTCCTAGTAGAGAAAAAAAGTGTACATCTAGTGCATATATACAAACATAAGGAGACCTCATGAGGCCCAGGAATACATTCTTTGGCTGTATGCAGTGGCAGATACTGTATGAAGCAGAGCTCTGGTATACTGTGTATGATAAGTGAACAGATGACCCCGTCACCAGATAACCTAAGTAAGATTATTCACTGCGTAGAAAATGTCTATCAATTGCTTTTTATTCAAATTGATAAAGCAACGTAATTTCTATTTAAGAAAGTTCCAGACAAAATTTTAGAGAAGGGGAAACTTAACAGCCTGCCTGGCATTCTGCGTGATTTAAGAAGCAAGAGTTCTGCTGATTTAAAACAATCAAGAATTTGACAGTATTTGGGTTTGGTTTTGAAAGTTCTGAGTAAAAATCTGAAACAATGGTACATATTTTGCAAGCTGCTAAAGAGATGTTTCTGTAAAGACACTGCGGATCCTGTTCAGCAGGCAACAGTTCAGTATAACACAACAAGCTGTCATGCGTGTAGTAGGCTGCTCCTGAATCACAGGGTCTGACAGAGAATAGGAATTCCAGCTAGGGTTCCTTCGTCTTGTACATGTGAAAATGAACGAGAATTAGAGAATTACAAAACGGCATAGCACTTCAGTGAGATTGAAAGGAAAGAAATTAAACAGCCCTTCTAACTGTAGTTAGTGTAAGCCGAAGAACTACGTGAATCGGTCTCAGCTGATTACAGCTTTTACTTTGCAAAAGCTTTTGAAATTGATTTTTAAAACTTACAACCATGTGTGGGTCTGCTTTTCGGTCCCCTGAAATAACTAGTTTAGTTCTTGGTTTTCACCTGAGTGGAAAGATAAAACACTGCTTTACAACAGGTATGTGAATTGAAAACGTAGGTTTTTTGGAGGCCAGAATCACAATAGACCAGCTTGGCAACTCCTGACATAGTATTTTATACACACACACGCTCTTTTGGATATTCACCACGCAACTTGAAACAAAGTGGTTTTAGCCAGCGTTGCCGCTGGAATCTGGTTAGTGGGCGGGTAATGCATTAGCAAATCACCATAGCTTGCAGCAAAGTGTCTTCCCAAGACAGCAAAACCTCTGAAACTGTGTCCTCGCACAATGCTTGGGTAACATTCGTTACCTGTCAGTGGAGCTGTGTGAGCATGATGAGTCTTCTGGCTTCCAGGAAAAAAAATTAGAAAGGCTTGCAGGCATAAAGGGAGAGTAATTAAAGTCAATGAACAAATTAAAAGTGGAAAAGGATTACCAGGGGAATGGAAGGAAATAAAATGGAAAGTATGGAAGGAAAAGAGATGAAAGCAGCAACAGAAGGAAAAAAAAAAAATCTTTCCTAATTGTGCTTTCAAGAGTGTCCCTAATGGATTTAATCTCATCCAAATTCTAGCAGATAGCATGTGCCGAAAGTGCTGCAGATGGCTCAGCTCAGCAGCAGGGACAGCTTGGAAGGGAAACAGTTCCTGTGGCTGCCTCAACAGATTGTTTACAGCAAAGATACCGACAGTGCCCAGTTATTGTCATGAAACAGCGCTTGTTCCCTTATTTGAGGCTTCAATCTGGACCTTTCAAATGGCAGATTTGTGTGTGGTTGAAACATCAGGAGGGTCCTTGATAGTTCAGTTCCTGTTGCTGCGGAACAGCCCAGAAGGTGTCCCATCTCTTGATAGCAAGCAGTATGAAAGGGAAAAGCTGAGGAGTTCATCACTGTTCACACAGAAGACGTTTAGATGAAGGTCACGAATCAGAAAATCTCATTTCCATCAGCAGAACAGAGAACAGTTTTTTTGCAGCTGGTGAGCTAACAAATCCACTTACCCTCCCTCTGCACCACTACCCAAAACATACATATGCATAACAGGCCATTACGGTTAGGGTGCCACCTCAGAGTGTTTCCAGTTATACAGGAGCCCTTGTACTCTAAAGGATCCACTTTAGCTCTGTGTGAGACAGCATAACTGACTATTTTTATACACAACAAACAAGTCCAGTCTTGAGACTTAGGATCTCTCTTCAGCAGTCTGAACATAAAGAAAGATGCTAGTTAGGCACACAAGTAACACCACATCAGCCACAAGTCCTGACGACTTCTAACACATTTCATAATTTTGAGGATGACAGTATTCCTTCTTCTCTGTAAGAGAGTTTGAAGACTGTAAATCCTCTTTCTGTTCAGGTATATTTGCTCATCAACACTCAATGTCTATAATGTGTTCTTTTATCTTAAATTAGCAGAAACATATTACACTAATACAACTTTCACCAACCTGTTCCTTTCAAAGATTGTTCCACAAGCTGCTCCATCTTCCTTTTAAGCAAATGGTTAAGGATATATACTGCTTTTATAGACCAAAGGAGGTCAGGCCTGAAGATCTCATACATCTCTAATTATACATGTTTTAATTCTAGTTTTAACACTTAACCGATTATTCTCCATTAACAAATTCTGGTCCCTTTCCCCCTCAAATTTTGGAAAACACGTCTTCTTTTCTTGATATTCTTTCAAATATCGTAAATTCTCTGTCCCCTGTGCCAAAATGGGACAGAAAGTGACCAGCCCACTTGCTAACCCTATCCAAGTGGGCGTTCATCATCTGGATGTTATGATGCTAGAAGCTGGATAGATCAACCCATTCACAGTACAGCTGCATCCAGTCACATTTGCATTAAATCACTGAATACATATGCAAGCTACACAATAAAGAATCATGGACTACTGGTTGACAGAGCTATTTGAATATAGTCATAGTCCTTTCTCATCATAAATCATATTGCGTCAGCCCTTTTGTTGCTTCTGTTCGTCTTCTCTGAACTTTCTCGTATTTATCAGACAACTTCTGGCACTGAAGAAACCAGAACTACAGACAGCTTTCTCAGTAGCCAACTGGTATCTCACAAGCAGAAACCAGCCTATTAAATACAGGAGCCATAATTGAATCCTCCACCCCTGCAGCCATTGAATCACGTGAACTGGCAAAATAATGAAAACATCTTTAACTTGTTTCCCTAAGTCAGATAAGTCCGGCCACAAGGTCTGCCTATAGTCAAGAAAATCAATTAATAAGCTATGTGTTTAATCCTTTCAAGCGGATAACAAATACACTAAAGATAAATGAGGAATATCAGTAACGGGTCCAGAATTACTAGAATCATTAGCTTCAATGGTCACAATCCAGCCAAATACTTCCAAAATAGGATAACGTATATGGAAATTCAGAATTCAGGTCATCACTGGAGATGTGATAGCACAAGTGACTGCGCTGGGGGAAAGAACAAGTAACTTAAGGGTTACTGTGGATATTTCTCTGTATGTGATCTCTGTGAACTATACCTGAACAAAAGAATTCATTATTCGCAGAGAAACAAAAAAGGACTGTCAAGAGGAAACCAGTAAGCAATCCTGCTCCTAGCAAGACCACTAACAGAATAGCATGTGAATTTTTTGGAATTCATATTCAGAAAATAACGTGGAAATACTAGGGCTCTCAAATTAAGGATTCAAATCCTTCTAAGCATGAAAATAAGCATCTACAAGTGAGGTTTCAAATGCTCAATGTACTGAAAAGAAAGAAGATCCAGGTGTGAACCGATCAATGTCTGTAAGTATTAACAGAAAGTAAGAGAATAGGGAGTTTTTCAAAGTTGTTAAGATAAAATGGCTAGAATTTGGAATGACACAAAATGGAGCTTGAAACGAGTTCAATAACCTATCTGTGAAGGTAATGGAAACATAAGAACAGGGGTTTTTATCAAAGATCACAAATACATCAGAACTCTGCATTTATAAAGACACTTATAAAGTGCTTAATCTGGTTTATGGGAAAAACAGGAAGTTTCCCATACCCAGGGATGTAGCCACCTGGCATAGGTGGGCCTGCCCTACAATGTTTTTTTTCAGGGAGAACATACAACTTACACCACCATCATTCTTCATAGAACATTTGTAATTCTTCATTAGAACTGACTCTAATTCAGTTTACAGCATCCCAGACAAGAAAATCTTAGCTGGTGTCTTACAGTGTTTAGTTAGGATTTTTTTCTCCATGGATTCATAATTGTCAAGAAATGTTACCATGTCTTTTGGGACGTACCACTGTTACTATTCTGTTGTCTCCTCGCTTCCTTTCCTAGCCTTGCACTGACACCAGGTCACAGCTAATCACAGGTTACTGGTTATTATGAAGTGACCAAGGGAATTTATACGTTATTTTGACTGATCAATACCCTTAGCTTTCAGAACTATTACCAAGCAAGGAAGTTTTTTTCTGGTCAATGAACAGATAGCCTTCTTTCCTTCTTATTTTTTAATTTCTTTTTCTTCATTTAAATGAGTATAATTAATTATTTCCCTGAAATTCCCAGGGTCTTATACTTGGCCTGAAAAATCCAGATTACCTTTTTTCAGACAGAGGATGATGAGAAAACAAACATTTCTTTTCAGAGGGTTGCAGATGTGTGTCTTTATTAATTATCTCAATTTCTACTCCAGTTAAAAAAAAAAAAAAGATGGGCATTTTTGCAGTCATAGGAGAAGCAGCACCAAATTAGACACCAAAAGTTATCTTATATTGACTTTGGGGGGAAAAAAAAAAAGTTGGTTTGCCATAACTGTAATCCACAGCATACCTAAATGCTTGAAAGGCTACTTTTTCCACTCAGACTCATACCGAGCAGTAACTTAATCTTCCACCTTCATTCTGGCTATTGGTTTTCCTCAGAAGACAATAGAAGACCAGACTCTTTCCCTTGATCCATTTACCAAGCATTTAGGGAAGCACAGCTGTACTTGAGAGCATACTGGGGAAACAAAACAAATAAACAAAACAAAACCACCTCCCCTTCCCAAAAAAAAAAAAAACAACCTACTGAGAAGGTGTTTGATCAATGCATGATGCACGTTCTACAATACTGAGCCTTGTGACGATGTAAGAAAAGCATCAGCAGATCCAAATGTCACTTTTCAACCACAGCTCTTTTGATGCCAGTGGAATCTCCACCTTTGTTCTTCATCCTTTTCCAGTATAGCCTGGCTCATATGCTAATTTACCTTCAAGAGATTAACAAACAGCTGGAGTGGGCCCATTCCCCAGTACACACTCCATGGTACTATCTCTTGTTTACTGGGGACTCTTGTTATGAGGACACGCTTGATATGAACAGGCACGGAATTACAGAATTTGCTTTATCTAGACAGAATAAGAGGTAAAACTAGTCAAAAAATAAAGAGAGGCAATTGTTCACATAAATAAATGAAAATTGGAGGTTTAATCTAATTCCTGGTACAGAACTTCCCACATCACAAAAACCATTGCTGTTTTCACATGTTTTGGAACTTGTTTTGTACATATAATCCTGAAAGTGATTGTATGAGTCACCTGTATCTGCAGAAATATGGCATTTCTGCAACACTGGAAAAAAGAATGAAGGAAATCAATGGGGTAAGCATGCCTTCCCTAACCAGATCAGGCTAAGAAATACATTTCTTCATACTCTTCCTCTAACAACCCTAAGAGAATCTTTTACTAATTCCTTCTTTTCCCCTCTTTTTATTTTTTTTTTTAAATTAAGGCCTAGAAATACATATCTAAATGTTTTCCAAACCTGCATATTAAAACTAAAAATACATTAGTTTTATAAAAATCTTGGGGTAATTATTTGACAATTTCTTTGGCTTTTTAAGGTGGCAACAAATAAACTGTCAATCAGTCTGAGGAATAAATCTTGAAAAACGCATGTTTTCTCTAAGGTAAAAAAAAAAAACAAAACCAAAAACAACTTACCAGCAAATAAATATTTATTAGGTTTTGGATTTTTAAAAAATTCCTCTTCTCATGTGAAATGAAGGTTTCATAGGACAGGTAGCACTAAATTCACTTTGTATCTATGATACAGCCATTCTACAGATAAACATGAAATTCCATTTACCAGGAACAACAGTAGATCATCTTCACCCTTAAACAAATCCACTTTTAAACAGCATTAGGAAAAAACAAACAAACAAACAAACAAACTAGAATAACGTTTTCATTCAACCAAGAAGATGCATGTAAAGTTACATTATGGTGCAATCTGATCAACATTTGAAGGATGCCTAGTTAATAACAACTTTTATTAAAAGTTTTCTATTTTATTCAGCTGCACAGGTACATCACTTTGTTTGTTCTTTTTGGTAGGCACTGTGCTATCCCTTAGCTGATTATTACTAATATTTTGCAGAATGTGCTGCAGTAAGTTATTGTTATTAGTGCAATTCATTTGCTAAATATAAGCCAGGAATGCATGGTCTCAGGATTTAGAGGCTTTTCTGTGTATATATTTTGTTACACTGAAAAAGAGAGCTACATCCAGAGGTCTGCGCTGCATCAGAGTAGGGACCATCAAAGTAGTATGTTAACTATCCAGATGCAGATCTCTGAAGTTATTTGTAAGCAAAACCTGGTTTAAAAAACACTCAGATTCTGAGGCAACTTGAGATAGGTTTGAGCTGAACTGAGCTGAACTGCGATTTGTTGTCAAACCAGGGAAAACCGAGTGCCAAAATCTTTGGTTTTTAATGCAATTTAACTATCATTAGAAATGCGTAATTTCAGTCTGGACTCTAGTTAAATGAGAGTTAGTAGAAAATTTACTTTTATTTTATTTTAATTCATTTTAGTTTAATTCCTAGTTCTAGCCTAATTTTAGTCTGAACTTGTAACAGAGTATATGTCTCTTCTTGATGTCAGACATAACATACACAAAGTAATAAATTAGCATATTCTATGAAAACAAAATCAGAATCTATTTTCAGAAGTCTTAGAAGGGATAACTCATTCTAGGGAATCTATAACCTATAATCACAGTACAGAAATCAGTTCCCAGGAAAATTTACATACAACTTTGTATATTTTAATTAAACTCCACTATTACCTGTTTGCTCCAAACTCTGGATTTTGGGGTGGTGTTTTTTCGTTGTATAAAATAGTGGCAGAGATTTTTTTTTTTTTTTTTCCTGGCACTGATTTTGAAATGTGAAGACTCTTAAGTAACAATTCTTAAACCATTTGCAGTTTACTCTGCATCATTACTCTGAATGTGGTGGGTATCAGATGGGCGTGCTGAGTTTATCTTCTATTACCAATTCTTGTGAAATTTCTGCTACACTGAACAGCCCAAATAACAGGAGGTTGGCTGTCCTCCTGGACTGTCTGCCATCCTGGAGAACAGAACTGAAGAGACAAGCCTGACAACCCAAAGCAAATATTCCATAAACACCAACATCAAAAGAACACCCATTATTGGTGCCCTATTCCTCATTCCTCCCTGTGCACACATACAATCACCAGTCTCAGCCCCTTGTAGTGAGCATGCAATTTCCAGTGCAAAGACCTCCATACATACAGAAAAAGTGGCACTGTAAGAGAGCAGAAGAGGATGGGAAACAGAAGATCAAAATGTCCAGGGGATGTCTAGAAGTGAACTATGTCCAGGACAAAAAGAAATCTTCTAACATTTCTGCAGTTTTGTTCCTAAGGAAATTATTTCCAAACCTGAATTATTCAATATTGAATAAAATAAGGAATGGAAAACCTTTCATCCAAAAGAAGCTTCCCACTCAGCACCTGAACCCCAGCTGTTACTGCTTTTATCATGACTTAAGAAGTGAAGAAGAAAGGAGAAGGGGAAAGAAGCCAGGATATTATCAATCATTCCATGTATCACTTATCTATCAAACTCTAAACTGGAAATTGAACTTTTTTTTTTTTTACTCTCTCATCCTTATTCTACCCTGACCCTTTATGGTTAAATTCATGATTTCCTGGACAGAGTAAATCTAGGTCATTAGGGGAAAGCAGAGCTCCTCCTGGAGAATAAAAGTAGTCATTCAGGCCTTTTTCTGCTTTTAATCCAGTTTAAATTAATCCTGTTTATACATCAGTCACAATGAATTCATGATTTATGCAATGACACAATTTTTTCCTTATCTCTATCAGAATTTTATCAGTTGGACTATCTCTCAGGATTCTACTGAAACATTTCATGCCCATTCCACAGTGGAAGTTCACAGCCAGTAAATGATGACTGCCCACCTCTTTTCTTCTAGACTTTTAGTTCTCAGTTGCTGTTTTTTCCCCGAGAAGTTTCACTCTTGTGAAAACAACAGGTTTTCATTAATCCCATTGAATGTAGTAACTATCCACTTCATCCTATTTTTATTTCTCTAGACCACACAGACACTCAATTCTTCTTGAATAATTATGTCATCCTCAGCTTTGGAGATGTATCATTACCTTGTGTAATCCACAGATTCGAAGGCTTCATTCCATGAAATGAACAGCTAATGTTTACTGAACAAGGAGATTTGAATAAACTTCATTTGTGCTTTAAATCTCTTATCTAACAGTAAATGGGAACTTAAAAAAATTCCTCAATGTGTATATAAAATTTGGCTGTTATGATTCAGTTATACTATGAATACGGTATAGTTTGTAATAGCTTTTGTTTTGGTGGAGAGGTCTTCGAAATGACATCATTCTTTCGTTCTTACAGGAACATGTTTGGGAAAAATTACTGCCATCTTTTGGATGTACTCAAGGAAAAAAAAAAAAAAAAAAAAGAAAGTGACATTTTACTGAAAGTTCCAGCTGCCATCCTGGATACCTGTTTTACCATGGAAAAGGTAATTTGAGATTGCAGAAAGCTACTCTGAGATAACTGATATTTTCTTCTTTCTTTATATTTTCTTTATAGTGATCATAGCACAACATCTGTGCAAGAATTGTTTGCTTGGTTAAGCACTACTGATGGGAAATAGCTTTCACTGAAAGATGTGTCACTGAAGTTGAAGCCAAACATAACAAGAAAACAGAGATTATGGATACAGAGAGGAAATTATACCCACTACCAATATTTAATTTTTTGCATGTATACCTTGCCTTGCTATTTGAGCAGGAAATAAACTTGTTTGATCTGCACAATTATTACAGTTCAGTGACACAACTTATTTATCCTGAAATTTCTTTGCAATCTAGCCTGGATATATTATATTAACCTCTTTTTATTGTTGATTTTCTTTTTCTATCTGTCTTTTGAATTTCCAGGAGATGTAACCAAATGCTTGTTGTGTGGCCAGCTCAAAACACTGACTTCTGAGACAAACACTGCACGTTCAGCAAAGCCTTTTTAAGAACAGAGAATGGTAGTGTCATTGAGAATAAATCAAAGGTGATAATATCTGAGAAAAAGAAAACGTAGTCCAGAGAAAATAATGACTCCTCTGAAGAGATACCATTGTCAGACACTAGCATATCTTGCCAGCACTGGACAGTGATACTAAAATATTCTTCAAATCTACCTTACCACCTGGAGTGAGACTCAGACATGCATTCTGCAACTGTCCGGACAGGCAAGGAGACTAACACCAGCTGAGCCATAATGAAACTCAATAAAAAAGTCAAAAGAATATGTGGGGAAGAAAACAGAGTCACTGTAGGAGTCCTCTGCACTTTGCACCCATACAGCTGACTTTGCAGTTACTTTCATTTCCTCCTGAGCACAAGGACTGGCAGGCCAACAAGTTACATCCACACTATCCAGCAAACCCTCACCCCTTACCAAGTGTTGGAGTGACACGGCCACTTGCTGTTAAACCAAAAGCAGCAAGCTGACCACTCTGTTCTCACATACAATGGAGCCAAGGTTAATTTTACAAATATATCCAAGTAAAAAGGCTTATAACATTCCAGTCTGTAACAAATTAAGCTGACTCATTGCCCCAGTCACAAATTACAGTCATGTAAGCCATGTGCAAGAGAAAGAGGAATGAAACCCCTCGTTAAACGATATTCTCAGTCTGTGAACTTTACGCTCCCAATTCACCCCTTCTCCCCAAAAATGCTGTTGCTGAAACTTACCGCTTTTGCCAACTCCCCCTGCTCCTAGCATCACCACCTTGTACTCTCTGGAGCCTGCTGAAGAATTGCTGGAGGAGCTGATCGTTTCATTTTCTAGCTCCATCTTGCACGAGGCAGAAGAAGGGAGCAAAAGGGAAGAAAAAGCAACTGGCAGGTTCTTTCTCTGATCTTAAACAACTATAAAAGCTGCATTGGGGGGGCGGGGGGGGGGGGGGGGGAGCAGAAAGGAAAGCTATAATGCAAGAGGTACGATTTGTCAGCCTCACACTCGCTGCTGTGCCTGTGTTAGCTGGAGAAGGTCTCATAGCAACCACTTTAACAGCTTCCAATAAAAATCTCTCTCTGCCCCCTCCCAGCTCTGTATCATTCTCTGTGTTTCTCTTCCTGGACAGAAGCAGTTCTGTGAGGCTCAAGAGCCCTGGTACCTCTGGGTGTTGCTGTGTCATTGGAATCAAATTGAGCAGAGCTTTCTGAAAAATAAAAAAAGATCCAATTTCTTAATTATGATACTTGTTATTCCATGTAGCACTTTCTTGAATCTTACACAATAATAAAACCATCCTGACAACCTCCTTACCACCTTGGAGTTAATTATTCATCTGGTGTTCATCAAGTTTGCTAGATTTACATTTAATACATTAAAAATTAAATAAGCAACAACTTTTAAGAGTCTTTGTTCTTCCTGAAGCTTACTGAAAAGCAGATAAGTTTTCTAAGGTTAATTTTGCCCCCAAATCAAGTCTCTTTTAGTTCAGTTTACATCAGTTATTTGCAGAAACAAACCAGGAATTTTGAAAAAAAAAGTTTTTCCTTGTTTTTCTTTCTTTCTCCCACACAAAATGTCAGAAGGAGATTGGGACTGAAGGGAGGGAGAAATATCTATTAATCCTTAAAATATCCATGTAAGCAAAAAAGAAAAGCACATTGTTATTAGTATTTCATACTAATATCAAGTGTTTTATGTAACCAATGTTCTCAGCCCAAATAAAATAAAAAACCAATAAAGTTTGTAAATGACATCCAGTGAGATAATCTCCCATTAGAATTATTCAGTGCAAACTTCCAATAAAAGACTGCAGTTCTTCATTGATTTCTGATTATGTCCTTAACAAACCTAGCATGTTTAAAGAATGCAAAAAGTAGTAAGATACATGCCCAGTTTTAACTGTTATGCAATATTTTTGAGGATGAAAAAGCATGTGGTGCAAAAGGGATGGAAAGCAAAAACTTACTCTCCTGTGAAAAGTGCTGGGTTTTCATGACAGGTGGAACTATTAAGGAGACAGGGTGAATGGATGCAGGAGAGGTAACAAGTGTCTTGGAATCAGACACCTTCATCTGTCTACTCCAATTATTTCCCAGAGAGTAGACATATGACATTACAGAATTAAACGCTGCAAGGAAGGGGGAAAAAAGAAAAAAAAAAATAAAATTACAGCCTGATGAAGGACATGATTTCAAGAAAATTAGGAAGCAGAAGTACAGAAGGGTACATGTATGAAAGACAGTTTAATGGACTAAGAAAATACATGAGTGAAGAGATACATGGGAATGATAATAGAACTATAATTACAAGGGAGAAAGTGAACAGAACATGAATAGTCATTTTCCCTCCTAATCAAAAAATTAGGAAACATCAGATGAAACAGACAGCAGCCAAGTTCAAAACCAAAGTACTTGTAAGAGTCATGGCTGACTTAAGCAACTTGCTGTGAGTAGCTTTGTACTGTCAGGGCTGGGTGGCTGTATTGATGCCTGGATGCAAACCCCAGAATTCAGAAGGATTTGGCCATCAGAGCATAAAATAGGACTTAAACAGGAAATTCTGAATGTAATAATGTGATGTCTAAATATCGAACTTTGGCAAAAAGAGACAGGTAGGTCAGTAAATCCCTATTGTGGTTAGAATTCTGTTTTCATTAAAATCATTCTCAAGTGCTCAGTATTGACACATTAGATAAAACTAATAATGATACCAAAACCACTGCTCAGAAGAGCTGGGTTTTCCTGGTAGTCTCCCATCAACACGACAACTTCTTCCTCAGGAGTTTTTAACCCCATAGCTGGCAGTAACATTTGGCTGATTTTAAAACATCAGGAGGAAAGTGAGTGGCTGTGGGTGTGACTTAAAAAACAAGCCAAGCAAAATATTCCAAAAAATATTAGTGAAAATTGCGTATAGGTAATAGATAAGAATTAGTCAGATTTTTTTTCCAGCTGTTGGTGTTTGACAGAGAAAAGGGGCAAGTAATTTTTTTGTTTACAGCTGAGAAGAGGGGAAGGAATATGAGAAATTAAAGAGGCTACAAAAAGGAATTATGTTAGAGTAGGAAGCAGAATAAGAGAGAACTAAAGAAAAAGCCACTTCCTCATCGTTTAAGAAAATCTAGAAAAACTAAGCATTTGTATGTGTGAAAGAGTGGAATTTACTATTTTTATCATTTAAAATACCTGCTTTAAAGACAGATTAATGTTTATTAAACTTCAACAGTTTAATAAGCATTACTACGTCATATAAACACTTGGACAAACATATCCTCCTAACTTTCACAGAGAACTGTCCAGAGCCTAAAAAGGTGATACCGCGTTCCCATTTATAATACAGGACTTGTTCTAATTGTTTTTCATCATAACTTCCTACTGACAAACAGCCTAGCTACTCTGCCCTAATTTCATTCAATCCAGTAGTGGAGGACAAGTATTTAGCTTTATTCCCATTTACAATAACATCAGTTAGTCCTCCTTCTCTCATCTGAGCAGAAAAGTACACGGTTTTGCTTTTAGTCTGCTGCCAACAAAATTATAACTGACATGATTTGAAATGACTCAGCTTGAAACACTTAATAATATAAGAAAAAAAATCACCAGCATAAATGCTTCATGGACAACAGGACGAAACAGTACAAAATACAACCAAACCTGAGATACTAGAATTTTTACGAGTGACCTTTTTCATGACAAATTCCAACCCTTTATTTTATCTCTTTGTTTCCCTGCTTTAAGGACACGTTTATCATGATGTAAATTCATAGAAAACTGTCTTCAGGCAAAAAAGAGCAACTGCAAAGGTGGGAAAAAAGCTTGGGGTACTAGCCTATAATGAATCATTTATCTCACGGATTCAGACTCTATTGCTGTTTACATATTGCTTAGGAGTATACAGCAAATCTGCTGAGTTTTTTTCTGTTTTTCAATTTTCTATTCAAACTTACTGCAAAATACAGCAATCAACTGAAACCATTCAGTATTCAAAATCCAGCAACTGCTGTGTTTGAATTCATATTTTATCAGTTAATATTGAAATAGCTGTATACTTAGATCTTTAAGGATGCATAGATCTTAAGCAAAAGACAATATACAGATAGGTATGTTAGAACTGAAGTAGACGAGCTTTATCTAGAGAAAACACCATTAGAAAACACATTCCATTCATCCTACACCCCCACTTGCTCTGGGGGTGTTGAATAAAATAATGAGATGTTAATACAACATGTAAATGTTCTGAAATTGTTTCCTAGAGCACTTCATGTTGAGGAGATTTAATCAATTAACCTGGATAAATATTCTTGTCATTAGGCAGGGTGCTCATGAGTTTAAAAACTTGAATAGCAAGCAAAATGCAAATTTTGACTGATTTGTGCTCCATTAAGTGATGGGTTAAAGGCATGCGAATCATTTAATAATTAGCGAATATGCATGAGCCTGCTGGGGTCCATGCCATTATGGAAACACTGACCACTCTTATGTCCCTCATGTTTACATATTAGGCATGGCAGAGAGAGGAAATGTAAAAAGCATCCTTCATAAAAAGGCATATAAGCCCACCTTGCTGAATTGCTGAAGTGCTGCTATGACAGGAAAGAATGTTAATGCAGAAATCATTGCACAGCACTGGAGAACGGATTCAATCTGCTCCTGCAAAAAAAATGCATTTAGCACACTAGCTTAACTTGATCAGTTCTGAGTAAAGCTAGCATAATAAAGTAATTGCTAGGGGACTTCAAAAAATTTTAAACTTAAATTTTACATTAATGGATTTAACATATTAATTCTTAAATATGCTGAGCACCTCTGAATGATATCGCTAAGGGACATCCAACACATTGCAGAAGCAGCTCTGCATTTTTGGAATTGAGGTTCCTACTACAAATACCCAGTGTTTCAATCACCTGTCTGCCGCAGGCACCCTGCTTCCTTAGATAATCCCTGTATTTTTTCTATTCTCCAAATTACCCATCTGTAGGAAGACTCAGTGTGTCACACATGGTATACTTGACGGGACACTTGACAGCCTCCCACCTTGAAACCAGCTCTTCAGCTCAAGCTGTTAAGACACATGCCTTTTGTTCTGAAGTTCTTATTTCTGTCCCTAGTGTCAGACAACATACTGTCCCCTGCCTCTGCTGCAATGCATTTTAATCTAAGCTTTATTAGTACATCAAGTGGCAAAAGCAAATGAAAGGAGAAAAGATGTGAGTCTGACAACAGAAAATGTGAAACAACTTCAGAGTTCATAAAGTAAACATTGTGGGTTTGGTTTTGTCAAAGAAGGGAGGTTTGTCATAGAATTAAAGAATGGTTTGGGTTGGAAAAGACTTTAAAGATCATCTAGTTCAAAGCCCCTGCCACGGGCAGGGACACCTTCCACCAGACCAGGTTGCTCCCAGCCCCATCCAACCTGGCCTTAACCACTGCCAGGGAGGGGGCAGCCACAGCTTCTCTGGGCAACCTGTGCCAGTGTCTCACCACCCTCAGGGTGAAGAACTTCTTCCTTGTGTTTAGTCTAAATCAGTTTTTCAGTTTAAAACCGCTACTCCTTGACTTATTATTACACTCCCTGATAAAGAGTTCTTCCCCCCTTTTCCTGGAGGCCCACTTTAAGCACTGAAAAGCCACGATAAGCTATCCCTGGAGTCTTCTTTTCTTCAAGCTGAACAATCCCAACTCTCTCAGCCTGTCATGAGCAATATATTCCCTTTGATTATTCTGGGTCAAACAATGCAACTAATATTGTACCTGCTGTACAATGGTTTGAGAAATAAGGGCAGTTTATCACATTCTTGAGAACACTCAAATAGCATTAACTCTAAATTCTTACAAGTGACTACTCTGACTTCTTATAGAACAGAAACATTGAAGGTCATGTCCTAGACTAGTCAAAGGAAAAAGCTATTTTCTCTGGGTTTCCAATAAGGTTTCACAAATGATTTATGATCTTACTGTCAAGAAGTAGTAATGATTGCAGGTCATTTATGGATTTCTGTTGAATTTTAATTACATTCATAGATAAGACTTCTATACTTTCAAATGCAACACTGATATTCAGAATGTGAAAATCTTAAAGATCTCAAAGCCTTAACTCCACATAAACATGTTCTCTGTGAGTATGAATATATGTTTATTCTAAATTCTTTCACCTTCCAGTGCTTTTGTTAGGAAGGAAAACTATAAGCACAAATAGAATATGAAATACTATAGAAATAGCGTTAGAAGAGCTCTGAAGAGGTCATCTTTTTCATCCCTGCTCCACTCCACAAATCCATTTAAATAATTTGAACAATATTTGCTTAACCTTACTTTAAAGTCTTCCAGAGAGAAACATTACCCAGTTTCTCAAATGCTGAAATAAATTGCCTCGCTGTCTTATCAGAAATGCCTTTGAAACCCCAATGTCCTTTATTACACAATAAGATTATCAGTTCTCATCCTACCTGTCTCAACTACTATGAAAAGGCATAGTGAACATACCAAACACATATTTAAATTGTTAGCTAGTGAATCAAATGAACATGGTAAAGATAGAGAATGTTGTTCTCAGCCTTCCCGTCTCCTCTTTTTCTTTCATGCTTTCTTGTTTTCACCAGAAAGGTAACTCTATCAGTCCTCCTTCACACACTTGTGTTCCCAAAGACTCTCCACTGCCTGTTTTGAAGTGTGCTTCCCAAATCTGGCAAAACATTAACATTAACATACTCTAGCACCCTATTGTTTCAAGATTTCATACAATATGAATTTACACCTACTACCAGTGCATTTCAAGCTTAGTATTGTTACAATAAACACAGGCAATCAAGAATAACAGGGGTAATTTTTTTTGTATTTTCTAATCTGTATTCGAATGCTCTCAGTGACAAATCAGAATTTATGGGGTTTGTGCTAGTTTCCGACTTTTAGCTTTTTGTTACTCTCTTCTCTTTCAGGTCATCCTTGTCATATTTGTTTCTGGAAAAAAAAAAAAAAATAAAAAAAAAAATTCTTTCAATTTTGACTGCTACAAAGAAGAAGATACTCTCATTTTGACTGTTACCTTCAGGGTGTTTATAGACGATGGTAATGCCTGCGTCCCAAAATTCCTTACATTTGAAAACTGTGTCCCGAACTTCACTTCAAGTACGTGAATTTTACTTGAATGTGATCAGCTATTAGTCATTCAGATACTTTCTACTTCGCAGTCCATAGCAAGCAAACCTACAGAGAATAGCTTTAGCTTCAGCTTCACCAGGAAAACACCAAACAGGATAAATCTGAATTTTTCTGACATAGACTTCCTAGTATCATGGATTATTTTCCATGTTAGCATAGTTTTATTCTAGAAATCAGATTGTTTATGGGTATTCTGTTGGTTGAACACAGTACTCTTGCAGCTCTTATATCTGTTGTAATTAACATTAATCTTCTAAGCTCATAATTAAGCTGAACAACTGTATCAACAATAAGAAAAACAAAGTCAGTTCTTTTAAAATCATCAGTGAAAGGTTTCTTCAAGAAAATTCTGACTTTTACTTAGCTCAATCTCCCTCTAGACATACTGTTTCCTCTGTTGAATAGAGGAACATTTAGCAAGTTTAGAGTAATAGAGGCTTGGACTGAGCTACCTAATGGGCTGAATAATGGATTACAAGAAATGACACAAAAATGAATACATAAACTGTGGTTTTCAGAAGCAGCAGCACAATTTCTTCTGACTAAAAGTTTCTATTGACATTCTATTCATACCTTTGCTTGAATTCTGATGAACCTACCCATTTTAATAGCTTCCAATCTGTTTAAACAGACCACTTTCATACCTAAAAATAGCACTGAAAACACTAGGAATTCTGCATGAAAAGTGTCACTATGTTTTACAAATCTGAGATAAACTCCCAAATTTAAGCTCTACCAAGTCGAATACGAGCTAGATAAGTATGCAAGTGCATTTATTTGGAAAGTTCTTACAGAATTGCATTGTAAAAGATTACAAATATCCCACTTGTGACTTCCACTGCAATCGATTCAAGATCTGCTTCTCCCAAAGACACTAGACACTGTTGTCTGTCACTGGTTAGTCTGTTAATCAGTTTAAAGATGTTATTCTTACAAAATATTGCAAGATCAATAAGCTTATGTGTCAAGAAAAGAGCTAATCTAACCTCTGTATAGCATGAAAAGCAAAGCAGTGCAGTGAATTTATAATGCTGTTAAGTAACCATGAGCAAAAAAATCCATCACTGTAGGCTTCATTGTATGACTAACTGTTTAACTTTAAAAAGCTCAGCTTTAGCAAACAAAAATTCATTCAGAAAACTGGTGCAAAATCAGAACTGAGGTCTTTTAATTGGAAATGCTTAATATCCCTTACTGGAGTCAAATTTGTTAAAGAATTTGGCCCAGACAATATTGAGTATTAATCTGCTGTTTCCATGCTTTAATGTCAGTTTTGCTATCAGGTGTGGTTTTCATTGTTCTATAAGGAAAAGAAAACTCTACAATCTGGAGGAAGAAGGATAAAGACATGAGACAGCTCTGGAAATTAAAATATCGAACTGATTGAGGGGCTAAATTCACCAAGTGATACCTTTCTTGCATCTATTAACAACATACTGATATCACCAAAAGTAGACTCCTTAGATATCTACAAACAGAAATCCTTCTGTCTGCTCAGCAAAGACAATATTTCAATTAAGTATTCACTGGTATTCCTATAAAATTAATAAAAATATAGCCTGAAGGGGGAAGAAAAACTCAAACCCATTAGCCCTGTTTTAGCAAGATTTCATCATTACCAAAGCTCTGGGAAATGACAAAGAAAAGCCTAAATGTTATTTGTTATTATATAAATATATAAAAATATATTAATTTTTAAAAAAAGAGATAAGACAGTACAGAGTGCTTAGCTAAATAAAATATTTCCTATTTCTGTGAAGTGCTTTCAAAATTGACTGCATAATCAAGTATTTTCTTAGGACGACAGATTTCTCTTGACAAGGAAAACAAATTTTTCAAATTCTGTATTGAGGATCACGTCAGAAGGCCACAGTTAATAAAGCCTGTAGAGGGGACTTAGAGGATTTAAGGAGAGCTTATGTTTGTCTTTCTTCAACTTAGAAAGCTCATAAATGGGCCAAGTCCTGTGAAGTTTAAGTTAGCTAAATTGCTTTCTGAAACCGTATAATCAACAAGTCTCCAGGTAAGCACGCTGCTGATACGAGCTAATTTTACATTCAAATCAAGTTCCAATATTTCTCTGCGTTTACTGAAGTTAATTTATGTTTCTTTTTCAGAAGTACCCAGTTTGACTCTATCAGTCTGGAACTTCACAGAAGCCGATAGTACTTTCAGCTGTAGCTATCTGGAAATACAATAACTTTAAGAATGAAAAACGTTTTGGTGGTAGTGCTTTACTTGATTCATTTTTAATCAGTGATGGAGAAGTGTCTCATGGCCAGGCCCATACCCAAATTCTTTTAAGCAATTGAGCTCAGAGCTTTGAGATGAAGAACTATATGTATCTGCCCAAAATAAATCTATCTTATGCATTTATCTTGATGACAAGCGAAATTAAAATGCTAACAAATACATCCATCTCCCCAATTCCACCCTATTAGGTCCACAAATCTCCACGAAGACATTTTCCTTCTGTTTTTTAAATTTGGAATCAAATGTATACATATACATATATACAAACTCATACATAATAACACATACATGGATGATCTTGAAGGTCTCTTCCAACTGAAACTGTTCTATGATTCCATGATTCTATGACAATGTAACTTAAACAGAGTATTTTAAAACAAGATTTAAAAACTACCCTATAACATTATTTCCAAGCATGCATTCAACAATTGTGAAATTTTACCATTTTCTTACTGGCGATGTTGTTGCAGGGCTCCAAGAGGGGAGAATGATACTATTGAGAAACCATTTAACTCACTTCCTGTAAGAACAAACTAGTAAAAACAAATGTCCTGCCTGATTTTCACATAAAAAATCTTGACTGAAAGACCTATCTGGTCAGGTCTTAAGTCCGAGATACTTTTTTCCTTCCATAAGATCAGGTTCAGAGTTCTGACAAAAAAGCCCTAGGGATCAGAACACCTGTGTTAGATTCCCTCTGTTTGGAGAGAAATAGAATTTTGTATGTGCCCATGAGACAGTTCTTGATGCTTTTCGCTGTCTGTGGATACTAATGTGCCTGGAACACACATGCATATTTACTCATAAAGAGGGCTAGACTGCAAAATTTATTCTCCTTAGTTTTGCTGTAGCTGTTTGCCGTAGAGGGACCTTGATAATATAACAAAAGGAAAAAGCTGGGACAGTAACGGATCTTTAATGGGAAGGAGTACACAAATACCATGTTAGACAGAGGGCAACAAAGAGATCAAAGGAATTTATGTTCTTCCTATAAACTACAGACCATAAAGGATTCTTGAACACTGGCAACCAGCCAAGCTCCTGACACACATCAGATGAAAAACGCAGCTCTTCCAGGACCTTGAGTGGATTTCAGGAATCCTTTATTAGCTGAGCACCATCTCAGGACAGCCCTTGTAATATCCTCATTTTACAAATATTGAGTAGGTTAGTCTGTGTTACATTTCTATTTTGTATGCATATACTTCAATACTTGGAACAAGAAATTTACAAAATTTAATTTGGAAATCAAATTCAAATTTTTACTTAGGCTATTTTTCAAGGCATCCTTTACTTCCATGTGGTTTTAACTACAATTTCTGATGTTTCAAATCAATCCAAGTGTCTTTTTCCTATGGAAAAATCTTTCAGCTTCTTAAGTTTGTATTTTTGTTTGCGCTTAAACGACTTTAAAGACTTGCACATTCTAATGGTACTAGAACGACCTGCCTTCTCTCTCCCACCACACCTGGAAAGGTCCTTCACTTTCTGTTTTGTAGCATGCCTTCTATTTTTCTGTAAGTTCCTCAAAAGCATACTGATATTTTCCTTTTCCTTGAGCAACAACTAATTTTATAATGTCATTGCTTAAGGTTCTAGTAAAGCATAAACAACTCAATTACAGTACAGTAATTCAAATCTAAAGGCCCACCCTTAGATCAGTATCACCAAAAAATCTCTCTCGGAGTCTTAACCACCAGATGAGAAGCAGACTATATCTTTGATATAACCATTGCCTGTCAGCTGTCCATATTCTCTACCGCATTTAAGCCCTTCATGCTCCAGAAAGGTTATGAGATACATTGGCTTTAGCAGAAGAATCTGTAAAATTATGTAAATCTAAAATGGAAGGTTTACTTCTCTTTCTTTTTTTTTTTCTTTTTTTTTCTTTTTTTTTTCTTTTTTACCGAGAAGTAGAAAAGGCAGTCTCTTTCACGACACATCACTCTGTTTGATTTCCCCAAACCCAGATTATCCTCTACCCTGAAGAGAACATTCTCACATTCTTTATTAAATCAGCTTCTCTTTTAAGATAAAGACCATAGCTGTGTCTTACTTTTTTTTACATAAAAGAATAAATGTTCTGCTCTTTTAGAAGGCAGTCTAGTTCCAAGTTTGCCTGAAGTAAATGGTGTCTAGATTTATCATGTGCCTCATTAAATACAGTTAAATTCTTCCATGAATTAAGTGATATTTCTTTGTGAAATACTGACTCAAAAAAATGTTACAAGAGAGTAAGAAAGAAATAGAAAGGGAAAGCAAAATACCATGATAAGGATTCATTGACTGTAAAGATGGATTTGAGATACTGTAAATACATTTACAGGTTAAGTAAGAAAGTTATTATTCCTTCACAGCTATGGTAATTACTACATAACCGGTGACATAGCTTAGTAATTCCGTAATTATCCTTAACATCTTTTTCATTTGGCTACTCTAACACAAATTTATTTGATCATGTAGAAAGACTAACCATTGACAGCTGCATTACATAAACACACTAATGAGTCAAAGTAAGTTTAATTGCAATTTTTATATTGTATTCATCTCCACTCAGAGTAACACAGAAACACCACTAAAATTTTCTCAACACAAACTTTTTATTTTGCAAAACAGAATCACCACAATTTTGGTCTTATTTTTTAACTATCTTCCCTCTACCAGCTTTTTCATGTTTCTCCATGACTTCTAAAAAAAAAAGAAGAGCTCTCTGACCCATTTCTCTGGAATCTGCAGCTACCTCCAGTGGAACTTTGTCTAAGACCACTACCGCAGCTTGACACTTACAACTGCTGGATGCTGAATGTTCCATTTCCAGCTATTCTTTTTCTATTTGTGCTCAATATCAGCATTCATTTCCATGAAAAAAAAAAAATTACAGCATTCTCTCATTAAAATCTTCCTATAAATCCTATTCATAGATACAGGTGCTACACAACTTTATTTTAAATAAAGGAAGTTTTAATGGCCAAGCTCACATAGAGAGTCAAGAAAGCCCTCCGGAGAAAGTTCTTTCCATGAACCCTCAGAATCCCGAAGAAAACATTCCCAAAGCAAATCTGTAACACTGAATTTGCCAGCCTGCATTTCTTTTCTTCTCATGTATATGTAATAGTGATTCATCTGGTAGGTATGGGCCATGAACCATGCTAAAGAATCTTCCAATTGCAGCAGAAATGCACTATAATGAGTCCCATAAAAATCACTAAGTCTGACATTGGAAGGACATTGGGAATATTAAAATTGAGATTCAGGTGTCTAGAGAGCATGGGTACACATTACCATACATTTCCCTAAGCCTGTAAACTATTCTTGTCCTGCTGCAATTTGCACAGTATAGCAATTAATTGTGGATTATCTTTATAGGATAACGGTGAGTATAATCAGTCAAATTTAATTGACAGCCCACTGGAACTTAAGAAGATTGGATTTTCCAGAGTTCTGAATCTTTGAAACCTCAAATTAAAGGCAGATAATTAAGACTGATACTGTCAAAGACTGTCCAATTAATCACAATTTGTTTACCAATGCATTTTGCAAGACGGTGATTGCCTCATGTCCTGTTTTACAGAACATAGTAATGTCAAATAAATGTTTTCTCATTGCATTTTATTTTTTAGATGGCCTTTCATCTTCTTTCCTAAACCACTGGCAATACGAGTATCTCCTTATGGCTTCCTGTTCTTTTTCATTCATGTGCAATTCTTCAGCTATTAAGATTTTTTTAAAATATAACTTTATTTTATGGGGATATCTTATATAACCATTAAAAAATTCTTTCACAAATTTTTCTAATGTTCTATCCACAGAATTTTGTTCAGTTCATGCCTGAAATTACATCTTTATTTTATCTACTACCCTGTTACTTGTTTGCACAGAATTCACTGAAGCATGTAGGATATCTAATTTGCCTGTTGCTTACTACATCACTCAATGTTTAGGCAGGATTAATGAGTCACTTAGATTTCAGTGATAAAAATCCAGGTTTTCTTTCTTTTTCCTGGACTTTGGATTTTGTTTCTGTCAAGTAATAATAATCATAAACTTGGAAAACTGGAGTGGAGTCTGTGTCACACAGTTCTTCAAACCATCTGGGCTTCTCCTGTCTACTCACTTTTCTTCTAATTGATGAATAGCAAGAGGTCTGTCTGATGAATTAATATCCTCCAGAACAATCACTGGCATAACATTACTTCCTCAAAATCATTCATAATCACAGGAGGTTTTTGCACTGATACTGTCTCAATGTATTCTTCAATAAAATTACTGTGAGATACGTGCACGTGTGCTTGTGCATGTATGTGTATATACACATCCCTAGTGTGGAAAAAGATGATAGTGGGTCCTCAGGATTTGTACTTAAGCTAGATGGAGGCTTTCTGAGAAGGGATCATACATCTGACAACAATAATTTCTCAGAATGTTTATTTTTATTTTTATTGAAACTAAAGCAAGTCTGAACCTACAATGCTCAGGTTTGAATAAGACTTTATTAAGAACCTCTCCTCTAGATTTTGGTTCTTTTTGCCTTTGGTACTCTTCTTGGAATGAACAGAAGGGTAATGGTGCTCAAAGACAATCCAAAAAACTCCTTTCAAACTGTGAAAATAATTTATACGTCTTAAAATCCTTTCACTTGAGCCCGCACTCTATCTCCCCTTTTTCCTGTCAAATGGGGCACAAACTGTTCACTTTGAAGTTTTGTGTCATCCTGGCTCCTTTCAGGTGTAGTGTATCATTCATGACACCCCTAGACTTCCAGAATCCCAGATTTTGGAGCAGTCTGAAAGGTGATGTGTTTCAGATCAACAGTCAGAGCTTCATTAACCCAAGGCAAAACAATTTCCTGATCTCATATACCTACAAAATGCTTAGAGATAACTTTGCAGCAGAACAAGGCGGAACTATTTTACTTGCCACATTGAGGTGTTTGGGGAAATGAAGTGCCAGGTCTCCACTTGGTATGATTCTGCACACCTTCATTAGCATGATTCATTTATTAATGGTGAGATTTAATGCTAATCATTGGTGTTGGTATTTCTAGGACGAAGGCCTTACAAAATCTCTTATTAAAAAAGTATTAATTTCATAAGTCATCCTAAGTGATAAAGAACACAACAGAGAGGCAGGCTGATCCTCTGCAGGCTAGTCACAGGTCTGTGCAATTGTTGTGCAGAACCAACTACAGCTGAGACCTGCATGAGAGACATGTTTTGATGACAGCCAATCTCTAACCTAAATACAGACTTTTATGCTTTCATAAACATTATACCACCTAGTTTTAACAAAAAAAAAACCACACTCTAGCATGGCATGAAGTTGATAGATTTCGTATTTGTAAGTAGTCAAAAAAATGGACACGATAGCCATCTGAATTTACCACAAAGCTCTTACATGATTTTTCTATTTTGGCTTCCCTTTTTTAGCATTGTGAAGCGTTTGTCTTATGCTTTTATGCTTCCCTTGAAGTAGGTTCCTCTGTATTTTATAACAACTTTTTCTTCTGCTCTTGTTTTCCTTGTCACATATTTTAGTTGTTTCTATCTTATTTACCATACTGGAACACAGGAGACAGCCTAGGAAGAAACATTTGGGATTTTTATAGCCTCATTTTACCTTTCTTTCCCATGAAGTCCATGATAGAAACTGTACCGCATTGATCATGATGCCGCCAGAATGGATTAGTGTTTCACTCTGGTTTTTATCATAAGCTTGATGGGGTCCAAAAATCAAAGTTGTTGGACCCCAGCATTGGAGGGTGTGTGCAGTTCTGGGCCCCACAGTTTAAGAAGGATGTGAAGGTCCCTGAATGTGTCCAGAGGAGGGCAAGAAAGCTGGTGAAAGGGCTGGAAGAAATGCCCTATGAGGAGTGGCTAAGGACTTTGGGCTTGTCTGGTTTGGAGAAAAGGAGGCTGAGGGGTGACTTCATTGATCTCCACAGCTTCCTGAGGAGGGGATGTGGAGAGAGAGGTGCTGATCTCTTCTCCCTGGTATCCACTAATAGGACGTGTGGGACATGACACTTCACCATCATGTCCTTCTTAAGAAAATTTATCTCAGTGTCCACAAACAGTTAGTTCCAAATTTACAGCATGTTTATGTCAAGCACTTAAAAACTCCTAATAAAGACAAAAGACAGACAAGTTCATAAATCATAATCCTATATAGTAATTTCAAAGTCTGAAAATGTTTCAAGGATTTCTAGCAAACAGGTGTCTCTG
This sequence comes from Leptosomus discolor, assembly GCF_034619465.1. NCBI lineage: Eukaryota > Metazoa > Chordata > Aves > Leptosomiformes > Leptosomidae > Leptosomus > Leptosomus discolor. Next base: position 88,196,087 of record NC_141419.1, read on the forward strand.
GAACTAACTGAAGTGCTCAGGGACCCAAAAACATGAGAACATGACAGGTATAGATTCCAAACTGGAGTTTCATTTTACATCTGACACTGGAGGCTATGCACCAGTGCTGAACAGTATCCACAGAGCAGTCAGAGCATATGGCCTAACACAATGTATGACAAGCCCTGATTTTAAATAACATTCCCTCGAGGGCTGAAAAGAGTGCCCTATAGCAACACTCCTATAATGTTTCACTGCCACTCTGTCTGAGCATACAGGTCTATGTTTATGTCTATTAATCAACACAATAGTAGTAGCAATAATAACAAGAATTTCCAAAGGAATTTAGGAGATACTTGCAGCAGAAACACTATGGTAAAGCAATATTAGAGTTAGTATCGTGTTTCTTAGCGTGCTGCAGGGTAAATGGCAACAATACCTCCAAATCATATATCAGAAATACCACAATTCCAATTTTAGCTGAAAGAACGGGTAGTTTGGCTTATTAAGGAGAAGTCATAGACGGAAACAGAAGAAAGTAAGAGAGAAAGGGAGCAAAGGAGAAAGGAGTAAAAAGACAGAAAACCAGAAAAAGACAGGGAGAAGGAGGGAGAGAGGGTTGATCCTTCACAGCTGAAAATCCAGATTGTCTAAATGCAATAGTTGTATGTATGTCAGAAAATCAGTACCCAACACTACCTGTTCCCAGGGCAACTGAAAAGTAATTGCTTCCGTGGCCTGTTCAGAAGTTTCCCATGGTGATTATCATGCCCAGAAACACTGTGGTCTGAACAAGGCAATCTGAAAACTCCACAGTTTTGTTAAAGTGGGCCTATAACACACCAGAAAAAGTGACTTCTTTTTAAAATGTCATTATAGTTACAGCTTGCTTTGTTCAAAGAACCTTTATTTCATTATAGTTCTGAACCTTTTTGAAATTACATTTCTTGTACCATAGAATAAGCCCTTTACTTTCAGTCCATAAGCAAATCAGGGAAAACAAAGATACGAAGCACTTCCACTTATGGTGTCAGCACTCTACACCATCAAAAATGCAACAGAAAAAGATGCAGAAGCTCTCTTTAAAGTATTTAGGAACTTAATCACATAACTCCCATCTTGTAAGGGAACATATTAATCCACTGAATATTGGCTGCTAGGACAGATTTCATTTGCCCTACTGCAATTCTGCCACTAGGCAGACAAACAGGATTGGCAGGAAAGTGTTGTAAGAACAGAGCCCCAACCTACTTGTTGAGTCGGTCAGCTAAGGACGAGCCTTGGATTCCAGCTGACAGTTTCTGAAGAATTCACGTATTGTTAGTAATAGTAGAAGTAGCAGGATCTTACCACGAGCTGACAGAACCAGAAACAGCATGTGTCTGCTTTCAGAATAATTCAGCCAGCTGCCGCCTAACCTCGCCAGCATGTAAATTCATACTAATTTCAGCAAGCCTCCAAAACTTCACCCAGCAATTATGCTCTATTTCCACAGGACATTCCCTTAACTTCTGTAGGAATAATCATTACTCCTGACACAGTATTCTACTGGGTTTACACAGCTCTAGCTACAGACTCACGCCTTTCCACCTGCATTGCATCAAAAAGCACGTTTACTCGCTATAACCATTTCAGATAACCACAATGATACTGCATTTCTTAAAAGCTCTGTGTACTTGGCTCCTCATTCCCCATTTTCCTGAGACAGCAGAGTTGTCAGGAAGTCTAGATTTTTATTATCACTGGTGACATGGATATGAATGATACTGATGTGATAAGCTGGACATCACGTTCAGCATCATTTCCTTTTGTAGAGAACATGCATTAAATAACATGATGATAGAAGGTGCAAAATGAGATGTACATTTGCAGCAAAAATCGTTCAGTGATTGGCACTCAAGCAGAATAAATGGATTGCATTTAACCAGCTGAAAGCAAGCATTCTCCACCATCACAAAGGAAACAGGCATCAAATGTCTCTTGAATCTCTGTAGTCATATAAGAAAATGAGTTCCCAGAAAGTTGCATTCCTTCCTTCCTTTCTTTCATTAAGCATAGTGATAAATATAAAGTGAATATTCAGTGGCTGACTATTCTAACAGTTTATGGTTTTGGTACACAAAAATTTTGAGGAAATTCAGGTCTCAGCTCAGGCTAAAACTATCAAAAATCATGACATCCCAAATTATTAGCAGTTACTGAAGTCTGGGTCAGCGTTCACCCTTGTGACTTCCCATTCTCCCTATGTATCATTTTTAGTAGCTTGAAGCAACAAGACAACAAGACAACATGCAGTTCAGCAGATACTTAGGCAGTAAATTCTTTCTACAGCTCTGAGCAAATAACAGAATCAGTAACATGATGTCCTCTTCTCCCATCTTCGACTCAAATCCAAATTCACTTTGCTAGGGTGTTCACACAACTCAATCATCACATTCTAAACTAGAACATGCAAAAGGCTTACGGGAGGTGTTAACTCCCATCTTTGTCTTCCCAGTTCCTCTTGCATGCTCTTACCATGCTGTGTTATGCTTATTCGAAGCATGTTCATTCCATTGTGTCTTAAACTAAGATGCAAATAGCCTATAAAACTCTATTAAGGTTGTAGGTATATATATTCCCCCCAGCTTTCAAAGCACAAATCTCATTTTAGCTGTATTATGTTTAAAGAATTGCAAATGGCAAAGAATGCACATTGGGAAATGTTCACTACAAAATACTCAGTTCAGTGCCACACGATTGAGATTATCCACCCAAATATCTAAACAACAGATATGGAAGACAAAATGCTCTGCAGGATCTGTAAGAGGGTACTTACTATTATTGTTACTTCTAATACACACTTGACTAATTTCTTTGGTAAAGTACATCTACAGGAAATGTGGAATGTATGAAGAATATAACCACTTAAAAGAGAAGCATAAAATACCTTGTCTAGGCGGAAAGATGGGAGTTTACTATGGGAATTGTAGAAAGAATTAGATTCAAAACATACAAATCCAGAAAAATGTTACATAACAAAGCAGAACAACCTGTACATAAAGCAAATAATGACTGTTATTGCCCAAGAGAGGCGACTGGCAATAAATGTTAGTGGAAACAGATCTTTACATTACCTGTAAATCTGTATCCCCGATTAATACAAACTAAAAGCCTAGCAGAATCCTGAGTTTGCACTTGTAAACCATCATAGTAACATCTTTCAGTTCCTGACAAACAAGCTTATTTTCTTTACAGCAACTTCCATTATAAACAATAACTGCACAAATTTACAGGCCTCATTTCATTTGGAGGTGAGACAGTTTCATTGCCTTTCCTTCCAGAAGAGACAAAGCCGATGAAGCAAGGGTGAGAAGTAACAGAGGACACTGCAGCTACTTACATTTTTGTCCTAAACAGAACCTAGAACTGCTGTAGGAATCAGGAAGCTGCAGTTTGAACACCAGTCCCCCAAACTATAGAATAGTACAGAAGAGTTGGGAAGAAGGAGCTGCCTCTGCCATGTTCAAGTGCAATTCTGCAATATACGTGACAGGTGGGGAGAGAAAGGAGTTGTTTACCTGCAGTTAAGATATAGTCCTAAAGCTGGTTCTGAAGGTGATGTCTCATGTTTTTAGTTGTGGCACACCTGGTTGCCACATGAACAGTAGCGTTCTGAAACACAATTTTAGAAACAGCAAAATAAGGTAGGACTTATTTTACCTAATTTTAGATTAAAAAAGATGAGGAGATGAACTCGTGTAGATATTCACAGTCAATAAAACACGTCCTGATGATCTGTTTTAAGATTCAGACATTTTTGTTTTCCCGGTGACTGAATGCAGCTTTTCCAGATGGAGTCCAATACATCTGTAGTGGTTAATTCCTCATCTTATCTGAGAATTCATTCAATACTAACTGCAGGCACTCATTGGGAATGTCCTTAATTTTCAAATTGCTTTTTGGTCTTTCAGTTGAGCCTGTAACTGGTTTAGTCAGAAGGAATAAATCTGCAAGGGTTACAAATGCTGTGGGAGAAAACTGTAAACTATGTAGTGATGATGTCACATTCAATTTGTCAAATAAGCCTGGTGTCATTTAGCAAGGCAATAAATGATCAATGAAAAATCTAACAGCCAGATGTGCTAAATTACACATCCAGGTGTTTAGTGATGAAGCAGCTGATTTTTTTTTTGTACACTGACTTACAAATTACGAAGATACAGAATTGGGGTTGGGTATGATTTACACAGGACAGAAGCACGGCAAGTCTTTTGCCACGCGAGCTTCTCTGAACAATGTTTACAGAGACATCCTTCCCAGTACCTTCCTATTAAGTCTTACAAGGAATCCTCTCTTGACATGTGAGACAATTGGTACGCTAAGAATCAAAACCCACTAAACATCTGCAAGAAAAGACTACTTCCATGTAAGCAGTTTTATTTGTTTGAGGTTTTTTGTTTATTTGTTCGTTTTTTTCAGAAAACTCAAGTTAAAAAAATACAAGAAAGTTCTTGGGTTTTTTTCCTAGAATAACAGCTACAATGAAAAACACTGGCAGGATATAAATTACCAGAACAGAGAACAGAATTTCTCTCTTTCATAAAGGAATTCTGCATCCTCATATACAGGTATCATTAGTTCCCTTTCTGGTTGTCTAATGGAAAACAGAAAAATTCCTTATAATCTAGTAATTAATCTGCATGATTTAGTTGACATATATACTGCACTTGTTACTCTTAAAAACTCATTACAACTTTTACATCAGCCTAGGAAACACCCCTTAATTAACAAAACCCTTCCTCATATGTCCAGGAAAAGCACCTGTCACTTTTGCTTTCAAACTCTCTAATCTCTCTTTCCCTACTAAATTATCTGTGTGGCTGTCCTATAATGGATTTTTTAGGGTGGCTGCCTAGAAAAGAGATGCTCTTCGTAAGTGGCCTATTCACTGCACAGTAAAATCAAGAGGAAGTTTTTCTTTCCCCATCAACTTCAGACAGCTCTGGATAAGAAGTGCATTTTCAAAGCACGGTTTGGGGATATATGGAAATCCTATTGACTGTTAAGATTCATATGACTAAGACCCGCATCCACTGATCTGAACACTTACGGCTAAGTCATTGATTTTTTTTTCAGGCTTGGCTTATAAACTGCTGTAGGGTTTCAGCACCCCATGTCAAGCCTTATGCCTTAGTATTAGCATATTTTTCTGTCCTTTGTTAAATCAAATAGATTTTTCAGGCTACCCAGCTGCTTCAGATTAAAGCTCTGATTCCCTCATGGACTTTAGCTTGCTATAGATTTTCTTAAAAATGTCGACAACCTCCTTTGCTCTGAAAAGATGAGCTTAGGCAAGATAACCTTTGCACAGACAAAGCACCTGTATTTGCTGAACCTCAGTCCAGAATCATCTGTAAACTGCACTTAGGAAACCCCAAGTGTTTTTAGCTTGTTCTGGACAGCAGACAGAAAACACTCCTCTCAACTGTGGAATAATTATTGTGGTTCGAAAGGAACAATCATTTTAATTTTATTTCTTTTTTATTTGTTTCTCTAGATAATCTGTTGTATGACAAAAAAGCACCAATTTCACCTATGTTCAGTTCATTAAAAATAGAAATCTGGGAGATTTCGAATTAAGAATGGTTGCCATATTGGAGTGTGAGATTCCGGGGAAGGATCCTTATGGCACAGGTATGTTCATCACAGAGAGGTCAATAGTGATGTAAACTGACAGGAGAATAAACCCATCCATGAATAACAAAGAAGCAACTTCGTCTAGCAGCAGTGAATGCTGCAAAGGAACTTTGTCCATCCATCTCAAACATTACAACACTGAAAACTGTGTTCAACGACAGACAAATTTATATTAAATACAAAGCCACTAGTAACTGAAAAACAAATTTGGAAAAGACTATACAGGATTCCAGTGCTTCCTTAAGTTAAAACATCTACCTTTCTGCAATGATAAAAAAAAGGTTCTGTATGAATAATTGATTTTTTAGTTTGGTGGCCAAATCTACAAATTGCATGAAAGGTACCACTTAAAAAAAGATACTTGTGTAAGAATGGTTGAATTTTTTTTTATAACTGTAAATATCTTCAGACTGGCTGAAACTGATTTTTTCTGTGATGACACAGCCATGAACATTATTAGCCAGCCAAAAGCAAAATATGTCCCAAAGCCATGCATTCAACCTTATTTAACACCTTTATCATAACTTTATACAACTTTATCTCCTAATCATTGCATCTGGTACTGTGATTTGATGTTTTTTTTTTTTTTAATCTTTTTGTTATGGAGGTCATCATTTAGCTTGGCTTCAAAATACACATTTGGCAAAGCCAAAGTATGGATTGCTTTTGGAGATGGAAGCAAAATCCTTACAAAATGCTGAAGTACATCGCTGATAACATTGATAAACATGATTTATGTATAAAGATATTCTAAGCATAACAGGGTGGACAAATCACAGGTTATGAAGTTTTTTCAGTTTCTTAAAAAAGTATACAAAAATCAGAAAAAGATTATGAAAAGAGTGTGACTATGAAAAGCAGTGATTTTAGCCTTCTGTTATTTTCCTGGTATTTATTAATTTTTCATCAAGCCACTATAAATAATGTAAACTCTAACAAGCATATGTTTATTCCTAATTTTTGTGGTATTTTCAAGTTTCACTGAGATTTGCAAAAAAACAGACTTAAAAGCATCAATTCAGGGTGAACCATGTATCAAAACCTGAATGATACCACATGTAAAAATCAGGGGAAAAGGGTTCTATTTTTCTTTAGGAGGTCACTGATGAAAAACTTAATTGTATTAACTTTTATATTTAACATTATAATATTGATGTAAGTACCTAGTATTTTTGTACAATACTTCGCAATTAGAAAATACATTATATTGACTGAACACAGATAATCAAACTCCTCTCTCCCTCCAAAAAAAATTTCTGGTTCAGAAGTCAGCTAATATTTGCAATCTGTTCTTAAGACTTATACAAAAATACATTCTTTCGACAAGTGGAACATTTGCAGAACATAATTTCTTAACATCCTACATTAAATTAGTACTTCAAGAGGTTTTTTAATGACTCAGTTTAAAATTGGAGAGAGAAAGCAGTCTCTGGGTGTAACTCCTGTAAATAAGAGCCCTAGCCCTAAAATAATTTTTGTCCTAGACTCAAAATCCACTCATACTGAGATGTACAAAAGCCACTGGCACTACTCGAACCCAAAATACAATTATCATCATCTAGCCAAAAATAAAAATAAATAAATAACTTAGATGCTGAATTAATTTAAGTTATTTTACACTGCAGTTGGAAAACTGTGAGTTGGGTTCTGGTATAGCATTGCTGAAAATAAATGAATAGATGAAGAATTCAGGGGAAAACCAGTCTAACTGAGTAGGTACAGAGTAGAAAGCTGGAGTTTGACAACTCACGAAAACGGCCGTCTTCCAGTCTTCAAAGCCCTTGTTCTTCCATGGATTATGTAAAGTTGACCGCCAGAAACAGAGAAAGACAACCGTAAACTCTGACCTACACCACTATCAAGACATTTTGTTCAGATGATCTTATAATCTTTCTACTGGGAAAACAGATGAGGTTAATGAAAAATTTTTTACTAACTTCAGTGGTTCATGATCACACAGCTGTCAAACCAGATTTAGCTACAACATATAATGTAGATGAGCAATGACAAAAATACAGGCCACACTGTTACAAAAGGTTGAATGCAATGAGAAGAAGAAGAAGAAGCAAGGCTTGATTTTTGTCAGGTGCTTTTTGTTTTCATTTTGCTATTGAACTTTTGCAACATTTTAGAAAGCATTTCTCTAATAAGCACTTTATTCACTTTTGTATTTCCCAGCTGGATGAATCCACTGCTACCAAATTAGGAAATTAAGGTTACCCTTGGAAGAACCCCCTGCTCCCAGACTATTTCTATGAGTTAGAAGTATCCCCGGTAGATAGTGATAGCTATTAATTTGTAATTTTAAGGTAGAATGACCGTTACTTCAATAACAGAAGCAGAATTGGCAAATTATTATCTAGCATAAATACAGCAACCTTGGAAAGTTGTAGAGCCATAAAATGCACATCACAAAGACAACTCTCTGGATGAAAAAGGACCTGGTATTAACAAGCAGCAGAACACCATCAGTCTTCCTGATAGATGGACATAGATTAATCTGCTGTTCAGTGGTTCATAGCAAATCATGGAATGTCTACCTTTCTTTACACTGAAAATGCTACTCCCTTTACTTGTCAGGTTTTTCTCTTAAACACAGATTAATCTCTTCCTTCCTGTGATGGTAAACCCAGTCTATCTTCGCTGAACTCTTATTTTATTCTGCTGTAATTTGTGCTAAAAATTTTCACCAAATAAGATATGGTGGGTTGTTCTGCCATTTATTTTAAATAGCTTAAGTTAGGAAACCAGGGGTCTTACTGTATTTTGATAAAAAATAATGACAATTGCATATTTGAAATAATTGTCATACAGATTTTTTTTTTAAATAATTCTGTTTATTTAATTATTCAACTTACTGTGTATCATGTCAGATCCTGAATGCAAGTTTTAAAAGTAACTACAAAAAATCTTATACATTACATTTAACTCCTGGAATACAACTGAAGCTTTCAAACTGCCCTTTATCAGGTTTATCAGGCCTGGAGCCTTGACATGTTTCCACATTATTTCATTTTCATATAACTTTTCTAAAAATTAAATTTCAATTAGCAAAATTTGATTTAGAATCATAGAATGTATTGGGTTGGAAGGGACCTCTAAAGGTCATCTAGTCTACCTCTCGCCTACAATGAGCTGGGACATCTCTAACTAGTTCAGACTGCTCGGAGATCCATCAAGCCTGATCTTCAATGTCTCCACGGATGGGGCTTCTACTGTCTCCCTGGGCAACCTGTTCCAGTGATCCACCACCCTCATATTAAACAGCTTTTTCCTAATGTCCAATCTAAATCTACCCTTTTCTAGCTTAAAACCGTTACCCTTCATCTTATCTCTACAAACCCCTGTGAACAGTCCCTCCCCTGCCTTCTTATAGGCCCCTTCCAGGTACTGGAAGGTCGCTATAAGGTCCCCCTGGAGCCTTCTCTTCTCCAGGCTGAACAACCCCTACTCTCTCAGCCTGTCTTCATAGGGGAGGTGCTCCAGCCCCCTCAGCATCTTTGTGGCCCTCTTCTGGACTCACTCAAGCAGGTCCACATCCTTCTTGTGTTGGAGGCTCCAGAGCTGGACACAGCACTCCAGGTGGGGTCTCACCAGAGCAGAGCAGAGGGGCAGAATCACCTCCTTCGACCTGCCGGCCACGCTGCTTTTGATGCAGCCCAGGATGCGATTGGCCTTCTGGGCTGCAGTTGCACATTGGTGGCTCACATCCAGCTTTTCATCCACCAGCACCCCCAAGTCTTGTTCCACAGGGCTGCTCTCTGGCATGTCTTCTCCCAGCCTGTACTGATACCGGCAGTTGCCCTCATCGAGGTGCAAGACCCTGCCCTTGGCCTTGTTGAAACTGATGAGGTTCACCTGGGTCCACCTCTCCAGCCTGTCCAGGTCCCTCTGCATGGCACCCTGTCCCTCTGGCATGTCGACTGCACCACCCAGCTTGGTGCCATCAGCGAATTTGCTGAGGGTGCACTCAAGGCCACTGTCAATATCATTAATGCAGATACTAAACAACACTGGTCCCAGTATGCACCCCCAAGGGACACCACTTGTCACCGTTTTCCATCTGGACATCGAGCCATTGACCACTCCTCCCTGGATGCAACCATCCAGCCAATTCCTTATCCACTGAACAGTCCACCCATCAAACCTGTATCTCTCCAGCTTAGAGAGAAGGATGTTGTGGGGTAGTGTCAAAGGCCTTGCAAAAGTCCAGATAGGTGACATACGTAGCTCTTCCCTTGTCCACTGATGCAGTCGCTCCATTGTAGAAAGCCACCAGGTTGGTCAGGCAGGACTTGGCCCTAGTAAAGCTGTGCTGACTGTCTTACTTTGTCTTTGGCTTATTTTATTCTTATGTTTATTTCTACCTACTTAGCCCTCCACTTTTAACTGGCCATTCCAAATTATATGCACGCATGCAACAATTTTTTATAGTTTTTTCATAGAACTGTGTAAACCCTAATGAACTACACTTGCCGAAGTGCAAGATGAAATTAAGCTCATGGTTTACCGCAGCAGTTGTTTTTGTTTTCTGACCAGCTATGTTCTTTACATGGTTCCTTCCCTACTGCAACCGTAATTCTCAGAATGTTCACCATGTATTAAGGAAGTTTCACATTAAGGCAAAACTGACCTGCCTGCATCTTAAAAACAAGTTATGCGTAAGCTATACAATTGTTTGGGAAGATTTACATTTTCATAACTAAAAAAATGAGTAACACCTTACCAAACAATGACATTCATTGCAATTTACAGCCTGGGTACAAAAAGACATAGTGAATTGAGGATTAATTTTCCTTCATGTCATGGTTTGAGCCTATCCAGCTTGCTCCAAAAGCACGACGAAGCTGCTCGCTCATGCTGAGCCATGCCTGATAATTGTGTCTTTTTTATAGTTTTCACTCCTCCATTTTATATCATCCCTTAAGGAAATTATTATAACAACACTATTGCATAATTAAAGTGTGAAACACAATCAAATTACATTAAAAGGAAATAAAGTGCTTTGTACTTTAACAGTCCTCATGAGTATTTAGAAAAAGAAATGTCCAGCAAAAGTTGAGAGAACTCTGAACCATCAATGTCAGCTCAATTAAACAGTATGTACGGTACTTACTTAAGAATGTTTAAAGTACCAGTCTGACACTGAGAATCTGTGGTTCTGTAACAGATTTCCTGCACAGAATCTTAATATCGCTTCTTTTTCTCTCCATGTATAAATGTAGCACTATTAGTTGTCACATTCACAAAATAAAAGTATTTTACAAATTTTTATTTGACTTTAATCAAGCCCAGAACCATATGACATTTGGTATATGACTACCTGAGGTAGTCTTAGTACCACGCCTATATATTAATATGGTAGGGTAAGTATGCTCACTTAAGTCATTCAATGCTGTTGAATTGTCAAAATGAAGACCTTAAAAGCATTTACATAGAATTCTGTTCCTACAGTACAGGTAATATATCCAAAAGAGCCAGAAGCGCACTAAAGGTTCTCTGATGACTATGTGGAAGAAGCGGGGGAAAAAGGTGGAATAGAAAACCAAGTGATAAGGATTACCTGTTCTATCTAATGATAAAGTTTACCTATTCTATTAACCGTATGTCGTGGTTTAAGCCCACCAAGCTGGCAACAAATCACCACGCAGCCACTCGCTCACCCCTACCCAGTCCCCAGACGCATGGGGAGGAGAAAATATAACCAGAAGGCTTGAGCGTCGAGGCAAAGGACAGGTAGGGCTCACTCACCAGTTATGGTCACGGGCAAAAGACAGACTCAACTTGAGGATAACAACAGACATTTAATACGAACAACCACCACCGCCAAGGATAAGGAGAGATACAAGGATAATGAGAAGTCTTGCATACAACACACCTTACCGACCCCTCAACCCCTCCGGCCTTCCCGGGCTCAGCTCTGCTCCCCATTCCCCCCCAGCAGCGCAGGGGCAGGGAATGGGGGTCCCAGCCCGGCCGGCACAAGGGCTCTCCGCTGCTCCTTCCCCCGCAGGCAGAGGGGCCCTCGCAGCCCTCCCCTGCCCCACCGCGGGGTCCCTCTCCCGGCAGACATTCCTCCGCCAACCGCCCCAACGCGAGTCCTTCCCGCGGGGCCGCAGCTCCCCCACCCGCCCCAGCGCGGGGCCCTCCCGGGGCTGCCGCCCTCCCACCCACGGGCGGCTCCAGCGCGGCCGCAGGCGCGGCTGCTCCGGGCCCGGGCCCTGCTCCTCCGGCCCGGGGCCCTCCGCGGGCTGCAGGGCGACCTCTGGGCCCCCGCTGGGCTCCGGGGGCTGCAGGGGCTCAGCCGCCCCCCCCCCCCCCCCCCCGCGGGCCGCAGGGGAACCCCTGCTCCGGCACAGCCGCCCCTCTCCTGCCTCACCCACCGGGCTGGCCGCAGGGCTGCCTCTCTCCCACCCCCTTCGCTCACCGGCACAGACAGACAGAACATACAGACGCGACCAGCGGCCTCTTTCACCCGGCCATAGTTATTGGCAGAGGCGCCATTGGCCTGGCCTTGGCCTGAGGGGGGTCCGAGGTTGGAGCCGCGGGAGCTTCTCGAAGCCTCTTCCAGGAGCCACCGCTGGAGCCCCCTCCCCCGCTGCCAAAACCAACCCTGCCTGAATCACCACATTGTACAATGAATAATTTGTATGATTTGAAAGCACATGGTGGAAAACTACATAGTTTAAGGAATTATAAGAATTAATGCTTTATGCTTTGCTTTATGCTTACCAAGCCAAAAGAGTTCAGTCGATTTGTTTTTTGTTTGTTTGTGTTGTTGTTTTTTTTTTTTTTTTCCTGGTCAATTATAAAACATAAGAAAATGCCTGAAGAAGAGAAGGAATCTGTTAATTTTCAATTGTTAAATAAAAATAAGATAAGGAACTTACTAAAAAAAGCAAAATTTTTCCAAAACATTCTGCATTAAAATAATCAACCTTGTCCAATTGTATTATTGAGGTGCACTTAGTTATGAGATGCTGAGTTCCATACAGTTCCCGTAAGACCCTTAGAGCCTTATAATGCCTTTCACGTTATAGTCCTATACATAAAATTCTGATAAAAATTTCTTTGCTGAGTATCTCTACAGCAAGCCAGGGTGAAAAATTGCTTAAAGCTGTATTAACACCTCTCAGAAAAGCTCTACCAAACTTTTATTGTTTCCTATTCTTGTGATTCAAACCACTGTGTATCACATTCAGTTTGATGGACTCGCCACATGTTCATTTTAAGCATTTCAATAAGTAATTTCTCCAAGCACCACAACAGAAATACCTGTTAAAATATTTATATAACTTTATTGCCTTAGTGACAGAGGCAAGATTCTTACTGTAACTGTTAATACGACAGCAGATTTAACAGACCAGGGTTTCACTTCCATGGAGTCTTGTAATGCTTTCTTAATGGGTTAGAACAACTTTCTGTTTTATTTATAATCTGAAGTAAAATATGCTTCACACTGATAGCACAATTAAAGTTCTAACAGCCAAAGGTTCTTGCCAGTAATTTAAACCCTAGAAACAATCCTTTTCTAGGCTCTATTGCCAAAGCTCATGAATGGACTATTCTTTGCTTGCATGGGTAACAATCCTGCTAAGGATCACAAAATTCTGACTGCGATACTAAAGCACTCCTGACATCAACTACTGGAGCAGCAAATAACCTCGTATTTGCCGAACCCTCTAGACCTGCAAACTTTTTCAAGAATCGCTTTGTCAGTTATATGCTTGTGGATGACAAATAATAATTTGGAAATGCATTGCATTTTTGCTTAGAGTAGCAGTAGCTGAGAGTCAAGGATTTCAGAAGTCCCTGCCATCCAATGCTCTGCAGCCTTATAAACATCAGTGAATGTAAGAGTGATCAGCCTGCCTTTTTCTCTAAAAAAACCCACAGTCTCAAATATTGATCCTCGGCTTTGCATTTTTATATATATATGGAGATGTGAGGCTACCATCTAGCCAGTCAGTCCCTAGCTCATCTTAAGACACTTGGCTATTTCTGTCCCCAGCACAGGACTTCTCATTTGACTATTGAAATTCCTGAGTTTGCTGTCAGCCCCCTCCTCCAGCCTGTTGACCTCCCTCTGATCAGCAGCCATGAGGAATGTTTTTCATACCTGACAGCCAGACTTTCAATCAGTGACACCTACACTTTAAGCCCAACAGTCCTGCTGGTTTTTCACCCACCTCCTAATTCACCAATGCAATCCATATCTTCTTACTCCAATGTCCTAGGTTACAGTGTAAAATGTGCCAAAAGGAAAAAAAAGTATTCTATTACCATCTTCAGGAGCTGTTGAGACCAGGTGGGGCGGTGCTCCCTGCCTCCCCCCTCTGGACTATCTCCTGTTACTGGGCACAGCAATGCCTTATCGCCTGACCCAGCGATAACTCGCTCCTGGCCTAGCTCCTGTTAATGGCCCATCAAGGAACTGCCTCAGGACTCCCCATCCCATGGTGAGATGCTCCGCCCGGCGGGAAGGAGCCAGGCAGTCCATGCCAAATAAAAACTGAGATTTCAAACACCCTAGCAGCCTTCTTCCACTGGATTCCCAGAGGAGTTTTTCCCCCCCACTGGAGTTCCAGAGGACAATAGCTACCTGCCTACCACTGGACCTTCGGAGGAAGACCAGACCCTTTTACCTGATCGCAGCTTCAACAGCACTACATCCATCGCTTCAGGAGGACTGCAGCCACCACCTTATCGGACTGCTACTGCCCCCTTAACAGGGTGTCAGGTTGTATTTCTGACTCTGTCAGTGTAAACCAGTGGGTTGTTTGTTTTTTTCCCCTGCCTTCTGTTTTATATATATATATATATATATATTAGTAAAGAATTGTTATTCCTATTCCCCATATCTTTGCCTGAAGGCCCGTTAATTTCAAAATTATAATAATTTGGAGGGAAGGGGGTTGCACTTTCCATTTCAAGGGAGGCTCCTGCCTTCCTCCGCAGACACCTGTCTTTCAAAGCAAGACATCCAACTGGAAAGATACTCTGTCAGATGGTCAGAAACCTAGCTAGTGTCAAGGTAAGCTATTTTCTTTGCCTTCCTCTTGTCTGCAGAGCTAGTCACTTCAAAATAAAAAGGCAATCAGGTTGGTATAGCATAATTAAACCTTGGTAAATCCATGCTGGCTGTTCTCAGTCATTTTCCTGTCCTTCACGTGCCTGGAAATACATTCCCAGGGACAGGGATGAGACTGACCAGCTTCTAGTTCCCTAAATCATTCTTTACGTTTTTGGGATATGGCTGAAAAATTTCCCTTTTTCTATCACCAGGGATACCTTAACTCCTCAAATGATAGAGGACAGCCTCACAAAGCAGCTCCTTCAACCTATCTGGTTGAAGGCAGGTCCTTCAACACATTCTATCTGGTCTCAAGGAGTCCTGTATATCCAGATTAACTAAGTCATCCCTTATTTGATTCTCCTTTACTGTGTGTACTAGGTCTTTCTCCCAAAATTTGCAACTGTACAGAGAGACATGGAAGGGCCATCAGCAGACATGATCTGATAGACTTCGGCAAAGAAGTCACTGAGTACCTCAACCATGCCATTTAGATGTAGAAGCCCTTTTATTTTTGTCCTGCATACCCTTCTCATATGTCAAATCCCATGCAGCTTTGATCTTCCCTAATTCCATCCCAACATGTCCGAGTGACACTTGTGTATTCCCTTTTGGTTGTCTTTCCCTACTTCCAGTTCCTGTACTCTTCCTTTTTTTGTGTTTGACATCGGTCTGGAATACCCTGCTCAAAAACGTTCTTGTCATGCCAGTTTGCCTGTAAATCAAGATAGGATTGAAGTAGTTGCCCTGACAATCAGGACTCTTCTGAGCAGCTTCCTGTCTACCCATTCACTTAGCAAACTGAAGTTTACTTCCTTCAATTCCCAGGTCTTTAGTCAACTATTTGTCTTGCTTACATCCCTCAGGTTCTTAAACTCTTCCCTTCCTTGGTCACTTGATCCTTATTTAGGAATACCAAATCCACTAGAGCACCTCCTTTTGCCAGCCCTTCTACCTCCTGCATTACTGGCAATGCCCCTGACAATTCAGAAATCTCTAAATCATCCAGTCTCCCCACGACACAACCCTTTCAGCAGAGGCTGAGGTAGTTAAAGTCACCCGTGAGAACCAAGGACTGCAACCAGGAAACTTCTACCACCTGTAGAAGAAGCCTTCATCCAGCTTCTTCACCAGAGAGTCTGTTGCCCTTTGGTTGACCTCGTCTCAGACCCTACTTCATAATCTAACATACCTATCACCCCTTCCAATATAGAGCTTAATTAAGTCCCAGCTGTTTCTTGGTAGGCAACGTGCATCCCCCTCGGCTCATGTTCCCTGACTGTCTTTCCTAACCGAGCCTATATCGATCACTTCAGCAGTATTTCCACAATGTAAGCTTTCCCACAACATCTCTTTTGTGTGTGTGTGTGTGTGTATGCTTTGCCAACTGCATTTGTTTCTGGCAGGCACACAAGGTAAATCTGTGTCACCCTGCTTCTTAAAGGGAATCTGAAAGGTCCCCTGTTGCTTGTCCTGTACATAATTCTGCCTTATCCTTTGGTCTCCAACTTCTTGTGCCATGGTCTCCATCCTCCAATGAACCTGGTTTAAAACCTTCTTCACTAGGTTAATAAGCCTTTCAGAAAAGATGACGTTAGAATCATAGAGTAGTTTGGGTTGGAAGGGACCTTTAAACGTCATCTAGTCCAACCCCCCTGAAGTGAGCAGAGACATCTTCAACTAGATCAGGCTGCTCAAAGCCCCATCCAGCCTCCCCTTGAATGTTTCCAGGGATGGGGCATCTACCTACCACCTCCCTGGGCAACCTGTGCCAGTATTTCACCACCCTTATCATAAACAATTTCTTCCTCACATCTAGTCTAAATCTACGCTCCTTTAGTTCAAAATCATTACTCCTCGTCCTGTCACAACAGTCCCATCTTTCTTACAGGCCCCCTTTAAGAACTGAAAGGTTGCAGTTAGGTCTTCCCAGAGCCTTCTCTTTTCCAGACTGAATAAGCCCAACTCTCTCAGCCTGTCCTCATAGGAAAGGTGCTCCAGCCCTCTGACCACCTTGGTAGCCCTCCTCTGGACTTGTTCCAACAGCTCCATGTCTTTCTTGTGTTGGGGGCTCCAGAGCTGGACACAGCACTGCAGGTGATGTCTCACCAGAGCAGAGCAGAGGGGCAGAATCACCTCCCTTGACCTGCTGGCCACACTGCTTTTGATGCAGCCCAGGATGTGATTGACTTTCTGGGCTGCGAGCACACATTGCCGGCTCATGTCCAGCTATTCATCCATCAGTATCCCCAAGTCCTTCTTGACGGGGCTGTTCTCAATCCACTCATCCCCCAGCCTGTATCTGCTTGGGATTGCCCTGAACCCAGGTGCAGGACCTTGCACTTGGCCTTGTTGAACTCCACGAGGTTGGCCTGGGCCCACCTCTCCAGCCTGTCCAGGTCTCTCTAGACGGCCTCCCTTCCCTCCAGCGTGTTGACCTCACCACACAGCTTGGTGCCGTCATCAAACTTGCCGAGGATGGACTCGATGCTACTGTCCATGTCACCGACAAATAGTTATGATAGCTGTGACCCCTGGCTGCTAAGTGTTTGACCAAGATGTAGGAGCAGAAGTACAGCTGAGAGCTGCCCAGTCTGTCAAGGCAGATACGTTAGGTGGTAGAAGTTAGACTGCATTGTTGAAACGGCCTGTTAAAATCATCCTCTGTATAGATGGCGTTGAATCATTGGACGGATCTCAGTGGATTGCCTAGAAGACTGGCTAGCATGTCAGGGACCAACAGAGTATTGTGACCTTAGGAAAGAAAACCATGATCTAGGCTTGTACTTCAAATGAATTAAGAATGACTTTTGATGGTCTTGCAATTGAAAGATTGTTCTGCAGCTGAGAACATGTTGCAAATCTGAGGCAATCAACACGCTTGAGGCAAAGCCTTGCAAGACCACTCTATATTTGGCAAACACTTTCCAGAAATGGGACCTTTTGTTATTAGGTCCATGTATAAACATTATGTGAGTGGTTCGGGGGGGGGGGGGGGGGGGGGGGGGGGGGGGGGAAGAGTATCCTATGAAGCTTTTGAAGTCACGTCTCTGTGTGTAGAAAACTTATTTCACAGAAAGAAAAAAGGTGGTATAATAAACAGGGAAGTTAGAATTGTCTGGGTGTGAGCTGGGGCATGAAGATTTTGAGTAGGTCTCCTAAAGATAGAAGTAAGGAAGAATAAAAATAAAACACTTCCAGTGGTGCAGTTCGGAGGAAAGACTAGAAGCTACACAGATTGTATAAAACAGATAATTGTTCAAAGATTTATTTGGTATGACTATGTACCATTTTTTTCCTCAAGATGTTCCAGAACTGCTTGTTGGTTTAGGTGAATGAACTGGATTTGTTTCTTATGATTTGTGTCTATTCCAAATGATTAAGCTCTGTAGCTGGTTGAGATGAGTGATATTCTATATTGCTACATTTTTGAAGAGCCAGCTCCCCATAAAAAAGGAAAAAAATCAATATAATTACATGGATTGGAAAAGATATTGTTTTTTCTTTATTGCAGAAGAGGGTGTCCGTGTAATTTCATAAAGTGAGATGATATCTTGAGTTACCAAGCTGGATGCTTGCTTGCTTGTTTATGATAGGTTTTTTCCTCCCTCTTCCTAGCAACAAAGGAACACAATATTATCAGGCTAAGTGAAGTAGTCTCTACTCAATAAGAATTAATCACCCTTTGCAGTACAGAAATATATTTTCTGAAACCTCTGTGCCTCTTAGATCCACTTATGCCCACACAGCCACGTATAAGCCTTGGGGCAGAAAGAGGCATGGATGGGGCTGATTTAAGTATTTCACTTTAAAATCAAGCCCTTGGGTATGAATGATTCTCATGCATATTACCATGAAAGTGGAGTAGGTACAGAAAAAAGCTGGCGCAAAATGGGAACAAGTTCTCATCCCTTTTTAGAATTCTATGCTCTTTTCCCCAAGCCGTACACCTTCCTTTCTCCCTGATATTTTTCTCCTTTTCCTGCCTTCTTAAATTCAGCATTGTTTTCTGTTGAAGTTTAGACACTTAAGGAAATAGTAGCTTGCTGCTTTATACTCCAGGAGGTTGTGACAGCAAATGCTGTTTCTGCATTTTCTTTCATAATACCGATTTAAAATACCACTGAAAAAAATAATAACAGCCATGTTCTCAGGTACTGCACTAGGATGGATCTTTCTTAGTTGTGTTCAAGATTTATCTTTCCTAGATAAAGTTAATCTTACCTATTATAATGAAGATATGAATTTACAGATGGAAATTGTGTTCACTCTGTGTCAATATCAAAAGGTATGTTTGCTCTTGCATATTCACATGAGTGGTATCACACCGGGAACTGTTTGTTGTTTTTGATAACTTTTATATGTGCTATTCTTAGCAAGAAATTATTAATCTTTCTGTAGAGTACAGGACAGACTCCTGACATGTCTTGGGCTGAGATAAATTGTCACATTATACATTGTATTCCTATCAATCTGAAGAACAAACATTCTTCAGGTAGTTAATTATTATCTAGATGCTTCCCATTCTGGATTTTTGATGAGTTTTAGTACCAAGATTTTCAGACAGAACTTTACCTGTCTATGCTGATGGGAGCTCAGTTGCCACTTCGAAAAAAAAAAAAAGGACTTCTGGTAGAGGATCAGCCATTGCTTAGCAGATATACTGAAATTTGTTTTCTTTCTGCCTCTGTCATTACAAGAAGTATCTTCTCTCAATCACCAGGATTTCTAACTTCAGCCATGCAAGGTTGAAAATACAATTTTTAGGTCCTATGGAGAAAATAAATAAATCTACCCAATGTTCCCAGCCTTCATCTGTATTTAAAGTTCCTCTAAGTCTGAAGACAGAAGAACTGTTCATACTGAGATCATCCAAAAGCTAAAAAGTACTGCTGCAATACAAAAGAAACATGAAAATAGACATCACTTTTTGTCCCTCTCACAAAATTGCTTCCTTATTGCCATTGATGTAGGGAATATTTTCACCCTACCTTGTTCAATTGTGAGTAATCTGGGAGACATATGGAGAACTGTATTTCACTTAAGAAGGGAATGTCAGAGAGGAAAACATCTAGAAAAATAGGTATTTTTAAAATCAAAAGGAGGAAGCTATGCTTCTGAGATCAGAAAGCATCTACAAGTCTTATTTTACAGATGATATATTACTTTGGACATGTCACATTGTGTTGTGTCGATCATGCTTCTCCATGTGAGACGATGATATGACTAATGCCAAAAGATGCGTAATACCATAACATGATGTGTCAGAAGAAACATTTCCAAAATATATCCCCCAAAATCTTTAACCTATCATTGCCTTGCAATAATTTAGAGTACAACCTCTCTTTTCAGAAATTTTTATGTTTTGTGTTAGTTATTACAGGTAAATTCCAAGGAATTATTTATATATTATCACAGGCTAATAAGCTCCTTCTGTCAAGAACATATGACTTAGTTTTCTGTTTTGACATCTGGCTTCTAGTGCAGCAGTGCTACTGACAGGATTCATATCTGTGTTTTCCGCTGATGAGTAACAGCTTCAGGATAGGAAAGACTACAGTTATCCGTATAAAGCATTCAGAGTGTCAAGAGTGAAGAAATTGAGGTTTTGTTTATCTTATCAATAAGGTTAGAATTTCCAAAACGCTTCTTTGGACACAGAATTTAAACATTACACAGAACAAACCAATCTAAAAGGGTTCAAATTCACTGCATTTCTGTGCCGATAGATTACTGGTGCAGTTTAAAGATAGCAAAGGGCGTGATAATGACACAGGTGAAAAATAATCATTATGGAAACCCCTGTACCTGAATAGAACCACATCACACGATGACAAAAGAAAAAAAGCTTGAAGGAGCTTGTGAATTTTTAAGGCATTTCTTTGAGACTGCCAGCAGAAAAGAGACTATTGTTAGCCAAGATGTTAATTGTGGTGGTATACAAATGAGAACTGTTACAAGTGACTACTTTCGGTTTCATAAATTTCTATAAAACTGAGTATGCCCAAGAGGATATCCAGACATTTTAAACTACAGGCCAAAACCATCTGGATTACATCTTTTATGGGTTTGTGTGAGATAGAAAAGAAGTCTTTATAGACTGTGGGGGAAAAAAGTAAGGAATTGTGTAATGACAGTGATAGTATCAATCTGTAGACATAGAGAAAAGACTGAGGACTGATGAAGATATTGGATACAGATATAAAAGCAATTTTAATCAGAGTATAATGACATTTCCCAAATTCTAATCTTCTCAGACCTTATAGCGGCCTTCCAGTACCTGAAAGGGGCCTACAAGAGGGCTGGGGAGGGAGTTTTTACAAGGGCCTGCAGTGATAGTACGAGGGGTAATGGTTGGAAGCTGGGAGAGGGAAGGATTAGACTAGGTACAAGGAAGAAGTTTTTCGCCCTGAGGGTGGTGAGACACTGGAACAGGTTGCCTGAGGAAGCTGTGGATGCTCCATCCCTGGCAGTGCTCAAGGCCAGGTTGGATGGAGCCTTGAACAACCTTGTCTACTGGGAGGTGTCCCTGCCCATGGTAGTGGGGTGGGAACTAGATGGTATTTGACATCCCTTCCAACCCAAACCATTCTGTGATTCTACGATTCTATGACTAGTAGTTGCACAGTCATTCAGCAACACCAACTAACAGGACTTTTTTGACTTTTTGACTCTCCACATGACTGGTGAAATATATAGAGCGATTCTAGGGAATTATTTAAGAGTTGAAAGTGCAAAGGAGAAAGCTTAGTTACTGCAGTCAGATGATTAAATATGTCTTGGGGAGGAAGGAATACTGTATAATGAAAGAGAAGGGATGATTTGGATGTCTACCAAATAGTGTGAGGAGTACTGAATAGGAAGAAGGCAGAGGAATATTGATGTCAATAAAACTTTCTAAGAGAGAGAGAAGTATTAAACAGAATTCTTTTGACTAATTCTCACCATTCTTCCACTGAAGTTATGGTACAAGAGCTCTACAACAACAGGTGGGTGAGGTATTTGATGCACCTCAGATAAATAAGTCACTTCTGATCCTGTGCTTTGCTGTTGCTGTGTTGGTTACAGTACATTGACTTGTATCTGAGAGATATCTCTGCCTTATCTCTGCATCTCAGAAGAGTGACAGGCAGGAGCTAGTACCTTGCAAAGGTTCAATAGGCTGTGATTTTTAAATAAGATAGTAGCCTCTTCAACAGTACACTGTGGAGTGCTTCCTTATTCCAAGGAGTGGGCATGCACCTCTGTATCCCTGTGAACCATGCCTCTCTCAATTTTTTTTCACCACCTCCATCATTTTTCTTGTTCATAAACCACAGTGTGCAATGTTCTTAACAGGAGGTTGCCTGGATAATTAGGGAACCACAATCTTCCCCCAGGTGCCCTGCACTTTACATCAAAAGGCTAAAAGGAATGCTGATCATGTCTTTAATAGAAACTGCTCCATATGGAAGGAAAATACTTCCACATGGAAAGAAGATACAAAGCAATATTCTGAATTGTGCTTCAGTGTTCCAAGCTCTTGCTGAGTGAGAAGAGAAGGAAGCTGAAATCAGTGACTCACCCCTTTATGTGATACACTCACCCCTGGTAGATAAAGCATACAGCAGTCAGTCAGCCCTCCCAGTAAGGCTGATGTGCAATAATGGCTGACTGCAAGGGAACCAGCTTCCAATTCTGCAAGGTTTTTTGCCTCAAGGCTTTTTTCCACCAAACAATCACAAAGCCAGCAGTTGACAAGAAACTTACCAATAATTTCTAAGTTTCTCAACAGAAAAGAAAAGAAAAGAAGAAAAAGAAAAAAAAAAAACACCATAAAACAACACATAAAACTGATCTTTCAGGTTTTCTATTACTCATTTTATTTCCCAGGACATTCTTAACAGTTGAGCAGTGAGATCCGTTAACCACCTCTAAGTTGTCTTGCAACTTTTTAGTCTTACTCTGTGAGGGCTGGCCATTTCAAACCAAGAAATCCCACAAGATGGCTTTGCAGCATGCAGCAGTTTCTAATATAATTGCTGCTGCTGAACAGATCACATACTTTTTGCTAACCAACAGATGTTAGTTTTAGTTAGTTAGTTAGTTTCATGGAGAAACTAAAAAAGGTTATCTGTACTCCTTCAAAGAAAATTACACTTATCTTCTTACTGTAATAATACAATTTAATATACAAAGCACAAAAGGACACCCAAAAATCAAATCTTCCTCATAGTCCAGAAGACATCCACCAATCCATTTTGGTCTTTAAAATATTTCTCCAATATCAACAAATGAAGGACGTAGAAGTTGTAATTCCAGCCTACTTAAAATCTTGAGATAATTTTAAAGTGATATTTAAATATAATTTTTTTCCCCATCGGGTGTTAGTCGTGACAGGGTGCATGTATGATGTCTTTCAAGTTTTCCTCTACAAAATGAGAGGTTATAAGTTTTCCTTGAAATAATAATACAAAAAAGAATGCCGTTGTGAGCCACAAGATTACTTTTATCCTCGAGCTGTGGAACTTCAAGAAGAAAATACCTAGTAGCACAAGATTATTATTTTTTTAAATATAATTTCCTAAGATTTATGCACTAGCAATACTGATGTACGTTAAAACAGAAGACAGATATAGCTATTTCTCTTCATTTTTTGACCCTTTCTGGGCTGAACTGGTGTATAATAAAGAGAGAAATGAAAATAAAAAACCCCAACAAACTTCAATTGAAATCCTGAACGGTTAATGGATTTCTCCTCTGTGGTTTTGGTAGGCTTTGAGTTGGGCCTCAGAAGACAGGTATAATCTAGCAAAGCACTACAATGAACAAGTATCAAAATAATATTAGCTCTTATTCTGGACATGGAAGTAAATTTGTGATTTTTTTTTTTTAAAGGGTAAAGAACTTTTGGAAGTATTTCATCTTCCTTAGCATATCAGATTTGACATTTCCTATTAATATGTTTTGAACTTGTGTGTTATGAAAAACAAACTAATTTTAAGTTTCAGTAGCACTTTGTGTTCCAACATTTATATACATTTTTTTCACTCAAGTGAACAGAATTACATTATCAGTGCATAAGGGTGTTATAATTTTGCATTTTAAGGACCCCTTTGAAACTTCAGTGCCAACACTTTGACGGAGATTTGTGTAGTATAGCTGCCAGGCAAAGGAGGTACAGGTAATGGAGAGGTCAAGTACAAACTGTAACTGAGTTGCCATGTATTTTAGCAAGTCATTAAAAAATGTGACAAATACATGAAGAGACAAAATATATTACTTAACAACTATTGTCATTTATACTTTTATCCCAACACTGATGAAAATAAGAGTTCCATGTTTAAATCCCATCAAGCAAAGGAGGGGATTTTACTTTTTTTTTTAATTATTTTAAATAACTTAAAAATGAATAATTTACTCTCTGAAGCTAGGGAAAAGAGCAGCTGAGATCTTTCACAAGAATGACCAGCCTCCTTCTTTTCCCCAAGTTTCCTCAAATAAGTTTCAAAGTTAATGGGTCAGTTTCCTACATTTTGAAAGCAGTTCCGTTGAGAATATAGAACATTACAATTCAAAGCAACCCACCTCTCAGAGAAATGGATTTAAGGCACACTCTTATTCCCATTGTTTCCTTAGTAAATAGCTAAACCAGACCTCACTCAATATCCATTATTGCGTGTTCCACTCTGATTCACAGAACTTTCCCCATGTAGTGCCTAAAGATTTTAAATATGATTTCAGGACTGTAATTCAACTTAAAAAAACATTAGTCTAGTTGTACATGAAAACATTTCTATGGCTCAAGTAAAAATGGAAAACAGAACTTTCTGATCTTCCAGGGGCCATGAAAACCACATTCTTCTTTTCTTCCAGAAGGACCTTAGCCCATTCCTTTGCCCTGGCATTTCATGCTTTCTCTTCCCAACAGTGATGAATTTCACGAGCAGTAATTCATTAGAAGCACATATGTGAATCTGAGTATTCAAATTTACCAGCAGTATCAGAACTGAGGGTCCAGTGGATCTTTACCGCTTTCTAGTATTCTGACAAATCTCTCTGAGCACTATGAACAGATGTGGAGCAGTTTTAACATGAGAGTGCCAGGTACCTGAACAACTAAAAATCTGTGTATGGAAGTGAGTTCAAATACGGATATCATCTCAAAATGAGGCAAGCTCTTATCATTGTCTCAGCTCTTTGAGAATCTATTACAATAATTCCCCCTGACTTCAGAGATGCCTACCTGATTAAAGAAGAGCTGATGAATTGAAGGTTTCCCAGCTGCTAAGCTCAGCCACAAAGTCACTGATGACTTCAACAGATGGTCCTGCTTTTAGGCCATTGAGAACTTTATGAGCCATTTATCCTCCTTCAGGCAACTCATCATCTGAAATAAGGTACAGAATGATGTACTAATGTGTTTTGTAACCAAATGCTTTGGGACATGTCTTTCCTGAGTGGCATCCAAATACCCTGAACTTGAACACAATTGCTATAGACAAAAAAATAGCTGAGTTAAATAAAAAAAGGAAGAACAGTGAAACAGTTTGAATAGTATTGCAGATACAGTCAGAGTAATTGTGTTGTCATCTGAAATAAAGCTAGGTTTGGACAGTTTTCACAAAAGGGTTATAGAGGCTGTAAGGGAGCCAGCTCTCTCTTTCCACTCTCTTTTTGTCTAATTTCATAGCCACAACAAGGCTATTCAATAAACATCATCTTACTTCAAAAGCCATCCCTGGTTTAAGTATAACTACAGTTGTTCTTGCCAAGAGTCAAGTGATCAGAGAGCATCACGACAAAATCTTCCTGTGCAGTTTTTCATAGCACATTTTTTTTTGCTGACGTAAGCGTTAATGAGACAAAGAACAAACTCTTAAATAGCATTTAATAAATGCTCCTGTATGAAGGATTTCCTTTCTGTCTGAAAAAAAAAAAACAGTTAAAGCCACTGTATCTTTAGTCCAATAATATTTGAATATATATATTCATGCACATGTCATATGAACATAGTATATGTTCTAGAAAAAATGTGTTGGATCTAGACTCAGTTCTACCAAAAAGTTCAGTGGGGTTCCCCAGACAGGACATTTCAACAAATGACTTGTTTTTCCAAAATGTATCTTAGTGTTTATGAGTGCTAAGTCCCTCAGTGCACAGAAAGGAGGACTTCATGTGTTCTGGGACAATAATAATTTGGGAGGTGTGTCTAAATTAACTTCTAAAGAGTTACTAAAAGAGAATTGAAAGAAGGTGGGGGAAATCTTATTTTTAATTAATTGTTTCATTATTTGCCACTGTTGTTAACCCAATCATGTATGAAATAGTAGTAACAAATGCAATCACTTTACCCGTACACACTCACTCTTGCCATGCTAGCTACTTGGGCAAATGGATGATAAAAAGTAATCTACATCCCATACAAGATACTAATTTTATTATCTCTTTTAGGTAGGTCTTAATTCACCCTTTCTAGTTGTAAAAATGTTATTCATCTAAGATGTTGCAAGCTCAGAGAGCAGTACCACAAAATCTAACTGCTTTTCTGTGTTTTTTCAGGCAATTAAAATGCATTATTATTATTTTAGTTTAGGATGTCTATCCTGTAATCCTATTGCAAAAGCATGTGTTGTAAATGTCCAGCTCTATATCACTAGTTGTTTTGTTGTGCTTATTATTATAGCCTCTGCTGACCTCACTGCAAGTAGCTAAGGGTTGATATAGAGGCATCAAACAACTCTCAGTAGCAAAACTCTGTGACTTTCAGCAAAACCACAAGAGCTTGTTAGTTGTGGGTGGTGAAATTGCTGATTTTTAATGTTATATTGAAGTTGCAGGTCAGCATTTCAAGTCTGTATTTTCATAAATAATTCATTTCCTATTATTGAACATTTATGAAAAAAAGAAAGAAAAATGTAATCAACAGGAATGGCAACGTGCTGCAGTCTTGGATGAAAAAATCCCAAATATTATTCTCTGTCTCTAGAGCATGCTTGTAATCGTGTAACCCTAATCAAACTTGCTATGGGGTTTCTGACAAGCTATTTATTGCTTAATTCTTTTTCTTTTCTGCACCAATAAAATTTTTATTCTAAACATTTGCTGTTGAACAATAGAATCCTGCTGTGAGATCATTCTCACTGATTGAAGGCTGATTATTTTCACATAGCAGCTGTCACTAGGTATTCCACATTCTTAAGCTCTATCATTACAGAGGAATCACAGATCCATTTCTGATTGTAGATCATGGCATTCTAGTGACTGTGAGCCTGCTGCGCTAATTTTCTACAGAAAGAAAGTGTGAGCTCAGCTTAACAAATAAAAAAATTGTTCAAGTGCTAACAGTATTTAAGTGAATAGATGAAGGTTATACTTCCTTTCATAACAGATAGCATAGAGCTATCAAGCCATTATTTTGATGAAAGCCCAGTGTCATTCCATTTAGTTAATTTCATTGGACAAATTTAGTAGGTCTTGCATTCTTTACTTACCTTTCTTTGGCTTGGACTATCCTACTTGTACTTGATTACCTTTGTAAACATTCTGGTATTAAAATGATCACTAATAATGGTCTACTAATAAAATGTAAGTTATTTCTAACCACTGTACATGAATATACCAATAGATATCTTAGGTTACAACGGGTGTCAGCAGATTACAGGTTGTAATAGCTCCTACAGCAAAGAATTTATGGCTCTGTATAAGTACCCACCTTATAAATCCTATGTAGGTAGGAAAAAAAGTGTTTCTGTGAAATTATTCTTTTTAAGTTCTGTAGCAAAGTGTCAATAGACCTCTTCGAAGTGGTAATGACCTCACATAGCCCATGTTAATGATGATAAATAGGTGTATACACAGTATGGAAAAAATCTGAGAAGTTACAAAGTGTATATACTAAGTTGCTTCTGAGCCAAAAGTTTAATAGGCCATCGGTTTGTGTAAGTTTCATCTTTTCAGTTGCAATTATATGTTTAAAATTTATGACACTAAAATCCTTTCAGAGAGAAAGCTATCTCCAAGCCTCAAAGTAGGAAGCAAAGAAATACATCTTTTTGTAAAGAGATAGCTCAATTCATTTTTTTTTCAGGGCCAGTGAAGTTTAGATAAAATGGCAGGTGCATCATATCTGCTCAGAAATCTTGTCCCTGCGTGGCTAGGAACAGCAGAGACAAAGTCACCCACAGGAAGCTTCAATATCGTCTGCTTTAATCAGTAGCCTCAATGCAATACCCACTACATCCTCTTCTCCACCTCATCCCAGAGCAAACTGGATAAAATCAGGAATGCAGATAGCGCAAGGAGGTGTACCCTAGACAGCACAGTGTATCCTCTGATTTGAATCTTTAGTTTCAGATTCATAAACTCAGATTTGGAAATGAACCTTCAAGGGAGCTGCAATGGAAGGGTATTAGATGTCTGTGAGAAAATGTTCTATCCATGGGGTGACTTTTGTCCCCAATTCCACTCTGACAATTTCTGTAACAGTTCTGTGTATTGGCATTCCCATGTTGAGAACGATGGTACTAAAACATACAGGAGCACTAAAACATACAGGAGCACTACGTTCTCCAAGAAAGGCGTTATATAGCAGAAATTAATTCTGTTGGCAAAATCCACTGTTTATAGGACAAAAGAATCCAGTCCTGTTGCGTGCAGCTATTGTCTGCGGCTATGTGGCTCGATCTGACATGTGGTATGTATGTACAGGTGCAACAATGGATACCTGTTATTAGAGGACAAGGTACAATGCAGATCACTTACGCGATCCATTGACGTAACTCTCCTTCTAGTGATGAACGTGTTCACAATGTGATGGGGCTGTGCTTAATGTCGACATATTGAAAGTGGAAGAAGACTTTTTTTTTTTTTTCGGTAGGCTTAGCTTTTGATAAAAAACCATCAGGGTCATGCCAAGACTATAAAATTGTAGCCTGAAGCCTGAAAGCTTCAGAAAGTTATGAACAACTGAGTAGACAAAGTTGTAACGGAAATGTCTGCAGACTAAAAGTGCAGCTCATGCTAGCTCTCTAGCTGCAACACTTATGTGGAACAATACGATTTGTATTTCTTCCTTTTAAAAAGTTACCACAGAGTGTAAAAAGACGTAGGAAAGTAACAGATTTAAAAATGCACACAGAAAACCAAAGCAAGTACAGAACCACAAAATGAAAATAAGAATAGATTTGAATTATAACTAAAGCTAGGTAGATATCAATAACATACTTGCAATTTATACTTCTATGTAACAATATTAATAGCAAAATACTTTTATGTCAGGATATATTTGAATTACCATTTACTCAGAAAAAGATGGAAGGTTGCATGTAAGATTTCCTCCCCAGCCACAACCTACCCTGAAAATTTCTCTGGGAAATGAGGAGCAAACTCATGGACTTCAGTAAGATTCTCTTTCCACACACCTGTATCTCTTTCTCTGACCAAAAAAAAAATAAAAAATTATGGTTGAGATTTATCTCACTCAAACCTCACTGTTCAGTGTATGATAATGTCTTTTATTTCCTTTAGAGTCAGAAGCGAGACAGATGTCAAAGGGGACTTACACTATCTTAAACTGTATTTCTGAGATAAACTTGTTACATTTCTCTATTGCTTAAGAAGGAAGACTGGCTGACTAATTTCAACGTGCCAGCTGAATCAAATCTTTCTAAGTGTTAGGTGCGTTGATGGATGCAATCGCAGTATGTGAGAAGATCAATGCAATGGCATCAAGCAAACCCAAGGCAGATGAAACTGAAAAAGTTGTACCTGAAACATCTGTAAGAACTAACAATGTAACTTAGCTTGGGCCCAGGCTATCTAGTACCATCGGCACCAGAGCCCTCCAGAACTATCTCAGCTCGTTCTGAACCAACTGCTACATCCACAAAGACCTCAAGATCCACAGACTCAACCAACCACCCTCCGTAGATTTCATGAGAGCTTGGTCCATGAGAATACATGAAGACCTCTAAATGGACTCTGAAAAGGATCCCATTGAAATTCAGCAGTGGAAGAATCTACCACACTTGGTCTAACGAGCTTAAAATTCTGTTGAAAGATTTTAAAACAAAAGGCTACAATCAAAATATTTGGTCTTTTTCAAACTGAGGAGTTCAAAAACTTTCCAGGAGAGATGCAAATGCTGTACAGAAAAAATGAGATTCTAGGAAACAGTCTTGCCACTTACTTGTCTTTCATATTGTTCTTTTCACCCAAACGCCTATAGGCTTCAGGTTGAAAACCACTGAACTGCTAAAATTCGGCACCCTTTTTTTTCCCTGTTAAAGACTATAGCCTGTGACTAGTGCCTTTTAGCCATTTCTTTGTGCATTTCTTTTCTTTGACCTCTAAGGAAGAAACTTGTCAAGACAGTCTTTGTTTCTCATACTTTTCATACTTTTTTGTACAGTCTAGACGATGGAATACTTTGAGGATATATGATGCTTCAAAATTATTTCACCACAACTGTCTCTTTAATGGAATCAAAACTAAAGGAAAAAAAAAAAAAAAAAGAGAGAAAGATCTGGACTTGATATATTTAAATGCTTTTTCAACAAAATGTATTTCAGAAGGCACTGAAAAACGGCACTAAATGAAACAATTAGGTCTGCAGCACCATAGCTGTTCTGTAAGGAATTTCATAAATCAATCAGATTATTTCCAAACCATTAAAGACTTATTCATTTATGGCCTATGTATCATTGCTTTTGCTCTGTCTAGGAAGCTCTTCCTGAGTGCTAAAGTAAACCCACAAACAAAACAACCACCAACAAACCACGCACAGAAGAAAAAAAAAAAATAATAAAAAAGCCCAGAAAGCATTCAGTAAGAAAAGTTAAGTTTCAACATAAAATCTTGACCGTTAGGAAGAGACTTGGGTTTGGTGAACTGGGTATTTGAGCACGATAGGGAACAACATCAAAGGCAAGAAAGTATAAAACGGTGAAGGATGATTCTTGGGCACAGGACAGATATGGAGATGTCTTTTCTGCATGAGTGCCTCTACTAGAGCCGATGTGAAAAAAAAAAAAAAAAAAGAGGAAAAAGGAAGGCTATGACCTACTTCCTTGTACAGAACATAGAAGAATCCCATAGCCATTTTTTGAACATCAATTGTTTTTGTGGTTAAAAAAAAAAGTATTGTTGCAGTGAGGCAAGGCTGCATTGGGAGTCCCCTTAAGAGAACTATATAGTGAATACTCATCTTTCTTTTACTATGTAGTGAATACTCACTTTCCTTTTACTGTCTTAAAATGAAAAGAGATGGGGGAAAAAAAACAACAAAACTAAAACACTGCACTTAGAGGAGTGATAAATTAAATTAAATAAAGGGCCACTAAGAAATAGGTAGATGTACTTTCTTTCTAGTGAAACATTATTCGAGGATGTTTAAACTGAATGAACTTGGACTGTTGATCAATCCTATGAGGAAGACAGGGATTTGACTGGAAAGCTGCTGGAAGCTCTGAATCAGTGTTTTCTCCAAAGATATATTTATACTGTGCAATTCAGCCCGCTATTAGACAAAACATCAAACACTTTAGCTGCCCTAAAGCAGGAAAATAATACTACCTAACTTAGCCAGTATCTGAGCCAGTGCATTAAGAACCTCTAAATGACTTTCCTGAGGTCTCTGTTGATCAAGCTAGCACCTAGCTGAGAAGAGCAACAAAGAAAGAATGTCTTAGCCACAACCCTGGTTTTGTGGTTGTTTACTTATTCAGAAAGTTACAGTGGAATTGTTGAGAACTCAGATGGCAGCAGCACAGTGTCTGTCTAGCTACAAGGGACACATTTGTGTATCCTTTTTCCCAATCAGTTATGTAGCGCTGTAGCTTTCAGAGTTCTTTATTTACAAACATTAAAACCATTGAAAAACATCCTCTACTGGAGCTCTTTTTGTGTTTGTGCGTCTATCCAAGTAGAGAGGATGGCATTAGGCCAAACACATTATCCATAATGTGTTAGTTTAATGCCAAGCACAATTGAAGCCATTTTACAGTTTGGTTCCATTTGAATTTAACACAAACATAGCTGCTCTTTGCCATTCCAATGATTTGCTTGGCTGTTATGCAGAGGAACATTATAGCTCCATGAGTGTTAAAACCAAAAATGTTAATCTTAATGTAGTTAATTAAGAGAGAAAACATTTCTCTTTACGCCTTTGATACTCACCTCAGCCCTTAAGATGCAAAATCATCACGTTTGTTTCAGGTAGCAAGGCAGAACGGACTTTTTGTCATTGATGGGGCTTTTTTACCCTTGGAACATAAACTAATGGTACACTATTAAAATCACTAAAAAATTAGGACCAATGGATAGAGGCATGCAAATGTTTTCTCTCTGCACATTAGAACAAATTTTTGAACAATGCAGACTTTTCAAGTTCTGTATTTTCCTCTTGCACATTGCCAGTTTTTTAGTTTTACAAATAATTCTCAGTAGTGGCATGGATTAATAAACCAGATCATTACACGAACACCTGACTGAATCTCTGATCTTGCAGTAAAGTCCAACAATCAGATTATACAACCTTCCAGAACTCCCTCTAAAGGTCATACTAGTACCAATTTTGTTTCTCTCTAGAGACCACTGAGCCTTTTTTTTTAATTAGCCTCATGTCTTTTGTTGCAGTCTGATAATTACAAGCAAAGCTATGATATTTTTTGGAAGGGAGGCAATGGTAGGGTGGGCCTGTAAGTAAGGTCGAGACTTAGAATCCTGATCTAGTTACTTAAATCTATCTTGGCTGTCACCTCCTGTGATAAGTTTCTTGCATATCAAATTGTTGCTACAGCAAAGCCACTATGAACCTATTGCTTTTAATGAACCTATATAAGCTCAGCAAATTCAAATTTCATTATTTTATCACTGACGTCTTTTTAGTGACAATATTTTGGTAAAATTAACAGAAATTTCAAGCGCTAACAACTTTTCTGTGTAATTTTTAAGAATAATTTCTCCAGCCAAATTATAATTTAATTATGTCTCCTTTGATCTCAGGAACTAAGGTCTGGAAGGACCTTTTTCGTCACTGAATGTTACTTCCCATCAAAGGCATCCCATACTCATTATGGCTTCTCCTGTTTCTTCAGCCTGTTGCCTTTTATTTTGTTTATCACAACTAAATACAGAGTACAAATTGGATGCTCAATGACTATTTGTGGCAGAAAAGTCTAATGTAATTATATATTAGGTTATTATATTTACAGAATTTACTTTTTCTATCTGAATCGTAATTGCCTGTCAAACATTGGGAGAATGCTTTAAAAAGTCTAAGTACTGCTCCTTATGAGCTTCAAAACCTTCAACCTCTGCTGAATTCTTCATTGTTATTTCATCCAGCTTGTGCAACATGCGAGGGGAGCAACACGAGGCTAGAGGTAGAGACCTGTCCTGTCCAGTGGACAACGTGACAGACACTTCTGTTAGAGGAAGGTTTGAACTACATCTTTTGCTTTGCGATCCCAGCTATACTCATATAAAGTGGATCTACTCATCCTTAGGACAGGGCAGACCATTCTACACCAACTTGGTTTTTAGTTAATAAAAGGCAGAGAGCTTCATACCTCTCAAACGTCCTTGCTGCAGTATCCTTTTTCCTTGTCGGTACAACTAGAGTGCAAAATGAGGAGCTTTTTAACGTTGTTTCTCCCAGTTCATCCAAGCAATGGCATAAACTTGGACATATCTGACCCAAAAAAGTAGCGTCTTGGCTACTCCAGAGGAAGTCGTAGAAAGTGAGACATATGCCTTTTTCATTAAAAGATTATTTAGTAGCATTCCAATAAAAGCTTCCTTTATTAGATTATCCTCAATATTTTTGTCTTCTAGGATTAGATATCTGTTTATTCCACAATCCCGCTGAAAGAAAAAGCCCAAGGAAATTAAAGTCTATTTCATTCATGATTGTAATGTCACCTCCCTTCTATGAGGAAGCTGGTTAAACATTACCTTAGAAATGTCACATGGCTCTTCTATAAGAAGGGAATCTAGATAAAGGGGGCCCTTAAAGGGGATCTAGATCAGACACTCAATAAAGTGAGTGGAAAAAACCCTCTAAACTGGGTCCTTCACATTATTCTGCAACAGCTTTCATCAAAATATATTTTCATCTGAATACAGCTGTTGCAATGAAATATTTAACTCTTCTGATATCATTAATCAAGTATATCCATTTTAAGATACAAATTCTGACTGCATAATATTCTTATATTCCATAATATTCCTATTGTGCTTACTATATATTTTGCAAAAATAGCTGCTGTGGTTCCCATCTTTTCACTGAATTAACAATTACGTGGATTGGTCGTCTTTTGGAAGGATTCATGTAGCCATGATGACAATAATTTCAAATATTTTTATCTTTTTAACCATCTCTTCAGTCAGAACACCACTCTAAATAGAGCTAATTTTCTAGATTATTAATTTGGGGGGTGAAAAAAATGGAACTGCTCTCAAAAACAATGATAACTTGCAATGTCATCCTTTTATTGCTTTTTAAGTGTCTTTTTTAATGCTGTCTCTAATTCCCTTCAAATACATAATTCTGAAAAATAAATGTAGTATTTCTGTTAAATATTGTTGTTAGCTATTTTGTAGAGCCAGAAAAATGTTGTTTTCTATTTGATTAAAATATCAGGTGCCCAGTGTATCTGTTGTCTGTCTAACAAATGAGAAAGAAGACTCATCCAAGATATAAAAGTCAAAAAAAGATTTTATCTCACTTTTCTGATGCATTATGTAGACAATTAACCTAACTATTCTGTCTGATGTTGGTGCCTGGGTTATAACCGAATTCCTTCTCTAAGGAAAGGGTAAAGAATGAATGATCTTGTAAAGAGAGCTTCATTTCTAAATTCGCATTGTCTTAGTCCCCTGTGATTACTAGGAACGCTTCAAATGTACAGACTCCTATAAATTCAGGCAGAAAGCCAGCAGAGGAAGTTGAGAAGCTTGTAAGTTCATTTTAATACCATACTTGTGTTTAAGTGATAACGAGCTGTAGAGAGTGAGTATTAGGATCATAAATGCTTTCCCTTTTAAAGTTCATAAAAATTGGACGTTCCCTACTCTCTGTCTCTAATTTCCGCTAAATTTCAGGCTCATTGTTGCCTAACGCATTATTCTTTATAGGGATCTGTTCTGATGATACTAAGGGAAAGCAGAGTCCATGTATTTGTGGTAAACTTCAGCAATGCTGCCTTGCAATAAATAAACACTAATGTTTTAAATTGTGTCGTGGTTTGAGCCCACCAAGCTGGCTCCAAAAGCTCTACCCAGCTGCTCGCTCACCCCTATCCCATCCCTTGAAGGATGGGGAGGAGAAAATGCCACCAAAAGGCTTGAGGAACCAGACAGAGGACAGGGAGGGCTCACTCACCAGTTATGGTCACGGGCAAAGGACAGACTCGACTTGGGGATAACAACAGACATTTAATACAAACAGCCACCACCGCCAAGGATAAGGAGAGATACAAGGATAAGGAGAGGTCTTAAATACAACGCACCTCCACGCCCCAACCCCTCCGGCCTTCCCGGGCTCAGCTCTGCTCCCCCTTCCCCCCCAGCAGCGCAGGGGCAGGGAACGGGGGTCCCAGCCCGGCCGGCACAAGGGGTCTCCGCTGCTCCTTCCCCCGCAGGCAGAGGGGCCCTCGCAGCCCTCCCCTGCCCCACCGCGGGGTCCCTCTCCCAGCAGACATTCCTCCGCCAACCGCCCCAACGCGAGTCCTTCCCGCGGGGCCGCAGCTCCCCAACCCGCCCCAGCGCGGGGCCCTCCCGGGGCTGCCGCCCTCCCACCCACGGGCGGCTCCAGCGCGGCCGCAGGCGCGGCTGCTCCGGGCCCGGGCCCTGCTCCTCCGGCCCGGGGCCCTCCGCGGGCTGCAGGGCGACCTCTGGGCCCCCGCTGGGCTCCGGGGGCTGCAGGGGCTCAGCCGCCCCCCCCCCCCCGCGGGCCGCAGGGGAACCCCTGCTCCGGCACAGCCGCCCCTCTCCTGCCTCACCCACCGGGCTGGCCGCAGGGCTGCCTCTCTCCCACCCCCTTCGCTCACCGGCACAGACAGACAGAACACACAGACGCGACCAGCGGCCTCTTTCACCCGGCCATAGTTATTGGCAGAGGCGCCATTGGCCTGGCCTTGGCCAGAGGCGGGTCCGAGGTTGGAGCCGGGGGAGCTTCTCGAAGCCTCTTCCAGGAGCCACCTCTGGGGGGGGAGGGCAGAGTGCCTCCCCCGCTACCAAAACCCCGCCAGACACCAAAGCACCACAGCTTCCAATGACCAGAAAGCCCCGTCTTGAGTGCTTTGTCTGGTTTCTTGAAAGACCTGATCATTACTGGGGCTTTAGCAAGCCCTAGTCTTTTTCGGGTGAGGGCAGGTGCACCTGCCTCAGGTGATTTCTGCCTTCTAGTTCTTACTGGTGAAATCATGTGGTTGTCCAATACCTAGGTAAATGACAACCATGTGTTAAGAGTTTTCTTAAAGAAATTTTCCTGGTAGTGGAAGGTACATCCGCTACATCTGTAGCACCTGTGTCTTTGTACTGCTCTCAAAACTCCTATCTCTTCTTTTACTAAACACCTACTTCCTTAGAATCATAGTATCATTTAGGTTGGAAAAGACCTTTAAATCATTGAGTCCAGCCGTTAACCTAACGCTGCTAAGTCCACTGCTAAACCATGTCCCTAAGCACCACATCTACGTGTTTTTTAAATACCTCCAGGGATGGTGACTCCACCACTTCCCCGGGCAGCCTGTTCCAATGTTTGACCACCATTTCAGTAAAGAAATTTTTCCTAATGTCCAACATAAACCTCACCTCACACAACTTGAGGCCATTTCCTCTTGTCCTATCAGTAGTTCCTTGGGAGAAGAGACCGACCCCACCTCACTACAACCTCCTTTCAGGCAGTTGTAGAGAGCGATAAGGTCTCCCCTCAGCCTCCCTGTTCCCCAAACTAAATGCCAGTTCCCTCAACTGCTCCTCATAGGACTGATGCTCCAGACCCTTCACCTTCTGCCGTTTATTAAACTAGCTGACTGTGATCTGACTGAGCACAACTCTTCCTGTGTATGTTCAGTCAATGAACGCAAGTAGCAGCATATCAGCCCAGCCAGGCAAGATGCCAGATCAGATGCAGTAGTGGGCTAGTTGCAATGGGCAGAAGTTAACTGCCCCACTCACTGTCTGGTATCTACATAGACGCTTTAGAGGGAATTACCTTCCACCAATTTTTCTTAGGTATACAGTAATTCTTTTACCCTAATGCAATCAGGAAGTAGGAATTTGGGGTGATCAATGTGGTTCCAGAAAGGGCTGTGTGAGGTACCATTTTTAGATGCTTTTAATCACAAGGGAGGAAAAAATTACAAGTATGAAGCACACCTGAAGTAATACAGCATCAAGGTTATAGGAGAACATGTTTGTTTTCGGCTTAGATAGCAGATACACATTCAGATAAAGTGTATTTCATTTAAATTTATTGCACAGAATAAAAGTTACATGAATGCTATATACCATATCATAATTCTTTCATTCATTCACTGCTATAGGCCAGTTTTGGCATTTAACACAAAAGTACAAGGAAAAAAAAAATACAAAATTGGTATTATAGGACTAAATGACTTACTGTAAATATTTTAGTTGCATTGACTTTTTTCCTGTTTTGTGTCAATTTTATGGACCATATTTCAGAGAGGATTCATATCAAGCATTGTTTGCTTTGTATAGGTACCATATATTGTAGATTTAGGCAAAGGGCAAATTCAGTTAAGTGCCTGTGGATGAATGATACTTTGCTGTTCCATGTACATATAACAAAGATCAGCAAGGGGATTCTAGGACAGGCATTATTTTTTGCATCAGGTTTCAATCACAGTAATAGATGCTGACTGACAGTATAATCTTTTTGCAGATATTTCTTAGCTCTGTGTATCATAACTCTTTTAGATTTCTACATTGCAAATTACCATTGAGATGGTAAAAAATGCTAAGCAAGCACAAGTTCCAACCTGATCACTTCCATAGCAATTCTTAGCGATACTCATCTACATCTGTTTTGCAAGTGTTCTTTCATTGAGCTTTACAATTACTCTGAGAAGTATACAGCATTGACACCTTCTTCCCACTAAGAGCAGATTGATCCATCATCCTTTATAAAAACAGTCAGTTATTGTCAGAATAAAACAGAGATCATCAGATACATGCATACTGTGCATGTATGATAAGTCCCAACCATTTCTTTGTGCTCTTTTCCCTGAGGATTCTGCACACACCCAGATTTGACCAAGAATAAAATACTAGGATACTTGGGGTCAATAGTCTTCTTGAGCCTGGAGACGTATCAGCTGTTAATTTGCACTTAGACATTTATAACAACCCCTCTATGCCACTTCTAGCTTTAGAAGATAGGGTGTTCAATTTTATAAAGTAGAAGCTCCAAGGCCGTATTGTTGCTTTTGTTATTCTGCGTTCTAAAGACTACAGTGACAAATTTCAATAAGATCTAATTTAACTCTCTGTTCAGAGCTAAGTACTTGAAGAAAGTTGTTTGGGTTTTCTGTTTTGTTCCCTTTTTTTTTTTTTTTTTTACTTTGGTGTGAATTGAACTATTGTCTTAGCCCACAGCATCTTCAGACTATTACTTTTCTGCACCAAGACATTCATCTTTGAATCGTAGAATCATTTTCAGGTTGGAAAAGACCCTTAAGATCATCAAGTCCAGCTGTAAACCTAACACTGCCAAGTCCGCCACTAAACCCTGCCCCTAAGTGCCATATCCACATCTTTTTCTAAGTCTTATTAATTATTACTAGATTAAAATAAAGGGGTAAGAAAATGCTGTATCAGGTACTTAGTCACTTTTCTGAGCTCTGAGAGGCCTAGGTCCAACTCCCTGCTCCCTGGGAAATTTCTATGAAAGTTTTGAATAGTTCCAGAGCAGAAGATCATACAGAGCACAAGCAGGAAAGTGATGTGCCTCTAAGAACAGTGATCTCAGAGATAGGATATTTACCTGAAACTGAGGCAGACAGATTAACAGCTTGAACCAGCATGCTTCAACTCATAAATGGCTTAATGATTCAATTAATGTTACAGACATTCCAAAAAAAACCCCAAAAAAACCCAACAATTTCCCTGCTTCAATTTAGGTCTAACTAACTCTCCATCTGAAAGGTCTATGAAAACTCTTTCATTCCAAAAACTATACCTGTTTTCTAAACAGAAAAATAAAAAATCACATTAAAATTTCCATCCCTAGAACACATTTGCAGAGCTTCATATGATTTTGGTAACAATCCTTTTCCACTCAGAAGATTGTCTGTAGTAGAACGCCGTTTGAAGCTTGCCTTCACAGGCAAGGAACACAACCCCTTGGGACAGAGACAGGTCCAGAAATCAGGCATACTATGAGACATGATTTTTCTATCTTGCATGAATGTGAATATTAAAAAATCTCAATTAAAACATTCTACTCACGTTGAGACTGGTGGGCAAGATACTGCCTCTCCATAAAGAATATTCTTATGTTATTATTCAAGGGGCAGTCATTTGGTCACTTCAAGAGGTTTTACTCTGAGATTAACCACAAGTTTGCTCCTACCTTAATTGCATATCTATAATTTTTATCAGATATGGGTGAATTTTCATTTGTGAAATCTCAGAGCTGCTCCAGCTTTGTGGACCAGTATTTTCCACTTAGTATTGAAGGATCATTTGTATCTTGATATCTAGCTTTGTAATGCTGGCTTTACGAAGAAAGGGAGAAAGCAGAAGTTTGGGTCGGTCTGTTCTCCCTCGTAACAAGCAACGGAACAAGGGGTAATGGCCTTAAGCTGCACCAGGGGAGGTTCAGGCTGGATATTAGAAAGAATTTCTTTACTGAAAGGGTTGTCAGGCATTGCAACAGCCTGCCCAGGGAGGTGGGGGAGTCACCATCCCTGGAGGCATTTAAGAGACGGGTAGATGTTGTACTTAGGGACATGGTTTAATGGTGTTGGTAGAGCTAGGGCAAAGGTTGGACTCGATGATCCTGAAGGTCTCTTCCAACCAAAACTGTTCTATGATTGTATGATTTTATATGTTACAGTAAGTACTTGTTTTCATGATGAACCTGGTTCCCTTTCATCCCTCACTAAGCAGACCGATTTCTTTGTGTACTTCTTTATCTGTATAGGAGAAACTGATACCAGCACAGGTTGGTTCTCTGGTTCAGCTGTATGCCTGTTGGCCTGTTTTCAGGTCCAGAGACCTTCTCTTCCCCTTGAGGGCACTGAGTAGTGTTGAGAAGGTCTCAGTAGGCATGGGCCAGGCCCCAGCATATTGCAGTGATTTGTGACTCTCTGGAATTGCCAGGGTGACAGCATACCTTTTCCAAATTTTTTACTTGTTTTTCAGGATTCTGTATTTGTTCAGGGGTAAAATTCCAAAACATTGAGGGTGACCGCTGTCCTATGCACTTGCCCACACTCTCCCACACTACGTGCCACTATTAATTATCCAGCCTCAGGCAGATCTCTGGGCGGTGTTCTTGGAAAAATATTTAACTGTGAAAAATACATGGGACACATTCAGGAGACACAACAATAAGAACATACTGGCTTGGGCATCCCAGGGGTATTAAAAATTCTCAAAAGCTGCTATAATAAGCCTGAAGGCAGAAGGAGATGTGGAAGAGTGGGAGAAAGTATGTCCCTCTGTCCATCCCATAGACTGGGTGTGATTAGTAACAAATTCTGAAAGCAAGCTCCTGAGGAATGGGCAGGGCAGCAATGCCACATACAAACACCAGCTAAACCTCATGACCAGTGACGCAGTCATATGATAAGTCGACATTAGCCAGTGGAGCAGGATGATAGCCCTGATGCCTCTCCCAGTGGTCACAAACATCACCACAGGGAGCACGTAGTGCATGTAGGAGCTTATATAGCACCACCACCTGAACAGATGAACCAACATGGTGACCTGTGATTACTTAACTAATATAACAAATGCATATAAAAAAAAGAAAAAAAAAAAAACCTTTCAACACACTCTGGCCAATCTGCCGTTATCTCAACTCCTTGGGCCCCACGTTGGGTGCCAAAAAGGACTGTCATGGTTTAAGCCCAGCCAGGAGCAGGGCACCATGTGGCTGCTTGCTCACCCCTTCCCCCTGCAGCAGGTGGGGAGGAGAATTGGGAGAAAAGTGTCCAAACCCCGCAGGTTGAGATAAGAACATTTTAATGGAACTACACAAAGAGAGAAGAAACAATGAAAACAACAAAAACACTAATGAAATAATAGGTGCAACAGCCCACCACCTGGACCTCCCACTGCACCATGCACCTTCTCACTGTTACCCCTTGTATACTGAGCATGATGTCAGCATGGTATCAAATACCCCTTGGCTACTTGGTTTGGCTGTCTCGCTATGCCCCCTCCCAACTTCTGGTGAAAATTAACCCTATCCTAGCCAAACCCAGGACAGTAATGTATTTTTTGCACAATCTGTGCATTAACTGTGAGGTAATAGAATTCATTCAAGTTAGCAATAAATTAGTAAACACAACTTGACATGGACAGGCTTAGGAAAGATTCAAGACAGGTACAATTTGAACCATTTAAATTAAGTGTTAAGAAATATCATAGCTTTATATAAATGCCTCTCAAGGTACATCTCAGGGCCATAAGGGGCATTAATAGGCCTTAACGGCCCTACCCAGCCCGCACACACAGATTCTCGGCTGACCCTAGCTGCCGTCTGAAGGCTTGTCTTGCTGCATACCGCCGTGACTGGACCCTGCCCTGCTGACCGTGTTACCATGCTCAGATCCCCACATTGGCGCAGCTGGCACTTTCTGTGTCCTGACAGTACCTATGGACTAGAGTGAGGGCCATGGTGTTTCAGATAAAGAAATGCAATACTCAGCCCTTGCAGCCCTTGTTCAAAGGAAATTCAACACCAATCACACATAGTGAACTTAAAGTTAGAACAAATAGCCGTTGACTGATGCGAATCAAAGCAGGCAGAAAACAGGGTATATTGCTCTTGTTGAATGTATAATAGAGAAAACAACCAACACAAATATATATCAGAAGCCAACTACACCCAGTTTTTGCTTGTTCTGAACAAGTATCAGACTTCTACTTCCCTTCCTCTGCTGACACATTTTACTCATGTGCAGTTTCTTCACACTCATTTACTTACCTATAACTTTTACTGCTGCTTAATATCATTTCTGATTTTAGCCTGGGATAATTCTCTATTGTTATATGGCTATTTGTGATTCACAACTTTTTTCTCCTTTATGTATATCCACTGTGGCATACACCTCTGAGGGATGTATCTTAAGAAAAAGCAGTCCCCAGAGCAGCATTACAACCCTGGAGAACAGTGGAAATAATAATTCATAACAAAATTTAGTAGCTACTATTGATGTTGTTAAGCTTTATCCCATGCTGCTGAAAACAAAATTGAGGCTAGAATACCATTTATTTGCCCCAGAAATCAATGTGTGTAGGCACTTCAGATGCAGACGTACAGAGGTTTCCCTGTCCATCTGTTAGTGTCCAACTAGAAACTTTCATTCACACAATCCTAAAGGCAATCTCATTTGGAGGGTATTACTGAAATGTAATCAGTGTTGCTAGTGATACTGTGAAATACTTCTTACTTGTTTCCATAAAACTAGTTCTGTTTTCAGACCCATGTAAAATATTTACAGCATCTGTCACAGAAAATTCATGGTTATCCCCGTGACTGTCTTCAAGACTAAATTAAATCTTGCAGTCACCATACAGCACCCTTGGCTGGTTAGAAAGAAGAACTGTAACAGCAATGATATTATTTTAAAACTATGCTTCTTCTCTAGCAATTTCAAAAGAAAATAGTCTTAACATGCTTATTTGTGCATTTTGACCTTCTGCATCTTGGATTTTGTGCTTTTTTTTCTGCATTCTGTTTTTTTGTGGGAACTAGAGCCTTTCATAATGCAGTATTTCTTACATGGAGGAAAGACAAGAAGATTTTTGCAACATTAACTCTATTCTAATTTATATTTGCTAATTAACTCGTAATCCAGAATGCTGTGACTCAGAACTGCTACACACGACTACTGCCTCAGCCCTATGTGCACCCACAGCCCTAGTGAAGCTGCTTGCGATAACACAGCACTTACCTGTCACCCAGTGGGACCTTAAATTCCTGCACGTTTCACTTAAACCCAAACTCCATGCCGCAACCAGCCCTTTACAAAAATGCAAACCCACATGTCTTCTTACAGCTTAGTCACCTAAAAAATCCCCTTGAGAGATTCCCAAAGAGAAAGTGTAAGATTCAATAATGAATTAAACCTCCTTTGTCAGGACAAGAGGAAGCTGAGCATTTTCCAGTCAGGCCCAACCTGTTCTTTAACGGCCTAAGAGCACCTTACAGTCTGAAAGATTCATAATGAGAGATGCCACTGGATCTGCAGGGTGAGCGACACCCTGCTTTCTAAAGAGAGGCAGGTTAACAGTTCTAGAAAATTTGCAGTACCTGGGAGCTCCACAGCTGCGGGAGATACCAACAGCGATTAGGACAGTCGCCTTGAGACTTCCCCTGAGGCTGAGCTGTGTTATAGTTGGAAAACCTAAAGACATTCTTATCTCTGTCCTGAAGAAGAGAGCCTGAAATGTGACCCATGTGAATCACCATTGTTTGAGGAGAACCGTGCAATGCAAGGAAGAAAAAAAGAAGTGACTGCATAGGGTGGAAAAGAGCAGTCTCACACTTGGTATCTGTCTCTTGGGGACAGGAGATTTCCCAGAAAGAATATACTGGCTTATACCCATGGAACATGTTCAATCTCAAGCATTTGGCTAGTGGAACTTGTCATTGATTTCTGTGACAAGGATCAGGGATCTCTTCCAGGTAATTGGTTGTAGACTCACAATGGGAGTCATTAAATGGCAATGTGTATCCTAGCTGCAACTGCCTTCTTCCCTAGCTTTTGGTTCTGTGCTGGTAAAATACTCTTAA
This sequence comes from Leptosomus discolor, assembly GCF_034619465.1. NCBI lineage: Eukaryota > Metazoa > Chordata > Aves > Leptosomiformes > Leptosomidae > Leptosomus > Leptosomus discolor. The sequence continues at coordinate 88,239,799 of NC_141419.1, forward strand.
CAAACTTAGAGACCACAGCAGCAGAGTTTGTATTTGTGTTTAGCATTTGAAAGAATGGTTTCTCTACCTTAACTTCCAGACTTATCTGACAAGCTAGTGCTTGACATGACTTCCTTACATCAAAGAAAGTGATACAGTCTGATGATCCAGGGGGGCTTCTGGAAAACAAGTGGAATGTCACCACGATTCCAATAGTAATGTGTCTTGCATTTTTTTTCTTCCACCACCCAATATGCTAGAATACATTCTCGTTTACGTCTGTATATCAGTCACTGGAGGGCCCATGCGGGGCTCAGATTTTATGTCATGGGCCATGTCTCAGGTTCTAGCCTGAGAGTTCAGTACAATTCAAGATAAATGTAAGTATGCAGCAAGAAGCTGGGGATAAAGAACGTGTGATAAGAGGGATAACAGTTGGCAGAACAAGTCTAATCCACCTGTGTGAGAAGAGGAATGCTTTGCAAGGCAAATGTTTTTTGATAGAAGCATGAGAGAGTAGACCGTGAATACAAACAGTAACAGAAATCTCTGGAAAAGATACATTGGTGGGATAATTTTTTTGGAATGGAATGAAGAAAAGCAGCAGTTTATTCTTGTCTTACACACATGGCACAACATACAGAACCAGCACAAATAACTTACAAAATCTCATACACCATGCTTCCTCTCGAATAGCTTCTATTAAGTTACAACACCATAACGAATCAGGTATTTAGTTACGACAGATTTCCAGACATGGATAGTCTCCCATTCAAGGAGTTATTATTTTTGTAAGCTACTTAGACAAACATCGTTTTTTACATGTTTAATACAGTACGGTATCCTTAACAGAGTTCAAGATATTCACAATGAGAATAGAACACTTTATAAAACAGTGGAATTTCTCATCTCGGTACAGGTCTACAGTCGTTCCTGCCTTGTCTGGTTTACAAATGTGTCACAAGTCATTTTTACTCAACTTTTCAAGCTAAACATTGCTTTAAATGAAAAACAAAATTCTATTTACAGTGGGGTTTTTTAGATTTAATAAAAATGTCTTTACTTCCCTTTCCCATTCCTATCCCCAACCCCACAAACAACTGCCATTTAGCTGGTAGAAATACTAACCTTCAAGCTGCTATCGTAACTTGAAAAAAACCATGACAACTTGTTGGGTGCAAACTGAAAGATGGTCACAGCCCATCAGTAATTCTTTCTCTCAGTGTCAGAATTTGTGGCCACTGGAGACAGATGACTCCTGTCATCCAATTTTTAGAGGTAATGTACTACTTATGGGCCAATATCCAAAATCTCAAATTTTTATTTAATTACAAGCTGTCCCACTCTTCTTTCATGCAATCCCTTTCAGTGTAAAGTTCTTTCCTTACTATAACTTGTAACAATTGGTTAGACGCAATCTGGTTGTGTGGCACTGACTTAAATTCTCCCAGTCTCCACTAGATCAGTGTCTCCCCTTGCCCGTGGTCCCATTGACATTGCTGGGTTGACTCACAAGAAGAGTTTTGCTCTGTGATTGCACTTCAAGCCCCACTGAAGCCTGTGGGCATCTTTCACTTGGTGGCTTTGGATTAGCTCTGCTTGAATGTGGCTGGCAAACTCTAGCCCTTAAGCAGTTAATCAGGTTTCTAAAGAAATAAGCAAAAAAGATTCTTCTCCTTTATACATACAATACGCAGGTTTTTTACATTGAGCATTATCATAAAAAGCATGATTATGTTATTTTGAAAATGTATTTTTACAGAAATTTATAAACACTGTTATATCAAACACATTCTCAAAAACTGGAGAAAATACCAACACAAAACCTGGAAGAGCCTCAATGGAATTCTTCCAGTATTTGTCTACTTGCATATTTCATATTTCATTGTCCTTTACTGCAAACATACTTTGGCCATATGAGAGCAGGTAAAGTTGACAGCAGATCCCCAACAGTTTTGAATAAGACTTGGTTCTTTTGTTTAATGAAAGTAATTTGACATCCAATGCATGTATTTTTGCCTGGCATCCCCATTCTGTTACCTCTACTCACATTGAGCAATACTTTAATTCCCGAATGGTCTCATTCATTTCAGTGGGATTACACATGACAAAATGATGTATGCAAAAATGCTGAAAATGGTTTCCCACTTTTTAAATCCTTCTTATGTCAACAACTAACTTCATTATATTCTTCTTTATATATATTGTAACTTAAAATTTTGTAGGAGTAGTATTTGTAAACAATTCTGTATTGGAAACCAGTGAATAAACTTTAGGAAATAATCTGCTTATAGTTGTGCTATAGTTCTGACGGCCTAAAAATCTATCTGGGTGTGACAAAGAGTAAATCTCACAGGTCTAAATGCTTTATTTATGCACTCATTTATGTTACACTTGATGCTTCCCCAGCCTGGCACAGTTTAAGTTTAAGCATACATATGTCACACTAACATGAAGTCAGGATGCTATTTTCCCTTACCACCGCCAATTTTCAGTAAAATCAGTAATGGACATTAATGCGTATAACCTAAGTGAAATCCACTTTTCAAATAGTTTGTCGGACATAATATTGGATAAATTATTATGTGAGCTTGGTTTCCTACCCTGCAAAAGTTTAAAAATGCATTAAGCTGTGTATGTGGGAAGTAGTCTTACTGAGCATAATGGAACTAGTCATAGTTCAGGAAGTTAAACAGCAGAATAAGGTTTTGTTCTCTGTCTCACTATTTTGTTTGTTATTTAATGAAACAAAAGAAGAAACAACTTTTCTTTGAGTATTACTGAATGGCTTAAAATATAATTGCTGAAAGGTCATTGACTGTAATATCCTATATGTTACCTCATCTCAATAGAAATGCTTTCCCATGGCTTGAAATGCTTAAGGTGTAACCCTTGCTAGAGGAAAAAAATGTAAGCCATGTCTAATCCCAAATTCTAGCTATACTGTAACGTGTACAGTCACCCGTAAAGGAGCCCTTTTAACAGAACTATGTGTGTTATCTTGCTCAATGATTTGTAGAATGTATCTATTTCGATCACTATAATAAAACAAGTTCTATATATTAAAAAATCCAAGTGTAAATAGTTATACAATATTTCCACACATAAAACAACTAGTTGCACATGATGTGTTACGTAAAGCAAATTGCTGAAATCTCTTCAGTCTTTGGGATGATCAAAGTATAAGTAACCAAAACTTACAAATAATGATTGAATTTTCATAAAAGAAGGTTTTTGATGGAGAGGCAGAAGGAATTCCTCTCCCACTCACCCTCATTCCCCATGGCTTTTACAAACTCACCCCCTTCCCCAATAAGCTACAGGTGTTTTTTTAGGATCTAGCACTATATTTTAATGAGGTTTTCTTCTTTTGTATAACAGTACTAATAAGGTATCCAGTGACTTTTTCACAAAACATAGTCTATTCTTATTAAAGTTTATAGTGCTTCAGAAGTTTCAGGCTATTTAAACTCCAGAAGAACATGAATCTGATCCAGTTATGTTAAAGTCTAATGAAATAGAAATTCTTTTATTTAGCATGAAAATTTAGTTACCTTCTGTTCTGATAATTCAATCCAGTTTTAATTCCCCCACCCCCCAAAAGAAGTCTTGTAGTTATAAGCCTGTAATTATACATAGCAAAGAAAGAAAACTGCTCCTTGTCTATGGAAATACATATAGTTTTTCAAGTTCCATCCCCTCTCTAAGCTGCTAACCATCACATAACATATGCCATTTGGCAATTTGTCTCCTAGGATATTCACAAATTTCTTTCCAGTGCTCTCCACCTGTTCCTTCTGCTGAAGATCCCAGGGTTAACCGGCCAATGACCTCATTCCTTGACCCCCTATCTGAATCTAAAACCAAAAATTCAATGCTGATATCATCAAGGCCCTCACAAGGAATGTCAAAGACAAACAATTCATTGAACACTGCATTAGGGGTGCATTTCTTCACATGGGTTTTCTTTTTAGAAATTCTCTTCTTAGCATGGTACAGGTTCACTTTGACATAAGGGTCTGCAATGAAAAGAGAGCACAGATCAGCTGTTGAACAGTGTTTGGAAATTCCTTCATCCAGTTAACAGTAAATTCCGTATCTTATCAACATAATTACATCATCATGAGGAGATGTTTCAAGTTATTAAAAATTACTCATTTCATCCAATTTTCATGTTTACATCCAAATTAGTCCCTTTATGGTCCCCAAAGATGTAATCAAGATAGTCAGTGAAGTTTAGGGCATGATTCATCTGATCAAATACAGGTGTCTCCTTCACAAGATAAATCCTGCCCTATAGTCCATGAACCCTAATAACATCTCTACTACTGCAAAATTGTTCTGAAAGTACACAAAATTCTAATGACAAATATGTATCTTTACATAGTTATGTGTAACAGAAATCTGCTTTTCACACATTCTACCAGTAGGGGATAATCATTAGTGTTAATAAGACTCATGCGAAGAAAAGCCTCAGACAGGAGAGAATAAGCTTGTGCTGAGAGACTGGATGAATGGATGCGATTAATTTCTGTTGTGGCTCTACCAAAGTCAATTAGCTTGATTAAATTGCTCCCACCAATTTTTACTGAACTACTTTAACAGTAAACTGTGAATGTAAGGGTATGTTTGTTTTTAGGATATGTACTTGACTTTATGTCTGTACTGTTGTACTGTTGAAGAAGGGAAGAGAAAATGTCCATATTTTTAGCTGTCAATCAACTTTGAGTGTTTGCGTTCTTCATAATTATTCAACTGTTGCAAGATTCCTTTGCTATTGCCTGCAAGAATGGCTATATTTCTTCCTTCAGAGGAATTCTAGAGAAGACTTTAAAAATCATCACTTTCAAGTCCTGTCCTGGTTTTGGCTGGAATAAAGTGAATTTTCTTTCTAGTAGCTGGTACAGTGCTGTGTTTTGGATATAGTATGAGGATAATATTGGTAACACACTGCTGGTTTTAGTTGTTGCTAAGCAGGGTTTATACTAAGTCAAGGACTTTTCAGCTTCTCTTACTCCACTGCCAGTAGAGGCTGAGAGTGCACAAGAAGCTGAGAGGGGACACAGCAAGGACAGCTGACCCAAACAAGCCAAAGAGGTGTTCCACACCATATGATGTAATGCCCAGTATATAAACTGGGGGGAGCTGGCCAGGTGTGCTGTGGCCCAGGAAGGAATCGGCATCACTTGTTTTGTATAGTCTATTATTTTTTTCCCCCTTCATTTCTGTCCTATTAAACTGCTTTTACCTCAACCCTCAAGTTTTGGGTTTTTTTTTCCCCCGGTTCTTTCCCCTGTTCCACTATGGGGGGAGGTGAGTGAGTGAGCAGCCATGTGGTGCTTAATTGCCAGCTAGGCTTAAACCACAACAAACCTCAGCATTTGTTTCAGTGCAAATGTGGGCCAGTTTCCGAATCCTCATGGTGCAAAGATGCAGTACAAAATCCTTTCTACTGAACCCAGTCAAACAATATAGTCTATGTAAACAATCAGCTAATAAACAGTAAGTATAGTTGATTACTGTTTTTTAATAGTAAAATTAAAACTGAACTCTATTTAGAAATGTTAAGCCAAAGCTGTCAAACTAAAATGGTTGGATGATGAAAAGAGTTTTCTTTCCTTGAACTGACAATAGCTTAACAAGGGTAAGGTACGGTAGAATGCAACTTCACTTTCATACTCCATCACTGTAACAAACATTTCAAAAATAGTGTTTAATGTAATTAAAAAGTTCATTGGCTTTGGAATTAATACATGCCACACAAGCATTAAAAATACCAAAATCAATATCTATCAGTGGATTCATGCCGTCGTTCATTTCTGTTTAAAGAGCATTTTCTGACTGTTACCTCTGTCCAGCTACTAGATAAGATTAGAATGTTCCACCTGATTTTATTAGGTCTATCAGGAGACCTCAACACCAGTGATCAAGAAAACCAAGGAAGTTGTGAGAAAAGAACAGCTTCTGAGTAAAAAGTTCCCGTCTTCCTAAGAATGAATTACACAGTTGTTTAGCTTACCCCATAAACACACCATTTCACCCTCCTCCTTGTCCAAGATTTGTGTTGGGCTGAGGGGAAAGTCACAGAGGAAATAAGGACTGTTGTGAGTGCAGTATGTTACCAACACCCAAACATCTATTGAACCTGGGCTTGCTGATGAACAGCAAATCATGAAGAACTGTCCAAATGAACCAGGTGCCCAGGTGTAGCTTGGTTGCCCGTATCTCTCAGAAGTATTATATTCCTATTATAGTCAGCAAGGTTTTACTGAGGGAAGCAGAAAGAGCAAACAAAATATATGGTTTTACTCACAAGAGGTACAGTAAACAAATGTGTAATTCGAATGTGCTATACAGTCCAGTTGAGACTAGGAGGGCTTTTGTTTTCACGTTATTTTCCCATATATGAGGGTGAACCTCAGCCAGACTTTATCTGTTGAGGTTGGCTTGCTGTCATGTTGTCTTCATGAAACCTCCCCTATCTGCTGTGACTTTGGGGTTGATTAGTAAAAGTACGTGTGATCTCTCATAGTGGAGCAAACCACTCGGCTCCATTTTAATCTTTTCTCCTTATGATATGTGAATAAAATTGAGATCAGAAGGACAATTTCAGTGGAACTTCACCGTGTAAATGGGAGTTATCTATCGCTCTGTTGTGTTGGATCCGGGATGGGGTAACTTTCTAGGTAAATTGCAGCATTTCTTGTTATGAAAAGTACAAAGACTGTATTATTTGCTGTAGTAATTATGATTCAGTGGTTCCCAAAACTACTTCCTCTTCTGCTTCTTTCAAAAAAAAAAAAAAAAAAAAAATCCTGTGAAAGGAATGAGTATCAGTCCTATACAGAATCAACAGCAGATGTGCTACTATTTGTGTAGTCCTTTGTTGTGTACTATTCTTGTTTGGTTGTCTTATTCTTCATGTATCATACATTAAACTTTATTCTGTTATTATGTTATACAGCATTAATGTGCATCTAAATGCAAGTCTAGTATTGACTTCAAAGGAGGTTCCACTGAATGCAAAATAGCACAAGACCAGGAGAAAGGAGGGCAAAAACTGCACCTTTTTAGTGCACTCCAAGTACAGCTCATGATAAAGCATGAGTGTTGTGTTACAACCTGCTTCCAGCACTGGCATAGATCACCTTTTCACCTTGCCAAATAAATGTTAGCGCTCAGTGGGCCAAATTCAGCACAGATGTAACTGGCTGCTTTCCTTGGTGCTAAGCTGGAATAAACCGTATGATGATCTCACTCATTACTGCTCTTCTATAAATAAACTGGGGTTTTGGTCATAAATAAAAGCTCTTAGTATCTGCAAACAACAACCCATACTTATGGCAGATGGGTTCTGTTCAAGACAATCACAAAACTCATTGGTTTCCACTGCTAACAGATGTCACGGTTGTTTTAATGTGATTAAAGAACAAATTTGTAAAATACATACCCTGGAAAATAAAACATTGACCTAGATATGAATCAAATGAATAGGCTGCAAATAATAGAGACACCAGTTCTGCTTTTATGGGATATTTTCAGTCTTTGAAATGCCACATGTCAGCTGTCATCTGTCTGTTTATTTTATATTCTTAGGGCATATTCATTAGTAAAACCATTACCTGATAATCCTGACACATCAGATTTAGGTAGATGCCTGGCTTTTAAAACAACAACAGTGAGTGTGTTTGTTGTAGACTGATAACACAGAGAGATCAGTAGTTCTCCACGCCCAGATGATTTCTGAGGAAATGAAAGAAAAAAGGAAAAAAGACGATTTATAAGCAAATATATTGACCAAGCTTTAAACTAGAATTAAGAAGATTTAAAAAATGTCACATAACTGAATGGTCTGAAATGGTGTTAAAAGATATGACTTACGGAGCTATGCTGCTTTACACGGCAAATACAATTTCCCTCTACTGTAGTTATGTAACTCTTCTTACGATTGGTTATTAGAATAAAAATAACTAATAACGAAGTGAAAGCCTAGGTTGACACAACATCATTGTCTTCAGAGATTAGAAATTAAATTCTATATCCTGAGGAAAAAATCTCAGTAAACAAAAAAGATCTTAAGCAAAAAGAAAACTCTGTAAAGATGTATTAAAATAAAAATCTAGTAAAGGTAAATAAAAAAAATCTTCAGTAAAATGTTTTTAAACAGGAAAGATTCAAACAGTTAGTGAAATCTTATCCCTACGCTGTCTAAAGTAGTATAATATACATGAAATAAAGATGAGATCAAAGACTTGCTCTATGATTACTAGATTTGAATTTGCAGAAATAGTTTATTTCACAGAAAGGAGGAAGGCAAGGAAAACAAGGGAAAATAGTACCTTATGTACCAGAAAACCCAACAGGTTATCAACAAAATATCAGTGACATAGTTATAGTTGTAATATAGCGATAGAATTGCAAAATAATGGTATTAGCTATAGGCATGTTGCCTGGTAGACATTTACTTGATTTGGCAGCATACTTGCTCTTTGAAAATAATCGGATTGAAAGTCAATACACATTGCACTTCCTTAGTAGAGATTAAGAGACATGTGTGTGATGCGTGTGCATTTCTGTGGTTCAGCGGTGATGGTTGTAAATGTTCCTTACATTCTGAAATGAGACAACATGGTATGAAATATTTTTATCCCAGTGAAGTCAGTGTGTTTTGCCACTGACTTCAGTAAGTCTTTGACTTCTCCCTCATGTCTTACTATCCTTAGTAGAGCTGCAGGCTGTGTCACAATTCTTGAGACAGAAAGTAGTAACAGCACTGAAAAGCAAGAACATACTTCTGCATCAACAATATGGTCTCTAACAGGTTCTGATTCCTTAACTAAAGACTACCTGCATTCTTTAAGAGTCTGCTATAAAACCCATGTAGTTGAAGTGAAAGATTTGCATTTCAATAAGCTTTAAGAAAGAATGATTTCAAACACAGAAGGGGAGTGAGGAGAGGAATAATATATAAATCTTTGCATTCCTTCCTTTTAAAGTGAATTAATGTGGATTGAGGCCTCTTGACCTAATGTAAATGGATCCACTCAAAACTGCTGGACCAGCTCAATAAGCAAGTAGAGTTTAGGACATTAGCAATTTCTTGCAACATGCTTATTGTCATGTTCTTTTATTACATTTGTGTAATTGCTTCCTCATACTGCCATTACGAAAGCATCTTATTGATTTGCATGATGAGCTTGTTCCCTTTTCTTTCCAAGATGGTAGTAGCATTACACAAGAATCATAGCTAACACTATCACAACACTTTTAAAGTTTAAATAAAAAATGTGTTACCCTAACATTTCTTTTGATGATCTCTCTGTCCATTAGCAGCCTTCCTTCTGACAGTTCAATTCCTGCGAGGGGAATGAGGACTTCTCCAATGACATCATCTCTCGAAAACCTGTCAAAGCTCAAGATCATAAAGTGAAGTGTTAAGTCTTGAATTTGGCTGTAGGGGATCCCATAAAACGTGAAGGTCTCATCGAAAGCCGGATCTAAGGTTTTTCTCAGCACTCTGGTTTTCACCTTGTGCTTTTTCTCAGGCAGGATTGTCATTTTGATGTAGGGATCAGAAGTCATTGACTGTTCATCCATTGCTGGCAGCCCCCGTGCTTCTTTGATGTTCACCACAAATGCCTTTTTCTCAAAGTTGTACTCTAAGGAGAAAAAGAGAGTTCCTAGCTTGTCTTGTTTACCTTCAGATGACAGGGAAGTGATGGATTTTAAACTATCAGGGGATACTGAATCTTTCTTCCTTTCTGCAAAGTGCTTAGGAGACAGATTTTCAAGATCTGGAGAGCTCTGGGTTTTAGAGGTTGTTTTGGGGAAGTTGCCATTTAGATCTCTCTTCTCCAGGTCAAGATGGAGAGAATTCTTCGGCATCGATGATTTGTTCTTTGCTTCACTTTTATCATCTGCTCCAAACTTCTTCTTGCTGTTGAGATTCTCAGGGTAAATATCAACCCCTTTCAGAACATGGACAAATTTATATGGAGGGGTCTTATTAGATTTGGAAGATTTACGTTGGCAGCAGATCCAAGCAAAAAGGGAGACAGAGAAGACAAGGCCAAATGCACTAAAGATCCCAACCACTGTAGGAATTTCATCTGCAAATCAAATAAATAGCAACAAGCACATAAGCAGCAATGCCTTGGACTCTGTGTGATATTTAATACAGTAATAATTTAGTAAAACAAACTGATATGGGATGGTAATAGCAGCAGGATCGACAGACTGAAAGTGCTTCGCGTTGTACATATCGCTCGCCACCTGCAGGCGTGAATGTGTAGTCCCGTACTAAGGCACTCATTATGTTAGTATTTTTCCATACACAGGGTGTTTGGGAGGAAAATACTATTCCCATCCTAATAGTAATAACCATTAGTGATAGGTCGACTATCTCATGCCTCTGTGTGTAATTTCTGAGTTCACATGTCTGTGAGTAATACCAGCACGCAGAAGGTTTCAGCTTTGAGTTTATGGAGCTTTGTTAGTGAGATAAAACAAATTCTGAAACATGCATTACTTATAGATACATCGTCTGCTTTTCATACTGTTTCCTAGAATACTTTGTACACTCAATTAACTCTTTTTTTTTTTATGGTCTGATCCCCTAATTGCCTGAAGGTATCTCTTGAAAGAACTAGGTTTAATTGGAGATTATCGCAATCAACAGTTTCAATGGGATTTTCAATACATTGCAGGAGGAAGTCTATCAAGAAAATTTAGAATAATTAAATACTAAGTGTCTTTTCCAGGTGGATGTGACATTGGGCAGTCACATGTGAGTACAAAGCTGAAAAAAACTGTTAAGTGTACCACTGATAACCACTCAGCTTTGCATTTAAGACACTATGAATGAAAGCTATGGGGAGTTTACAGGAAGGGTCACTACTTTTTAGGAGTATATAAGAAAAAACATTAAAGCATAATTCTCTTATACCTTAATACAAATCCTATACTTAAACTGAATAGAGAGAAAACTGAGCTGGCGTTCCAACCTCAATTGTCGTGTGGATACATTAGTTACATATAAGGTATCATTAGCCCTTCAAAGCATGCGTCGAAGGGTAAATGAGCACAACTAATTGGAAATCCAATTTTGCCCATAAGTAACATTACTAAGTGAGTTTAAACCTTCCACAATACAACATTCAGAGCTTAATCATTATTCCCTGTCACAGTGGCAGACCAGTAGAATATTAATGGAACAACATTGTTTATGCATAAAGGCAATTGTGTAACAGTTCTGGTTCTCTCTCAAAAGATCAGCAGATTGTTCTGGATGAGAAAGCAAAACCATCTCCCTCTATATATCACTAAATCATCCCCTTCCAAGTAAAAGCTGGGCAGATAGATGTGCTGCCACTGTACCTTTGCTTTTTAGTGGGATGATTCAAAAAAATCCACAACAATACTATCAGAGCAAAGTAGGACATAATGTTCCAGCACAGAAAGGATCGGGCCTGTCTATTAATTTCTTCTGACAATATTCATGTCACTGTCCCTTTGCCTACAAGCTGTGTCAGTCTACATACTTAATTGTAAGAACACAATTTAATGACTGAAAAATATATACATAACCAAAAAGTCTTTTTTCCAAGTTAAGCACGTGGCTCTGAGTCTCAAGAATTCCCTAGGCTGCAAAAATTTAAGTATATATGGTATAAAGCTAGAAAGCAAGAAGTAATTGCAAACTAATCAAAATACTTTAATAGCTTTTAAGAATGATTTGCACATTCACAATACTTTTTCATTAGATGACAGACTTTTTACAGTACTGGATATTATGCTATATTTTAATTCTGCAACTACTGAAAGCAGTGTTAAAGTCAATTTGGTGTTTAAAACATTAATTATCTTTCTTAAATAATAATTAGATAAGCATGATGTCACAAGCATGGTCAAAAATATCAAGTGGGTGGGGTAGGAAAGAAGATTAAATGGTACCTAAAATGAATTTATATTTCAACTAATGATGTTGCAACCCGAATTTCTTGCTGTTGTCATAATGTAAATCAATTGGTTAACATTCAAGGCAGTATATTATTAGGAAACATCACCTATTGATTCTGGGACAAGTTATTATTTCAGTTATGTGATAGAAATCTGGAGTCACTTCACTTAAATCAATGGAATGATCCTTGAATTAAACCACTGACGAAGCAAATATAATCTAGGCTAGAGTCAATATTTGTAAAGCAGAGTTCAGAAACATTTCTACTTACTGCTTTTCTGAGTAACGCTATTTATGTATTTATTTTATAGGAGCACACACATGACTGTTTCTGAAACTTCTGGTATCACAGTTAATCACCCTACATCCAGTGAACAGAAATGCCAAAACTGAAAAGTTTATTGTTATCATTGCTCTTCTCAATGAAGCCAGACTGATCAAGATGCAGCTGTTTAGCTAAAAACACTGGCATCCTGTTTTTTCATCTTCCTAGCAGTGTCCTTTCACGACTACCTTTCACTTTGACTAACGATCGACAAGACTTTCTCTACAACAAGAAAAAAGGAACAACAATTATTCCAAGAACGGCTTGAACAAAGATTCTCTCTGTGGCACAGGGCGCACTTACATCATTTAACTCTGAAGCCACGCTACTTTAACCAAGACAGAGCAAACAACCCCAAACCTCTGTCATCTGAAAACGCACCCACACGAACCTCCTCATCTCTCCCGGTGCTTTACCGTGGGGAGAAAGGAAGAGAGAGAAGGGAAAGAAGGCAAATTCACACAACTTCTGAGACCGAAGAGAACTGACGGGGAGCGGTGTGGAGGGGGGGGGGGGGGGGGAAGGAAATCAGGTTCCTCCCAACCAGCTGCGTGCTGGGAGGCGCTGGGTGGCTCAGCAGGGGCTGCCTGCCCGCACTTTCTCCCGGGGAACGGAGCAGCCCCCCAGCCCCGCGGGAGGGGAGTTGGGCCCGGGACGCGCTTACCGATCTGCTGGCGGCTGGCGGCGATCGGAGCCATGTTGGCGGCGTGCGCTGCCCGCGGTGCTGGGGCCGCTGCCCGCGGTGCTGGGGCCGCTGCCCGCGGTGCTGGGGCCGCCGTCCGGGCGGCGGGAGCCTCCTCCTTCTCCTCCTCCTCCTCCTCCTCCGGTGCCAAGCGACCTGCGCGGGGCACCGAACTCGCTGCCCTGCTGTCCCCCCCGGCTCTCCGCTCTCGCAGCGCCCGGGGCAGCAGTCTTTTCCAGCGTGGTTTGTTTGGGGTTTTGGTGGGTTGGGTTGTTTTTTTTTTTTCCTTAAAAAAAAAGAAAACAACAACAACAATTTTTTTTTTTTTTTTTCAAAAAACCAAAAAAAACCCAAACCAAACCAAAACGCGGAGACACGAGCGGTGGGGAAGGCGGAGGAGGAGGCTGCGAGGGGACTGGAGGAGACGGGGGAGGGGATGCTTCGGTCCTCCCCTTTGCACGCTGATTTGCAACCCCCTTCCTGTTTTGGCTCTTCTGAGTAGCTCCGCTCCGAGACTGAAGACGTGGTTGAAACCCAAATTGACGCAATCCTGACGCTACAGGGCTGAAATCAGCACCTTTCCCACCTCCCATCCCCCCCTCCCCAACCACCACACCCTCCCTGCCTCCTTCTCTCTCTCTCTTCCCCACCCCCCGCACACCCCCCACCCCCCCCCCCCCCCCTCCTTTCTGGGGATTGAACACGCACTCATTGATTATTTTAACTGCCCTGCTGTAGGATATGAGCTCCCACCCTCCACCGGACAGACAGTGAAATGCGAATGTCTGTGATTCAGTGCCACTTGTGTAACACATGGGTGTGTCTGGTTTACAGGGGTACGATTTATTTATTTGCTGATTTATCTATCAACTGGGCAGGCTACAACAACGTGAAGGAGATGCCAACTCAGATGGTCCAGACACCTTGGCTCCAGCTACAAGGCACACATTTTTGCTATGACTGACATGATGCACTTACCAGATTCGAGTCAGGAAAACTCCTGATGTGCCTTGTCCCTGTCCCTCCTCTCTGCTTTTTCCCACCATCCACCCACACATAAACACTCAGCCCCACCTTTGGAAATCCTCTTGACCTTCCTGCAGGTCTAGAAAGGAGCTGAATCTACCTAGATGTTTCTGGATTTTACCGGGTTTAGATGTCTGTCTCCCAGCCTGGACTGAGAACATGGTGGGAGACAGGGAGAGGCTGGCAGGCAGGAGGAATGGGGGGGAAACAGGACAAGAAAGCAGGGCTGCCTGTAACTGGAACTGCTACAGCGTATAATAACCCAAGATAAATCCTGGTGCGACAGAGCTGCAAAAGCCAGCACCTGGCATCTGACTCCTCCTGGATTCAGAAAGAATCATAGCAGCCAAGTTTGGAGCCCGACTGCTAATTCTGCTGCATAAATGGGAAACAGGTGTTGTTGCTTTTCTAAATAACAAAATCCAGATGCAGACATAGTCTGGCATGAACCTGCTCCACGATAGGTCATTTGCAAGCTAGTATGTCCTGGCCCACTTTAAAGCATGTTCTTGCTTCACAGTGAGGTCACTGAAGCTCCTTAGATTTTAGAAAAATTAGAATGGAAAGGCCACAGAATCATGGCAAGCTAGCAACAAAACACAGCTGAGTGAAGTACCTGGCTTATCCTGAGAGCTGAGGACGGATTGGTTAATATTGTTTATGCTTATCTGCTTCTGTTATACCTTCAGCATCTTAGCCTTGGTATGTACCTGCACAACTCTTCCAGGAACAGCCATATCCACTACCTTGATCGTTATTACAACCCATCCCATTTAATAAAACACAGAGAATATCTTGCCACCACTGTTCCTCCTACAAACACCCGGACTACAATGAACTCGGGTATTAGAAGACTGCCGAAACTGTTGTTTAGCTCTTGTTTGAGTTTTGGCAGCACAGTTTGATTTGGGATGTTTGCGTTCACATGTTTGCACCAATCCAAGCAAATCTGACTTAACTTCTCTCTTCTTTCTGGCAGTCCTCCTTCCCCCCACTCCTCTTATCCACTTCCTTTTCTCTGTCCAAAATCCAGCCTTGCTCATAATATACATGCATTGAAAGTAAATACATTTGATTTTAGACCACATTTCATGTATACGAGCCTCCAGACATGACTGAAATAAACACGATCCTTAAACAAATTTGGAGTTAAACACATTTAACTGGGACATTAGACTATTGTAAGCCGTTACTGTGTCTGTACTGCACTGAGAATCAATATATAACGTATTCTGGTAGTGTCTTTATCCTGTTTGAGCTGGGATATGGTGATATATTATGTTGACACTTGAATTATTGTCAATAATTTTTGAAGCTTTTTATTTTTAGTTTTGAATGAAATCCAAAACATCCTTTGTTGATATATACAAACTTCATGGAGCACGTGGAAATATAACAATGATTGATTCAGGTTTTCTTCCGTTTAGTTTCTCAGATGTCCCAAGGACATATAAAAAGCTTTTACACAATTTATATGTCTTTATATAGTGTACAGAAATAATTTCCTTTGGCATTCTGCTTTTTCTTTTTTCTTTTCTGTGACAGTGCTGATGAAATGGGGAACATGCAACTCCTTTTCTTTTTTTTCTTTTTTTTTTTTTTTTTCCTTCCTTTTCCAAAGTTGCTAATAGCTCACGCTAGATTTTAGACACTAGTTAAGACCTGAATGCTGGGTGCTGTACAAACATATAGTAAAGGGTCTTTATTTTCATCTTAGTTCTGTGTATGTGTAGCTCTTTAAATCAATATAGAAAAGGTTGCACGATACCAGCTCTCTGTCATTAGAAACTTGGAGCTGCCAAGATTGTGTATATACATAACCATGTGCAAACATATGTACAGATATGCCAATGAATGATTTTTATCTCCTTATTGCATTTGTCAGTGAAATAGCAAATAACCATTTTTTTATATCACTCGTGAACCTTCTATATTTAATTACATGACTCCACTTCATGAAACAGAGTACACATCACAGAAAATACTCGAGGAGAAGGTGGAACATGGAGTTGCTGACACATCTTGAGACAGATGTACTTTTTGCTCCCTGCGTTGTGCAAGCACCATCTAGTGTACGTCTTAGACCCATCAGCATCAGATGACTAGCATACACCCATGTCGGTAGTACAAACACAGATACATAACTAACTCACTGATGCATCATTACATTTCTGACAAGTAGCCAGAGGGAAAAACCACCATGTGAACGCTGCGTGTTTCTCAACCAATTAAGTGATTATCTTTCAGTACAGTCCCATGTAACAGCAATGACTCTTCATTTTTGTGGCTATAGGTTCTTCCTCTTTACCACTGTTCTAAGAAAACATCCTGAATACTTCAGCAAAACTTCACACAGTTTGGAACAGACTCTTCTGTAAAAACTTGGACTAGGAACGCCCTGCCCAGGTAATATTCCCTTAAGTTTCCCAGCAAACAAGATACGATGATCTCAAAAACTTTCAGCTCAGAGACAGGACATTAAAAGGAGCTGGTTCAGATTTTACCTGTGCTGAGTTGACATGGACTGATCATCTGCAAAATATCTCTGTATATAATCTGGCTGACTATATCACAACAAGGCCTTCTGTGGTCTGAAAACTGGATTACCGGTGCACATGCATGCGCAAAGCATCCTCCTGCTACTCCGAGAAGAGGGAGGGTGGTTGCTAAGCGACAGAGTCCATACACTTCCCAAAGCAGATAGTCCTCAAATAAGCATATGGGGCTGGAAAAGGTGGTCCCCCACCTGCAAATGAACTGTCCCCATTCTTCAGATCCCAAAGCCTGTGTGTGAAGAAAATCTAATCTTCTCCCTTTAAAAAAGAAGAAAACAAAGTTGTTCTAAACAAGATATCCCCTGCCCCGAAAGTCAACATTTAAAAATAAAACTCAGTGACTTATACGTATGAGGTGAAGCCGGTGAAACAGCCCTTTTCCATCTCTGTGAAATGTTTCCCTGGAGCTTAAAGACAGAGTTTTTCACATTTTCAAAAATAGCATCTAATTTTTAGTTCTGCAGTTGCCAGGTGCCAAACTACAGACATTAATTAATACTATTCAGCACCTATGAAAATCAAGCCCCCCAGCCATGCTTACAAAATAAAACCTCAATGAGAACACAGGTATCAGTCCCTGGTTTTAGGAAGCGCAGAGCATTTAATGCTTCTGCATGCCAAACAACTTCAAAGGGATCTACAAAAGATCTAGGTAGTTACACTCTGCTTAATTTCCACTTGAGTTAGTTCTGCAGTTAGACGGTGGAAAGGGGCTAGCATCCCTCCCTGTCTTGTCTCTCAGCCTTTGACACTGCTTAAATGCCTAAAGGCATGTCTTTGGGTGCCACACATACCCACAAGCCTGGACTTGTCACCTGAAGACTCGGCCTGCTGCCTATTTGGCCTCACAGATTTACTTTTCCCCCTAGGTAGTTATTGAATTCAGCTTCTCTTTTAATGTCCAGCACTATGTAGAATGCTTCAGCATGGCCTCCAGTTTGTGCTGCAGAATGCCATGTATTTTCTGGACTCTATTTACCAGTCCCGTGTGGATACATCAGATACCCCAGAGTTCCTGAAAATGGCACAAGAGATATGGATTTATGTACCTGAATCATCCTTTAGCTTCTAGAGATTGGTTCTTCTTGCTTTGGGCCTTGATTGAATTCCCTCTGAACATGTGTCTATAGTCACTGAAAAGCCCTAAACTTCCACAGAGACTAGTGGATACAAGACAGGGTGAACAGGAGACCTGTACAAACCAGGAGCAGTAGCTGAAGTTGAGGTAGAGGTGCCTGCTGGAATGGTTGGTCTAGGTGGCTGCCTCAAATATCATTATGCAATGTAGTTTAAGCAACTGGATATATTCCCTAGCTCACCTACACATGTGTAGAAGTCTAAATTAATGTTTTAAACATGAAATTGTCTCATGTCGCAGGGACCAGCCT
This sequence comes from Leptosomus discolor, assembly GCF_034619465.1. Taxonomy (NCBI): domain Eukaryota; kingdom Metazoa; phylum Chordata; class Aves; order Leptosomiformes; family Leptosomidae; genus Leptosomus; species Leptosomus discolor. Next base: position 88,257,713 of record NC_141419.1, read on the forward strand.
TAGGCTAAACAGAACCTTTATCTTGATTCCACTGGCTGTATTGACCAGACACTTCCTTTTCTATAGTGGGAATTTAGAACTAGGTGTTCTTGCACATACAGACATGAAGTCTGGTATGCTAGCTTTAGTACTGTCCTCCGTTCCTAAGGTTAGGTGAGCTGTCTAAATTTGCTGATGAATTTCCTCACTTAAAAAAAACTATTAAAGCCAAGTAACTTTCTTCTCTATAGTGACATTCTGTAGATCAATGTCTTGATCAGATTGTGAGATTGGGTGAAGGATATAATTTCAGTAGTTTAGTGGTTGTGTTTATGTTAAGCAAACATCACTGATTGTTTGACCTTTTTTCTTTATTTTTAAGATTTTTTTTTCCAGGTAATACATTGCTTTAGGTGACAGTTTTATTTCGATAACAGCTAAGGTTCATGAATGGTAGTGTGTGTGAGCTGGTAAAATTACTATGCCTGTATATGTTTTACAGAGTCTGCAATCCAGGTGAGTCAGAACAGCTCTTGTGCTTCCAGGCAGGGCTATAGATACCTCAGGAGATGCACTTTTATCTTGGTAGCCTCTGCTTGTTGAGGAAAATACAATTTTAGTTCCTCTTCAAGTATAGGTTTTGATACCAACAATGCTGAGAATAGAAAACAGAATCAGAACCTTATTTGTGTCAGGAATCTCTTTTGCCTTTTACTTAGTATTACCAGTTAAAGTATAACTCAAAAAAAAAAAAAAAAAAAAAAAAAAAAAGGAAAAAAGGTACCATTAGAGCATTTTGCTGAGATTTTAGAGAAGTATTCTGGTATTAGAAGGCTCAAATTAATTTGCATTTCTTACCTAATTCATTCAGACTTCTTTAGAAATCTCAGTCTTCACTAACAGACAGGCATTTTATGGTTTTTATTTAATTAGTTAATCTAAGGATTGAGGACTATGCCAAAACAGGGATTTAGGTGCTTTAGCCACACCTAACTTCAGTTTTATGAGCTTTAATCTAAAATTCAAAACCTTCAAACCCTTTCTGAGCTTACATTTAATCTGGGAACATCTTAAGAAACCTTATAACAACAAGAAGGGCTTCCTGTACAATGTTTTCTTTTCTGGCCATACTCAAGAAAATTTGCCCTGGTATCTGAAGAAGTCAAATACTTAGTTCATGTCTTCACCTTGCTCACGCCTGTTGTGTCCATTCTCCAGACATGCCTGAAAGAGCAGGCACCAGACAAAACCATGTAGAAAGGCTCATTTCCTTCTAGGACATCAGAAATTGGAGCATTCCACCAAAGAGTTCATAACAACGTTCAAGTCTTTCCTGTGCTCTTATTTCTTGCAAGAATATCCTACATCTCATTCTGTAAAAGAAGAACTGGACCTATTGACATTTTCCCAAAGTAGTGATGTACTGATTTGGAAGATAAATATGCAACCTGAATGCAATGCTTAGAGTAACCCACATGGGATGGAGACCTACTTCCTCATCTTCCTTCCAAGCAGTGCTTCAGTACAGTATCTGGGGCAGACAAATGCTACATGTACAAGTGCTTCACTCCAGTGGGAGCTTCAATATTTAGAGGCTCAAACAGTGGAGAAATTCTCCGAAGCTCAAACTAAAGACTCTGCACTATAGAGGGGTTTACCAAGAGCAACTAATATGTTGTATACAATATTCTTAAGACTGCTTTTTTCTGGACTTCAACAATTACATGGTACAATTAAGCAAAGGTTTTACTGTTAACATTTGTAGAGTTTAATTGAAGAAAGGCTGAAACATTTACTGTTATGCACTGAGACACATGTAAGACTTAGGAATCTGGAATCACTGTAAATAAAAGAGGAAGGGAAGGAGAGAGATGATTATTTTAAGAAAACCTTGTAAAATTCCAGATCTAGAGGTAGCTTCTTGATCTCAAATATTCTGCAAATAGTGGGTGTCTTCATCACATGTGAATGCTCTGACTGAAGTTCTTAAGGCTAACTTTTAAGCATACATATTAATATTACAATGTGTAGAGCTTAGATTTTAAAGATCAAGTACTCCCAAAATTCATTGAAAATCTGATATCGTACTGTTACATATTGCGCCCTGTTCTGAGTGATGTTTCCTCAACACAGCATGTGCTCTTTGGGGAAGAGAAACACATCAAGTAGAAAATTGAAATACAGTCAGTAAAACCTAAATTTTTTAAGGTGGGGTGGAGCTTCTGGAGCTGCTGGAGAAGTAGATGGAAATTGTAAATGAAAAACAAGTACTCCATCCAGATAAAAACGTTTATAAGAAGTGCTTTCATTTAATTAGATATAGCATTAGGAATTCTGAGCCAAATTATTTCTACATCAGTACCACGAAAAGTTAAGTAGATGCCTTTAAGAGATCACTCTGGAGCTCTTTGTTTTTATTCCATATGAATGTGCCAAATGGTGAATTGTTCCATCCTTCAGTGCTGGTAGAAAGTGGATACTTCCCCCCACCTTATCTTTATGACTGTTTCTTCCCGGTATACCCGTACATTGATGCATCCAAACGAGTCACACACTGACCAACAATAGGTAGGAATGAAGATTTTCTCTTGATTACATCTGTAAAATTTTCTGAAATGTGGTTTGGATAAAATCTGAATCCTGAATTTGGACAAATTTTGATGCAGGCTAATTCAAAAACAGAGCACAAGGAGGGAAAGAGAGTGAAAGAAGAGAGGAAAAGAGGTTGTTCAGCTCTGTAGGACAGCGAGGTTGAAAAAATTAATAATGCAGTGATGCAAGCAGTGGCTGACAAGCCAAAAGGGGAAACTATGACTACAAGTCTGCTCCACTGAATTTCTGCTTAATATGGTATGCATCACTTCTCAGGAGCTGGTTTTGTTAAAGATTCTTCAGCACATAAAGAATGCTTGATACAGCTTTCGCTTCATGCAGATCAGTTTAAAGGAGCCAATTGCTGTAATATTAAAAAAAAAAAAAAAAAAAAAACAGGAAAAAATAGTCCAGTCTTTTTATGTTGAAGTCAAGACGATATTTGAATTGCTGAACAGGATAAACAGAGTTTCTCTGTGTTGTCTCACAAGATTTTGAAGAAATAAGTTAATTATCTTAGATGCAGAGACATATTGTTAGGAAAAGGGCACATTTTATTTCATTCAATAAGAACTAGAATAAAATAAGATTACGCATTTTTTTCATTTTCCGTTTTCATAAGCAGCAGGGAGAAAATATTTTCCATTATTAAGTTTTCAAATGATGCCCAATACTTCAGTGTTCCATCCACGTTGCATCTATGACACTAACCTCCTGAATAGGGAGAGTTGAGTTCTCCTAAACATTGAGGTGTTAAAGATACTGGTTCAAATAATACTTTTGAATTTTCTTATTGGATTGTAAGAATTGGAACAATCCATTAGTTTATCCAGGCTCCTTGAATTATTTTCAACTGGATTCTTAGAATGAGATCCTACGTTCATGGAGGGTAATAAGCAAACCTTTTAATACCCATCTTGGAATTTAAATAATAACAACAAAAAAGACTCTTAGCAAATCTTGCACACTTTAGCACTCAATATTCAGGCATGTTAGAGTCCAGGTTATCTGTATACCTGAATTTACTTCTGCATGTTTATATACGTTACAATACTACACAAAATTACATCAATCCACAGAACCTTTGGCTCATTCAGAATGGGCAGCGCTTATTTAATAAGCAGTGGTTCTTGATTAATGCTTGTTGTTCCATATTTAGCCCCAGGCCTGTCTTACCAGGTGCTAATCAAACCTTGTTCTTGAAATAAATTATTAATATTCTTGGAAGTTTTGCTTAGGCACTGATTATTACTGTACCCTGCTACTTCTCTAACATTAACTATTTTCTCAATACTACTCTAAGACAGACTTCCTTGGGTTTTCAGGTGTGAAGGAGAGGCACAGAGGGACATGAAAGGACTTAACATGTTAAGATACTTCATGCTATGATACTCAAGATTCCATTGGGATCATCACAGTTGCAATGGTAAAACAAAATCAGACAATACCAAAAAGGGGGCAGGTTTTAGATTATCACCTATTTCTGAAACCAGAATCCAGATCTGAGTTTAAATATCTAGATCATTTGCTTTTAAGCTGTAGTACACTTCCATGCTCTAAAAAGGTAAGCATGGTTTGGCTAACAGCAGATTCAGCCATTACGTGATGGATGTTGTAAAGTGTCCCATAAATCTACTCTTAAAGAAAAGAGTAATATTTCAGTCAAATGACTTATTGGAGAAAGCACAACAGTTATTTTGATTACAGGCACAAAATATGATGAAGCATAACACAGTCATCGAAAGCTGTATTAAGATATTACACATGTATTGAATATTACACATCAGTACAGATCTACCTTGGCAATTCCAGCCTCATCTTATTTGCTTGCCTCTTTCATTGCAAGCTTCACTTTCAAATTAAGGTAATGTAAGTATGTTCTCTATCTGATTTGCCATATGTATATGACTTCAGCTTGGCATAGTTTGCTCAAGGAGATCCAATAGAAACTGGATCATCTCTATCTTTCTGGAAATCAAGGTGGCCCAAAACATGTATTTCTTGCTGCTAATAATGGATGCCTTTCACTTAGCTATCTTCTCTCCTCTTTCCAATGGCAATCAAGAAAAGTTAAATAAATGAAAAAAGATTACATGAATATAGCAAGATTCTCAATACCTATGATTGTCTAATATACAATCTGCTTTCAAAGGGGGATGAGACAACAGCACTATAGTGTATAAGCATCTACAAGACACTTGTAAAAAATATTCTTAGAATAATCTCAGTGTAAGCATGTGCCCAGGGACTGTTACTCCTAGTCAGCTGATCAATAGTAACAGGACAGAATGAACTCTATGTAGCTCATGGGAGTGGCAAGTATGGCAGGAGCATGAGGAAGACAGAGGACTGGGACTGCATTTGTAATTTTATCAGGTGAAGGCTGTGGTAAGAACACGGAGGATATAACTACAAGTTTTAGAACAGCAAATAGACACAATGCCCTGCTGCTACTGTTGTGACTGACCATGACACTGCTGCTACTGGCTCCAGCCCCACCACCAAACTGTGCTGGAAAGCCCTTGTTCTGGGGAACAGTTTTCTTTTTTCAAGGACTGTTTGTGTGTTGTGCCTTGAGAAATCACTGGAAATTTAAAAGAAAAAAATATTATCAGAATCTCTAAATTCTTAATGCTTACTAAAGACCTCAGTTTCACTTAGGTAGCAGGTAGTAAAAAGTAAGCATATTTTTTCAGAACTGTCTTCCTAAGCTTCAGCTTCTAAACTTTACCCAAATGTCACTCCAAGAGCCCAAATGTTTTCTTAAATGCCTGCCAGAAAAATTCAGGCCATAATTCTGCCCTATTTCAGTGTCCTGCACCAGTCCCACAGGACCCATGTTTTCAGAGTTCTTAACTTTATATAGTAGTTTATGCGTTTTAAAGCACAACCCCTCGTTATTGCAGTTCTAGTTGCCATAGCTCAGCTCTGTTGCATTTCATATTTGAAGTTATACTTAGATGATTGAGGTGTTGTGCCCACCGTCATGTAAGAAAGCTGTGGCAGATTCAGTGAGGAAATTCTCCGGGGCAGCAATCAAAATTCTTAATACTGAAAGTGTCTGATTTCCTAAGGGGACAAACCTGATGTGATGGCATCACTTCTATCTCTGTGACTGAGTCTTTCTCACCCTCTTTCTGACAATAACTTTTGATCCCTTCAGCTAATATCAGCCAAACTAGACAGAGAAGTAAAAATCTTAAAGATATTAAAGTACTGAGAACTGAGCAGTACAAAAAAACAGCCTAAGGGTTACATGAGGTCCTAAGAAGTAACACGTTCTGCCTGGCCAATTCAGCTGCTGAGAGGCAGATGACCAGTCACCTCATTCCCAGCACTGTGGTGCCTCTTGCCTAATAGGCAGGCCAAAGAGAAATAGGAACATGCAAAATTGTAGGGAAGGATGTGGGGAGGAACTAGATGGTCTTTGGCAGGTAGGAAGCATGGGGCAGAAACAAGGAAGGTCTTGCGGGGGAGGAGATGAAAGTTTGGCCCCACCTTGTTAAGGAAAAGCCTTTAGTAGACCTTCATACCTTTCTATTCATAAGAAAGTAGTCTTAAAATGAGTGGCCAGACAGAGGTAATAGCACAGGTGGAAGACCTCAGTGAGGAAAAAAACCTGGATGGTAAGTTCACCTCCCTTCAGAAATTACAAAATTCACATGTCTACCACTACTATGGATTTCCTAAACATAGGAGGAGGAAGAGAACAGTTTTTGTGCTTTGTTACACATCAGGGAATTTACACATCAAACATCATTTGTCTCCAAGTGGATTTTTGACCACTAAGAGTATGTTCATTATGCTTGAAATCTGTTTCTTGAAAGCTTCATGGTGTTTCTTCCTTCTGTGATTTTTTGGAGTCTACAAAGGGGTGGTCTCACTTTCCAACCTTCAATTAATTCTGTTTACAAGGTCATTAATCACCAATTCACTGCAAACAAGACTTCATTAAATTCTCAGATTCTATTTTTTCTCTTTCCAGTCTTCATCTTTGTTAACAATTCACCTTTCAATTTTTGAGATGGAGTCCTACAAATGGTAGTCTTCATTATTCCACGAGCCTGTTCCCGAGGATACATGAGATTTCTGAAACAGATAGGGAACTCATGGTACATAATCCCATCATTAAGTAATTCCCAGGGAGGGACTGAATTAAGGTGACTCAGGCAGTTTGCTAAGTCCATATCCCTGCCAAATGCACAGTTTGTATTAGAACACGCAGCTGTGAAAAGAAAATGCTTGTATTTTTATGCTTTTAACTATGAGGTTTCTGGGGAAAACCAGAATATCTGTTTCTCTAGCTTGCCTAATACAGGGCATAATCGAGCTGTTCTGGCCAGAATGTTTCAGCATTTTAGTGTGGTCTGGCTATGTGTACAGACCATGCACAAATCAGTATATATACACAAATTTTTTCAGTCTACAGAATGATGGGCTTGTAAAGTTTTGAGCAGCTGTAAACAAGGTCTTAAAATGAGGAATGTCAGTTGAACTTTACAGCAGATAACTAAGCTGTTCTGACCAATACTATTAGCTTGTCAGAATATCTGGCCTTTTTTTTTTTTTATTTGGCAATTTTTTTTTTTCCTATAGCAGAACTATTGCAAAGTAATAGAGTACTACACTGGGTTTGTCATTAGACAACATTCCAGCATTTAATATATCATAGTTTTAAGCCAATATATAGTGCATTATGTTTGCAATTTTTAAAGCCATTCAGAAAGGTTCTTGTGGCTGTGTTAGGATTTTAGCCATATTTAATCATATCTTGCCTCCTCTTGAAGCATCTAACAGAAGTGTCTAACTACAATAAAAAAAAAGTACAACAGCTAATTGAAGATTTCTAGCTTTATTAACTGTGTCATGACATATGCCACACTTCGGGCACACTATTGTTCCAAATATTTAATGAGCAACACATAAATGAGAAATGACATGTGCCAATGAGTCAGCTTGCTTAAACATAAATGTCATTTGCAACATCCTAGAATTCTGAGAGATTCTGTTGGGCTTGTCCGTGTGCCACAGGACCTAGGAGAGACCTATATCCTTTCGGAGTGCAGCTGGAGGCATGTACATAAAACCCTAGTGCATCTGAAATGACAAATGACATTAGACAATTATGTTTAAGTATCCATATCATGTTAAGCAATAAAGTTAAATTATCTCATATCCTGAGCAACAACAACTTCTTTCAGAAGTGTAGTTAACTACAGAAAAACTGCTGATTTGCATTGACCAGCTCAGGATCTGAACTAATTTTTTGGAAGGTGGGTTTTTCCCTTCTGATAACAAAGCCTGTGGAAGATAGCCTAAATGATTGGGAGCATAAGTTAAGGAAGAGAACTTTTAACGATATCATTTTTCTAAAGATTTTTTGCCAATGTTTCAGAATGAAAGTCACCTACTGGTCTCCACCCCATAGTGTACAATGGTGAAGCCTCTATAAAATGTCATGACACATGCTAGACTTCGGGCTTACTGTTGTTCCAAATGTTTCATGAACATTAACACTTATGGGACTCTACTAGAAACAGATAAACTAATTGTACAAACTGTTTTTCTAAAAAAATGAGACCTTTCAAAATCTAACTCAACTCAATGTCTTTCCGTAATCTTTGTCCAACAGACTCTCAGTTCCTCTGATTTGTATATTCCCAGAGTTGTTCAGTGTCAATTTATGAAAGGAAACAAAGGGAGTTAATACAACTTTCAACAGGGCTTACTTTTAGATGCAGATTTCAAATTAGAATTTGCCTTGGATGTAACTTGTACCTCAATTCCACTCCAGCCAAGGGGTGTCTGAGTGGTCTGAACCTTTCTCAAGCTGAGCAGAAGTCACAGAAAGCAACTAATGGGATTCTAGAAACAGAGGACAACAGTCCCAAAGGTCTGGGACAAGCAGATGAAGAATGTGTGAACAGTGGCATCTGACTCCAGAGAATCTGTGCTTTGCAAAGCTGATATTAGGGGTCATACTGCTCTGGTCTCTGGCTATAGTGGAAAGAGTGATTCACCAGAGATGTCTCATCATCATACCTCTGTTTGAAAGTCTGCCAAACCTTCGTGCAGGTCAGTAGTATGACTAATAGCAACCATCATAAGAAAGTATGTCATCAAACTGTACAGCCTGCCAAAGGGTAAATGCCGTCAGATTCAAAGATTCAATCTTTTTTTCTCCAGATATACTGCAGACAGTATTCTATTAAAGAGACTGAGAATCACCTTGGGGACATAGTTTTGGAAAAAAAACATGCCTGTCACAGACTGATTAACAAGTGCAAGCTTCACTTGCGTTCAAGCTTGACTTTTCAAGTGGCTGTCACACAAATGCGGGAATACTACATTGTCTGTGTTTGTTGTTTTCCAAATGGATGGAAATTATTTTGTGTTTTCTGCAAGTCATCTGGGAGATGCCACGTCTTTGTACAATGAGCAACAAAATGTAACATATATAAATAAATATAAGCTGCTTCTGTTAGTCATCTGAAATTAAAATGTTCCTTCTATTTGCCAGGAATCTTCTTATTTGTTCTAGGTATCAGTTGATATTTATGGAATCAATATGTAATTTAGTATCAGTATATTTAATCATAATCAGCCTAAGTGCAGTGTTTAGCTGAACGTATAAAATGTACTATAATGACTTTAAAATGTTTAATTTAAGAATCTCTGCCTCTGTGCATATGAATCAGAGACCTGTGTTTAATTATTGATAGCAATTAGAGCACAGAAGCAGACAAACAGCATCTGGTGGCAGGAATAATTTCCTAGCCTAGCCCTTATTCAGAGTCTCCTTTGGAACCAAAGCAATGCTTCACTGATTGGTTCCTTGCAATGTGTGAATTCAGGTTTTGGTTTCTAAACAACATCTTTGGAAGATGTCTGTCATTTTGTAAGTCCTGCTAGGATTACATGTCTATGTATGGAACAGATGCTACACAGGGACATGGTTGGTCATCTGTTTTCTTAATGTAAGCAGAATCTAAGTACTTCTCTATTTTCCTGTATGCTCTGTCTTGTGAATGCTAAAATTTGGATTATATATTGATATTCAAGTCTCAAAGTCAGGGAATTAAAGTAGGAAGCTGTGCTGGTAAATGCCAGGTATGAACTTTTAAGTGAAACTTTCCACATACTACAAACTAAGTTAAAAATATTTTTAAAAGTTTTCATTCTGTACTTGCTGAAACCAAAGAGAATCTCTCAAATGGAGCACTTGCATCATACTCAAATTTCCTGTGATTCACAGGGTTACATCGCCTCTCATCAGTGAATAACCTGAAAAAATGCCACATTTTTTTGAAAATGTTATCAAACCAGAAAGTTTCAACTCATTAAATACAGTTGTATTTCAGCCATATTGGCTAGAAACTCATAAAAAGTGCCTATCAAATTTTTGTGAGGGTTTGCCAGTCTTCAAAATATTCTTACAGAGGCTCAGACCCTTTGAGGGTGAATAGCTTCTTGACAAAAAGTTGGCTGTTCTTGCTTGTGAAGATTCATGGACCACAGGTCAAAAATCCCATTAGAACCAAGATAATAAATGATGTGGTTTTCTGCAAGTGTTAAGAAGTTGTATTGGGTCTGGCTGAGATGGAGCTGATTTCCCCCATAGCAGCCCTCATGGTGCTGTGGTTTGTATTGGTAGCTACAAAGGTGTCAATAATACACAAGTGTTTCGGCCACTGCTGAGCAGTGCTCGCACAGCACCAAGGCTGTCTCTCTCTGACATCCCCCCTCACCGGTACGCTGGGGGTGGGCAAGATCTCGGGAGGGGACACAGCTGGGACAGCTGACCCAAACTGAGCAAAGGGATATTCCACACCATGTGACACCTGCTCGGCAATGAAAAATAAGAGGAAGGAGGGGGAAGGGGCACATTCGATATTACAATATTTATCTTCTGGACCAACCACCGTGTGTACTGAAGCCCTGCTTCCTGGGAAGTGGCTGGACATTGCCTGCTGATGGGAAGCAGAAAACAAATATTTTGTTTTCCTTTGCTTCTCTGCACGGCCTTTGCTTTTGCTTTATTAAACGGCCTTTACCTTGACCCACGAGTCTTTTTCCATCCTATTTTTTCTGCCCCTGTCCTGCTGAGAAGGGAAGCAATAGAGCAGCTTGATGGACAGCTGATGTCCACCCAGGGTCAACCCACCACAGATGCATTTTATAAAAATCTGCTATGTCTTTCAAGGACAATCTAGCTTCCAACCATAAGTCAGAAACACTCATCACATAAGAATTTTCATCACACAGGAATTGTCCTGAGACAAGGGTTTGAAGTGGGTGTGAAAACTAGTCAAAATCCAGGGATAAGGCTTAGACATAGGTATTTCTTCTTTCTCATACACACTGAGACATGTGCTGGTTTTACTAATTGTCCTTCTTAATCTCCCTTAACTCTGGCTCAGACGTCAGGCTTTGAGAAGCTGTTTTTCTACATTACTTTGCTTTGTAGGCAAGCAGGTAGAAAAGAAAAGCAGAGACTTATTATTTCTTTTGGTAAGAGTGCAAAGAAAGCGAGGAGCGCCACAGGATTATTTCCACCAGTAAAAAAGATGGAAAGAGGTAAGGAATCATGACTCACAGACTGGCACTGACTTGCAGTCAGAGCTAAGAAAAAATAATAGTCTAGCTTGAAATGTGTACTGTTCCTGCTGAAACCAAAGTTTTTTGGGTTTTAATGTTCTGCTTTTCCAAAGGAAATATAAATGAAACAACGATTCACAGTCTAAGAGTGCTGTTTTCCACTCCTATGGGATAATGAAGAAAGAAGCTGAAGTTACTCTTGCAACACCACTCAGAAGAAAAATCACACAGTCTAAAGGACCTGTCTATGTGATGACAACCACATCAGCAGTGGGTTCTTCTCCCTGTAGGAGGGAGGTAATTCTCAGTGTCACTGTTCATTGCGTGGCTACCACACTACCAAAGTCTCCTGAGCCTCTGTATAAGGTATAAACCAGAATAAGATTTTTCTCATATTTTAATGGCTCACAGGAAGAGGACAGAAAGGAAAAGATTGTGCTTCAGTCAAGATAAAGAGATGCAGCTCTGCTGAATTTGGTGGTAAAGCAGTGCTGTGAGAGATGAGGATGTAGCCCAGGAAAATTGATAAGCGAGTGTCTTCAGGATGTTAACGATGCATAGACCTTGGAAAGAAGTTAAAGAAATTATGGCAGACAGAGGAACGTTTGAGAAAACACACTTTTCTTCCATATTTAGTAATAAAAGCTGCACACCCTAAACTCATAAGTACCAAACAATGTCACTTCTCTAAAATGTAAGACAAATTTGTAACTGAGCAATCCTGTGCTTCACACTGCTCTCTGTTGTGTATGTGTATGAGGGCTGGAGGGAGGAAAGAAGGGTTACTTCATGTAGATAGCTTAGGGATGGATGTCGGGACAAAAGTGCTGATATTTCTGGGTTGAGAGGAGAGACAGAAAACTAAGTTATGCCTGGCCACACATGAAAGATGAAGAAATGCACACTGGGAAATGTAGTTTCTGCAACTCTTCTTTTGTATTAAAGGTGCAGGACAAATGAGTTTCCCATATACTGCACAGCTCCTGCTATTTTTTTAAAAAATGTAGCAAAGAATCTCTAACACATTAAAAAAAAAAAAAAAAAAGCCCAACTCTCTTAGTAAGCAAGTTAGTAGAACTTTAGGTTCTTTCCTGCAAAATATCATTAGTGAATGATCTCATATTGTGCTGTTTCCTGAAGTGGTATGAATAAGCTATTGGATCTCTTATGTAATGTTCCCTGAATAAAACTTACTTATTTTTTAAGCAGTGAATTAAAATTTGAATCTCTACCCATGCTGCTTCCACATATGAAGGTTTTGATCAAATATTTTTTTCTAAGGTAGGTATGTTATTTTCTGAATGATGGTAAATGCCTTGATTTGGAAAATGCACCTTCCAGGAGTAGCCCATGATAAAATTATATATATAATTACTACGACACACTTTATTGGAAGCGTTATTTTCTTTAATAATCCTTCTGGGTCAGATAATAACTATCACTATGGCCAGTTTACACTGCTCTAAATAATTAAAACCACCTCCTTCTGTTATTAGGATATAAGCAAATAATATATCTCAGGTTAGTAAAATTCCCAGCCAACCAGCATCCGTGTTTCCAGGGTTGACTTTTTACCTTGAGATGTGACACAGCAGATGTAAATTAGTGTACTTGAGGTTTTGTTTTCTCTGCCTTTGGTTTTTCTTATATAGTCACTTGTTCACCCAAACCTTTTCCCTTTGCTTATTGAGTTTATGATGATGATACTTTCTGCAGTTGCCTGCAGTACCTGCAAGTTCAACAGCTGTGTTTTTTGGGATATTCACCCCCTCTTGAAAGTCAGCCTTGGCCCAAGCTCTTGCTTCTCATTGCTTGGAGAGTTTAAAAGTCTGTGATGTGCCTTTGGAGTTTTAGAACTCCTTCAGAAGTTCTAGATACTCTCCCCACCTAGCTGTACTTCATTCTTACATTGCTGAAGATCCAAGAAAAATAAAAGGGAAGTGTTTCTGGGAAGCTTCCCTGACTCTATGATCAATGATACGTAATCTCTTATCTCTCTTCCGTGACTAACTAGTATTACCCATTCCCCTTTCTCCCACTTGACACCTTTACAGCGCTCTCTCCCTTCACATCCATTTCTGCTTAGTGTCATTCCTGTAAACCACAAACACATTAGCGTACCCTTCATTGACCTTGTCAGATCAATCTTTTGTACAACAATTTTTTTGTTTTCTTTCCTTGATGCTACATTTGTCTGCAGTTGTATATTCCAGAGATAAAACACAGAGTAGGTTTTAGCAAGGCACCAAACATTATTCTCTAATAATGTTTTTTTCTTTTTCCTCAAAGACATGTGAAATATATAGAGTTGAAACATGTGCTGCCTGCACGCAGTACAGGCCAAATCACATGTCCTATTAAACTACCTGGAACACAACAGAACTGACTGATTAGACTTCCTTCTTCTTCCCACCTAAAGTAATAACAAGATATTAAGCAAAACAGTTTTTAAAATACATTTCCAAACTGTCTCTCTGAAGGACTGTACAAATTGGGGTGCATTGGGGAGGAGGCAGACTGAGCCACTGGGCTGTTAAAAAGAGTAAAAAGTCAATATTTATTAGCTATTTTGTATACACACAGACACACATATTAAAATCCTATATTATGTGTATTCATGTACATGCATATATTCACATGTATAGATGTATAGAAAATAAATATGTGTATACTATACAGTATATATTTCACTTTTGGGGTGACTGCTTCAGGAGCCCTTATCCCAACTCCTTAACTCTGCGTACATCACTACCAAAGGAAAAAAGTTTTAAGACAATCTGGTCAGTCATCCAGACTGTAAAATACCTTCAAAGGTTCACAGAAGAGAGAAATTCTTCAGCCTAACTATAGGAAGTCTAGTTCTCCACTGTACTACTATATAAAATTAATCACAAAACACTGCTTTTGCCATAGTGACATTGCCAGTATTGAAAAAGGGACTTTTAAAAGGAAGGATGAAAACAAAGGGCTCTCAACATCCATCTGTACTTTAGGAGGTTCACAGAAGTGTGAAGTGGCCAATTCATCTCCATGAAATGTGCCCAGCTGAATGAGAAAACGGCATGGAGATGAATTTCATTGGAAGCAGCAGCTTTTAAATGCTTGAACTGCTTCAGTCACCTGAGCTGGTTCTATTATTTCTGCCTCAGAAGCATCAATGCTTCTGTTCTGATGATGTTCACCTTGGATATGCCTTCTTCCCTCTGCCCCAGTCTGAATGAGGAATCCTTGATGGATGAAGTTTCAGTCCAGAGGAGTGGGTTTTCTCCTCTACCTGGGAGACAGTATATAGAGAAAACAGGAGGACTGTGACCCCTTTCAGAGGTGAAAGATGCCTCAAAGCCAGTTGGAATTTGGTACTGTGGGGGAGTGGAGAAACCAGGGAAATTAAAATTAGATGCCTTCAAAAAAGGAGGAATTCCCAAACTCATGGCTCATGCAAGAAGTGAAACCAACGAGGATCATGCATACAGTGACAGATTCATAATAATGCCCCTAAAATACTTAATTTAGAACTCACTATCACACTTTCCTTCTTTTTCCTTTTCCTATCCCTGCTCCTTCCTCCAACCTGTGACTGCAAATCGTTTTGTTTCTCCCAAAACCTTCCTCCTCTTATACTCCTGCTCAACCAGCACGCCTCCATAGCCACATGCTGAGTTTCTGTAGAACTATCTGCCATACTCCTAATACATTCTCACCACAGACACACACACTACACAGAAACAATCACCCAAATAAGTCATTCTTCTAGCATTTATGTCGAAGTAGACATTGGAATTATCACCCGTGAGCATACAGGGATAACAAATGTTCAAACCAGGTCCCCTTATGCCAGAAATGTCAAATTGAAACTGAGTGACTTTTAGCCAGAAATTCCACTTTTGAGAAATTCATTCTGTTCAGCATATTTAATATCTGAGACAAACCTTCCAAAAAAACCAGATTTTCTTTTAAACAATGTTTCCAATGTTCCCACCAGAATTGAATGCTTGTTTCTGCACTCTGGCTTGATTAAAAGTTGAGTATGTAAAACAGTCAGAGCATTATTTTAAGCTCCAAGGTAATTAGAAAAAAATCTTACAAGTTGCTAAAATAGAAGAAATGCTATATTCGTAGCGAGGAGAGCTATTTTAGGAACTTCTTGCTCAAATAACTGTAAATATGAACCACAAGTCATCCTTTGCCACCATAAAGGAACACAAAATTTCAAAAGTGTATGAGCAGTCTTTTCTATTGTAAAGATCAGAGAATAGACAACGTTTAAAAATAGGTTTTCTGCTTCAGCCCCAGCAGGGTTAGTTTACCTCTATGTCATCTTTTGTTTGGAGATATCCAAGACTGGGAACAAAGGCAGAGCAGTTAAGAAAGGATGGCAAGCACATCGACTTTGGAACACTGAATTTCAAAAGAAATGTGAAAAGCTGAAGGGAGTCAAGAGGAAAATAAACACAATTTCAGAAAACATTTGTTAGGAGGAAAGACTGGGCAACTTGCAGTTGTTTTGCTGGAAGAGTAACAGCAGAAAGAGCTGATAGCAACCTTCAACTACATAGAGAGTACTCCAAAAATGAAAGAAATTATTTATTCATGGTGTCAGAGATCATAATAAGGTAATATTTTTGAAACCTTGGAAAACATTACCTAGAAGTCAGTGATATCTTCCTCACTAGAGACCTCTGAAAATAGATTATACAAAAAACAATGAGGAACAACACAATACTGATAATCTTTCTTGTGTAGAAAAATGATGAACTAGATAATAAATTAAGATCTGTTCCTTCTCTCCTTTAAGTACATAAGGCAAAGATGGAAAAGCAAAGGTCACAGTCAAGTGAAAGGCTGCATAAAAAAAGAAAGGAAAAGGATGATCAAATTATGTACAGTTCATCCATTTCCAAATTTAAAGGCACAAATCAGGAACAGGAATAAAGTCATGACTGAAATGTGATGAGAGAGGAAAATTTGGGAACTGCTGTTACATGCACCGCTGTTTGCATCCTAAAAATTGAAAAAGCCTGTACTACATGCAGTTACCCTAAATGCAAAGGAATGATAGCTGCAGCACAATCTTAGTAGATCTAGAGATTCTCCATTTGGACCTCTTGCAAAGCAAGCTGCCAGTCACTCAGCAATTTTCATGTGCTCCATGGGGCCAACATACTTTTCCACTCTACTTCAATTGTGTTGCCAGGCACAGTACACTACCAGAAACACTGTCAATTTGAGTGGCAAAATGTAAAAAAACATTGTGCTGTTCCTGAGATCCTATATTTTCCTCTTGTGCTTTGAATGGCAATTGTGTACATCAGTGCAAGATATACTACTGCTGCATTTTTCATTTGATACTGACAGTCAGTACTTGAATATCCTCAGCAAGAGAGAGGAGAAAGAAGTAATTTTGGACTCTTTTCAGCATTCAGACTGAATATCAGAAAATACTTTATGAAGATTAACTTCTAGAGAGAAAGCTGAATGTAGGAGTAGACTTAAGTTGAAAACAGAGCTAGTGGAGAACAGCTACTATAGACAATAAACCATAGTGGTGGTGGTCATCTTGTGATTAGATGGAGAATTCAGTGACCTTGTCTGTACTTAGGCCAACCATAAGTTCGACATTGGCTTTAAATACAGAACTAAAGTAGTCCCAATGCATTCGCTGAAGGAGAACTTACCAAAAGCAAGGGGAAAAAGGGCAACTGCAATCAGCAAAGAAACCTCAGTGATAAAGTCAAAGAAATAAAGCAGTAATTAAACTGAAAATCAGCATTAACCCAAAAGGGAACACTGAGAATACAAATATCCTCAAAATCAAAAACTATCTTTGGGTAGATGGATGTGTCTCTCAGTACAGTAGAAATCCTGGATTTGAGAACCTTTGGCAGATGAAATTGCTAAGCCACTATCCA
This sequence comes from Leptosomus discolor, assembly GCF_034619465.1. NCBI lineage: Eukaryota > Metazoa > Chordata > Aves > Leptosomiformes > Leptosomidae > Leptosomus > Leptosomus discolor. The sequence goes on from NC_141419.1 coordinate 88,274,791, forward strand.
TCATATTTGAGAAGTCATGGCAGCTTGGCAAAGTTCCTGAAGACTGGAGAAGAGGAAACCTAACCTCCACATTTATAAAGGGAAAGAAGGAAGACCCAGGGAATTACAGGCCAGTCACTCACCTCTGTGCCTGGCAAGATGGAGCAGATGGAGCAGATCCTCCTGGAAATGTTAGGGCACATGGAAAATAAGGAGGTGATTGATGACAGCCAACATGGCTTCACCAAGGGCAAATCCCACCTGACAAATTTGGTGGCCTTCTAGGGTTACAGTGATGGTGGATAAGGGAAAATCAACTGGCATCATCTACCTGGACTTGTGCAAGGCTTTTGACACTGTCCCACATGACATCCTTGCCTCTAAACTGGAGAGACGTGGATTTGATGGATGGACAACTCAGTGGATCAGGAATTGGCTGGATGGTCGCACCCAAAGAGTCTCAGTAAACAGCTCAACGTTCGGGTGGAGACCAGCAATGAGTGGCTTTCCTCAAGGATTGGTACTGGGATCGGTGCTGTTTAACATCTTTGTCGGCAACATGGACAGTGGGATTGAGCGCACCGTCAGCAAGTTTGCCGATGACACCAAGCTGTGTGGTGTGGTGGACATGCTGGAGGGAAGGGAAGCCATCCAGAGGGACCTGGGCAGGCTGGAGAGGTGGGCCCGTGTGAACCTCGTGGAGTTCAACAAAGCCAAGTGAAAGGTCCTGCACCTGGGTTGGGGCAATCCCAAGCACAGATACAGGCTGGGGGATGAGCGGATGGAGAGCAGCCCTGGGGAGAAGGACTTGGGGGTGCTGGTGGGTGAAAAACCAAATACGAACTGACAGTGTGTGCTCACAGCCCAGAAAGCCAATTGCATCCTGGGCTGCATCAAAAGAAGTGTGGCCAGCAGGTCGAGGGAGGTGATTCTCATCCTCTGCTACCTAATGCTAATCTTGAGCCATCCATTTGACTAATCTGGAAGAACTCTGAGCCGCAGTAAAATGCCAGAGGACAAAATAAGGATGGAACTTAAGGGAAAAAAGTTTCTGACCAAGAAGCATTGGATTGAGACGTCTGGCTTGAAAAGCAGCATTTCCAATAGTCACGGGTGTGTATAGACCTGGGTGTTAGTAACCTTAGGACCAAAAATGTACTAGAGTCTAAAAAAAGGCACTGAAGTTAAGGGATCATTTCACCTAACTTTGGCATCCAAAGCTAGGTGCTTAGTCTATGCCATCTGTCTAGTCCCTAGAAAAATAATTGCAGAAGGTGTATCATACTGTTGGTCAGAAATCTTGAAAAGGAACATTTTGCCCACTGTAAGAGAATCCTTTTCTCCTTCTACTGTTCTGGGAACTCCAATAATGTCTAATTTATGTTAAATACCTCCCTTTTAGAGAGCTAAAATTAAATTAGAGGAATGACACATAAGATCATTACCAGGAAATAATTCTGTGCATAACCAGGGATCAATATTTAGATCCCCAAAGTCCCTAGCTCAAGTCCTCACTGTTTCCTTTGGCAGGCTAGATGGTCACCCAGTTATAACACCAGAAACTTCAGAGGAAAAAAAAAAAAAAGTCTGTTAAAGTCTACATTACATTACTTAGCTGCTTAAATAACTAGCAGACTCAAAATTTTTAACAGCAACAGCAAAGTGATAGCAGAAGAGGTGGCTGAAAAGTCTAATACAGAGATCCTGGTTACAAAGTTTCTCCTCTGGCACAAAAAAAAAAAGGTGTTTTACCATAACAGGAAAGACAGAAGGGTTTTCACTGGAGGAGAACCATTCAAAACCAAGAAGTGGTCCTCCAAGGAGATGTGTAATCAGGATCCAGTTTCATAACAATTTTGTTTAAGAGACAATCACTACAGAAAAAGCATTATTTCATAACCCAAACCCCTACAAGAAAAAAAAACAAACAACTTTTTCTCACTGACAGTTTCAAAGATCCAGTTGATATAAACCACCCAACAGTCATTGCAGGTGGTACCTCTGTGCACAGCAGTGAATAGTCAAGGGATTGATGGCTGAAGGGCATTGGAGAAGTGATTGGCAAAACGAGTATCCATAGGTTTACACCCTTGGGTACTCTGGTATTTCAACCAAACGTGAGTTTAATAAGGTCATTTTTATATTTAGACACTTAAAATATAGCTAAAGTATTTACTCTTTTGTAGACATACTTTTATAGCCTAAGTAGGCAATAAATACACATGGATTTTGGATTTCATTTTGTGTCTGTAATGAACAAGAATACTTTATGTATATAATTTTCAGAAGAGACTTATAACTTTGGGTGATGACACAGACACTCAATGTCAAAAGAAATATGTGTTCTTGTAGTTTCTGTGTGACACAAACAAGGTATCTAGTGTTTGAAAACTCTGAGTCCTATACCATAGATACAGATAAAAATAACATTATTGAAGTCTTCTCTGAAAAAGAGGAAACAAAACTCTACTGAGCTCCTAAATTATAAAATACCCTCTCCCTGCATGCACATGCTGGTGCAAGCACACCTTTATTATAGGTACTTCTTATAATATATACACATTTAGAAAAATCTTAGTTAGTTCAAAACAGCAGGTGCTAAATCAGTCAGCTTTGCAAGCAGGCTATGCAGTGAAAGTAGGAATAAATTGTTTACAACGGACACAGACTACCACCTTTTGCAATGCTGGCATTATCATTTAAATGGTCCTTGACAAGGATCTTATTTTGCTCCATTTTACATTCATGCTTAGCAAACAAATGTTGAACATTCATTAGGCAAACCTGCTATAACAAATGAAAAAGCAACTTCAGGAATGTTATCACACTCCATGTTCTGAGTGTGATAAATAATTAAAAACCTGTTGACACACTGGTGTGCATTTTTATGTTTTATGTATGTATAAGACTCCATATCTGCAGCAGGCAGGGAAACTATCTTTCCCTACAAGTCTATCGCTCTTGACTTTGGAAACCGAATGCTAGAGTCTTCTTTGCAGTTAATCAGCATTGTTTCAATAGAACAATGCTGACTTACACCACTGGAATAAATGTTCACAATTATTGAATTCTAAAAGAAAGCAAGGGATTACTGTCCTTTAATTTAAACTAATTGAGAAATAGACACCTATTTGTTTTTGTTTTAAATTTGTATACCTTTTCACAAATGCGCTAGAAGGTGAAAAAAAGCGCAGTAAGCTTCCAACCAGAAAATTTTATCATATTTTATATTAGGTAAGGTTAAAATGACATTTGTGTTACTATACATGGTTCATATAAATAGTATGAAAAAGAAATAAAACAGAAAAAAAGTTACAATCAAATACCAGTTTTCTCACAGTCCTTAGAAAGAAGATGCAAGTGCACAACGTACACAGTAGGAAAATCATTAGAAAAACTACCTTAAAAATCTTTGAGAGTTTTCTTATTTTGCGTTGCATTAGTAATTATACAGTAGTCTTAAGTTGAAAAAGATTTTTTTTTTTTCCATTGGGAAATGCCAGAGAAGAACTTGTATTTTTTTTTCCTCCTATTCAGACAGTTAGCTGAAATCGTCTTGACTTCACAAATTGTTTTATTTAATCTGAATATACAGGTTGATAAAACATGTTTCAGCTGATAAACGAGACACAGCTTTACTTAGAAATTTAAAGCCCATAGGAGCTTCAGCTCCTAAATCATTTGTGTTCTTCTGAAACTTGTATCCTGCCAAGCTAATAATGTATTCTCGTTTTGATTATGTACAGAAGATAAGACTTCCTTGTACTATTAACCACTCACTCTCAGGGATTGTGTGGTGTACAGGACTTTGCATTAGCTTTCTCTGGCTTTCAGTTGAAGAAATGTCGCTTGCCAAATTGTATGTGACGTAGTTATTAGAAGCCAGAGAGCAAGTTGTTCAGACTAGAACAATCCAGGGAACAGTTGGGTTGGTTGGACTTGTTGTTCACTTGGCTGCTTTATTCTTTTCTCTTATTCAGTCGAGGGTTGTATAGCCGTTCCTCTGTCTGTATAGACTGTTACCTTTCGCTTTTAAATCATTTAATGACAGAGTTAAAATTGTCTTTTCTATCTAAAAGTTATATGAAGGTAAATTCTCTTTAAAAGCATCAAACATAAAATACATATGCATTATTCAAGTGTGCACATAGCGTACAGCTATATGTATCTTTAAACAAGGTACTCCTTTGCTTGCTTTTCCACTTTAATAGTTAGGGGATTTGAGTTTCAGGGAGTCTTAGAGCTTACCTGGAGGAGCTTAAATTTAAATAGAACTGAACTAAATTTACATCTCTGTATCAGAGAAAGGCATCCGTTCTGCTTTCAAGTGCTATGTTTTACCTCCTCTGTGGCAGATTAGCCTTGTCAAATAGCCAGAAGCCCACCCAGCTGCTCCTGGATGGGAAAGAGAGGAAAATAGAACAAGAAAACTCATGAGTCAAGCTAAAAGCAGGGAGAATACTTACACTTACCATCACAAGCAAAACAGACTCTTCTTAGGGAAAATAAATCTAATTTGTTGCCAATTAAAATAGATTTGGGTAGGGAGAAATCTCAACTGCTTCTCACAGAGGCCACTGTTGCACGCACACACCCCTCCTTCCAAAACCTGAACCTGAACACCCAATACAGCCACTTAAACAGAAACAGCCAAAAACCCTGAGAGGGCACAGACTGTTGTATTATTCAGAGTCACCAGAAGGCACCATTACAGTTAATCTGACAGTCTGTTGAACTGTATGAATAAGCAGTTAGATCTGGAATAAATGTCTGTTTGTTGTGTAATTCTTTTTTACAGGCAATGAATATCACCAGAAAAGTCTGTTTTGTCCAAGTCTGTCTCTGACAGAATCATTTATTAGATGCAAAGCTGCTGCCTGCAGGTTATTACACATGCAAAACAAATAAAATAATTGCATATTGTCAAATCTTGGCAATATGAAAGGGTCTGGAAATATAAAAGCAGACTAAGAAAAATGGATAAGTGACCAAAACTATGGGATTTGCTGGAGTTCAGGTGCTTAGAAAAAATGGAAAATAGGCTCTCCACAACCCTGAAGGTGTTCAAGCAGCTTTTCAAATTACCTTTCAAGGGTGCTCAAATTAAACAGGCAGAAAGAAAAACACCCTCTCTGTCAGATAAAGGATATTTAAATGTATAACCCTCAGGATGACAACCTCTGTTAAGAGTGGGAAGAAGAGTGACATGGGGCTCATCCAGGTCTGCTTAACATTACGTGAAAATGCCAAACATTTTTTAAAACTGGGAAGCCCCACTGGTACAAAGTAGGGGCAGTGCCCCTGACTGAGGCTTGAGGGACAGATGAGATACTCTGTAATTTTTCCAGCAAAATCACTTCAATGCTTGTTTTTCCAAATTAATGTTTCTGTTTCTATGGATCTACCAGTGAGAATCCCTGCGTTTATGCTTCAGTGATGTAAACTAAAAACTGTTACTACACCAGAGTAGTTTTATCCTGTGCCGGTTAGTGTTTTTCCAGCCAGTGCTCAATCACATTTTGCAAAACAGAATGGGACAGGGATTTTTCCCAGTAGTTATCATGGATGAGCTTTTCTTTTCGGGATAGAGCATTTGGAAAAAAAGAGTTTAGCCATGTGAACGCAATCTGTGCCCCTCCATAAAGTCCTTAGCTCACAGTATTTCCCAGTATTGAAACAGTTATCGGGCAAGGACACCAGAACAAGTGCCAATACTATCAGAAAGGGTTGTGGGGAAGGAGATTAACCATTTCTCACCGCAACCTAAGCATATAAATGAGGCAACTGAGGAACCCTATATGTATAAATATAAGATGCAAGCACAACTACAGGCTGGGCAATGAGTGGATTGAGAGCAGACCTGCAGGCAAGGATTTGGGGGTATTAGTAGACGAAAATCTGAATGAGAGCCAGCAACGTGCACTTGCGGCCCAGAAAGCAAATCATATCCTGGGCGGCATCAAAATCAGCACGGCTAGGAGGACAAGGGAGGTGATTCTACCTCTCTACTCTGCTCTGGTGAGACCCCACCTGCCGTGCTGTGTCCAGCTCTGGGGCCCCCAGCATAAAACAGACATGGGCTTGTTGGAGCAGGTCCAGAGGAGGCCATGAAGATGCTCAGGGGGCTGGAGCAGCTCCCCTATGAGGACAGGCTGAGAGAGTTGGGGTTGTTCAGCTCGGAGAAGAGAACGCTCCGGGGAGACCTTAGAGCAGCCTTCCAGTGCTGAAAGGGGGCTACAGGAAAGGTGGGGAGGGACTCTTTGTCAGGGAGGGTAGTGACAGGGTGAGGGATAATGGTTTTAAACTGAATGGGGGGAGATTTAGATCAGATAGTAGGAAGAAATTTTTCCGTGTGAGAGTGGTGAGACACTGGCACAGGTTGCCCAGAGAAGCTGTGGATGCCCCCTCCCTGGAAGTGTTCAAGGTCATGTTGGATGGGGCTTTGAGCAACCTGGTCTAGTGGGAGGTGTCCTAGATGATCTTTAAGTTCCCTTCCAACCCAAACCATTCTGATTGCATGATTCTATGATACTGCAATTCCATTAAGAGTTAAACAATTCACCATTTACAGCAGCCTGAAGTGGATAATTAGGGGGAAGCTTATCATACTGATTGTAACAACTCTAAAATATTAGAATACTGTCTGAAAGTTGGTTAGTGATCTAATCCATACTATAACAACTTCATATTTTTTTAAAAAATAGTAAGTAGTAATTGTTCTGGTTTTGACGTGTGGTGAAATAATTTCTGCCCTTGAAAACTCTTAGGCAGACAAAGATAATTCTAGCCTTTAACTATAGTGGAGACTGAGAACTCCTTTCTACTAAATACACCAAAATCAAAATGCTTGTTTGAGTTATTACGGAAAGGAGAATACAGTATGGATAATACTCTAGATCCCAAGATTTTATCCTGCCCCAGAAAGAGTGTCTAAAAAAGTTGGCAAACTATTTCTGTTTGCCCAGATCTGATTCACACTTCAAATTGTTATACAGCTCGTTATTACTGCTGACTATTACTGTTACTATTACATTGCATGTGTGTATTTCTTGTCCTTTGGGGGAAGTAAAGGTAAAAATAAGGAGTTGGGTTGTATACAAGGACTGTATAGGTAGAGACTTTCTAAGGGTATGAGTTTCTATTCAAAACAGACAGGAGAAGGATTATGTAGTGGCTCTCAGTCTTCAATGCTTAACTGAAGCCAGGTCACATTTGGCTCTTGAAAGGTTGTGTCGTTTGCTCGTGGCATACTACAGTTTGCCTCTGTCAGAGGACTCCTATTTTGGGGAATTGTAATCTGAGCACACCAGCAAATCAACACAATCAGAATATTAAAACACAAATATAAATACACATAAAAATGCTTGAGAGAAGGATGAGAGACCAACTAGTAGAAAATGAGAGGGTGGACTGTGAAGAGACAAACACTCTGTCAGCAGCAAAGGAGCATCATAACGTGTGGGGGAGAATAGGTACAAGGAAGTGAGAAGCAAGGTTTTACCCTATGAATGGCATTTGGGTATGGATGACAGATTGAAAGAAAGCAGAATTTGGCAGGGCTTTCTGGACCACATTCTTTTGTCTGTTCATTGTGCTTGGATCTAGAGTGAGTAGCACTGCTCTTTAGAGTTGCTGCATTTGCTACACCCATAAGCCAAGATCCTTTTGAAATAAGAAAATTAAATTGTTCTCGGTATACTCATATAAACCAGCAAATTAAATTTTCAAAAATAAGAGCTTCCAAAAAACATCTTTCTAGGTGAGATGAGAAAACCAAAGAAACAAAGGTTCCCTTGTTTACATCTGATTCCTACCTTAAGATGTTTCACAAAAAGCCTTGTTTCAAACACTTGGCTCCCCTGCACTCCAGGGGAGCCATTCTATGAATCAGATGTAGATGCTGAGACGGATCTATCATCCACAAAAGCAGGCTGCATCTAGAATAGAGTCATAGAGGAAAAGGCAGACCAGAGCTGCTACTCTTTAAACTGCAAGCATCTGAAGTAGGATATTTTATGGTGGATTGCAACAGCCTCCTCTACTTAAAACTCCTCCCCTTGCCAGGACAGCTTCTTTCTCTCTGCACCAATCAGCCATCCTTTCTTTTACATAAACTACCATGTCTTAGGGTGATGGAAAGAAGGTTCATGAGAAGTGTGAGAAGTGAAAATGGAGACAGCAGCAACATGAAGGAGACAACATGCAGCAAGGAGAAGGATATGGTCAGAATGGCCTGGGTGAAACAAAATCCTGCAGCCCAGCTGGGGTAAAAGAAAGCCCTACAGCCCAGCTGTGCAGGTGTGAAAGAAGTACAGGGTTGTTGCAGGTGGTCCATGGAGAAAACCAAACTTCATAACAGAGAACCCACTAAAACAGCTAAATCAAGTGGTATACGAGTGCAACAAACCGGCTGTCAAACACAGTGGAAAACACAACTTTGTTAATGGATTCTAACATGGCAAGGGATTAATGATATGAAAAAGGGAGGATGGTGAGGCAGGAAGCTCTTTTAGCAATAAACATTGAAGGAGAGTGGAGAAAAAGTCTTACTTGTTTTCTTTCATATGCTGAAGCAGTGACCTTCCACAGCCTCATGCATGGTCTGTGAATAGCTACGCATTCCAGACGTTTGAAAACACAATCATAATCCCCAGTCTACTGTAACAAAAGGTGGATAAGAAGCACCTTACTGGGGTAAATCAGGGTATGAATTAGTGATGCAGTTGTTGTTATAGTAACTGCATGTTTACGCAGCATTTCCATTCAACAAACATAAGATAAATTATCCTTCTTTCAAGAGAAAGAAGAGACAATTACAAGAGCTTTTAGAGATGACCTGTACATTTATAGTTCTGAGTTTAGATGCAATCTAATTTGTTGAAGTTTTACATCTGCATTTCCTCATCACAATTTGAACAAGTTCCCTGACTAAAATTATACAGAAATGGGAGAAACACTTGCAAGTCATGCAGCATGCCCTTTTTAGGTCTGACAACATCAGGATGTCTATTATTACTTCCTGATTACTCCTACAAATAGTTTCTCTCCCCATGAAGAAGTAACACAGGACAGTGATAAAAGGAAAAAATAGTGACCTCAAGTTGTTCACAAAAATGTCACTTCCCAGTTAAGCATGTGAAAGACTTGGCAAAAATACTCAGAAATTGGAATATTCCACTGGACAACCAAAACTTAGTGATCATGATGTTATTTATTATTGGATGAACATACACAGAAACATAAAGATTCCATATGAAATTGATGGCATGAAATGGTATGGAAAGAAAAATATTAATTAAAGTGATATTTAGAAAACATGGACTTCACTATCAAGAAAAATGATACCTCTTGTTAGAGAACCATCCTGATCTGTGATAACGGGAAATATGACTCAAAATCATGAAACAAAAATAACAAAACCAAAGAAATTGCAAAATAAATATTAGTTTGTTCAACATCATCACTGCAGAGAATGAGATGCCTGTATCACATAAGGCTGATTACCAGCTTCACAATCTGTCTGAAACAAAAACATGTAAACTTTGCATACTAAGATAAATTGCATCCAGGAATATTCGAGTAGGTGACTGAAATAAATATTAGAGAAATAAAAAGCCACTTTTAAGAAAATTTTAAATTCTAGGAAAAATTAGAGTTCTGAAAGAGTGTTACTGTGGTATCAACATGCATACAAGATGAAATGAATAGTCCTAGTAATTACAGGTCAGTTACCCAGCCATCAAACGATATAATGGAAAAGTCAATATGATTTTCCATTAATAGAGAATCAGAAAGAGGGGACTGTAATTTATGCCAGTCAATGTGGTTTTATGGAAAATAGGTTTTGTCAAACAGTTTAGATTTCATTATTTGATAAGATTACAAATTTGGTTGATAAAAGTAGCTATGTATATCTAATATACATAGACTTTGGTGTGGCATTTGACTTGTATCAGATGAGGAGGTGATTTTTTAAAAAAATGCAAATATATATAGGTCGCATGTTAAATGGGTTGTGAATTTCCTAATCAAAAACATTTAAGTGTTTGTTAATAGAAAATCATCACTGGATATACCAGCATTCAATATACTTATTTCTTGTTCATTGCTTGAAAATGGAATTTATGCAGAAAAAAAGTCCTAGTAAAGGTGGGATGGTTCACAAGGAGAGACCTTATTGCTCTCTACAGCTACCTGAAGGGAGGCTGTAGCGAGGTGGGGTTGGTCTCTTCTCCCAAGTTACAAGTGATAGGGCAAGAGAAAATGGTCTCAAGTTGTGCCAGGGGAGGTTTAGATTGGACATTAGGAAAAATTTCTTCACCAAAAAGGTTGTCAAGCATCGGAACAGGCTGCCCAGGGAAGGCGTTAAATCACCATCCCTGGAGGTGTTCAAAAGAAGTAGAGTTGGTGCTTAGGGACATGGTTTAGTGGTGGGCTTGGCAGTGCTGGGCTCACTGTTAAGACTCTGAAAGGTTTTTTCCAATCTAAATGGTTCTATGATTCTATGACAAGGGCCAGGCTAGCTAGCAGAGTGATCAGAGTTGATTAATTAATGAGGTGCATTGGAGTTAGATATGACTATGAACAGTCACAACCAGACTTCTGTCTCTGACTTCACCTACTAGCTTATGGCAAAAATTGCTAATGATAATGGAGTAACAAGCAGAAAAATGATAATTATACAACATCCACGAGTATCAGTATTGAAACAGGTGACGGAATATTGCAGGCAGTTCTTGTGCTTATACCTTACAGAAGAAATTATAAACTGATGGCGAAATAAAAAAAGTAGAGGCCACTTGAGATTTACAAAATGTGCCTTACAATAGAAAATGTAAGAGTTTAGATTAACTACTTTATCAAAAGAAGGTTGACAAAGGTGACACATACAATTTAAGACAGCACAATGCATAACAGGAGACTTCTGCTTAGTCAGAGCCATAGCAAGAAACAGAGACGAGACAATAAAAGTGGGGAATTTCACTTTAAAAATTGTGACTAATTTCCATCTTGAAGGGTAATGATGATCAATGATCATCAGTGACCAGTGATGAAGGATAACGGGACCAAAACAAAATGAATAGGTCAGAGATATACAGACAGTCAGGTGAAATGATCCATAGTTAAACATTGAGGGATTTGGCTTGATTCGAACTAGAATTTGTCATAGCATTCCATTATTTGAACATCACAGAAATAGCATGCTATAGGAAGCTCAACATACATCTTAAAATCAGCATACCTTATGCAACTGCATTTTATCTGTAATACTGACTCTTTTCTGAATCATATAGCAAGAAATTGTACTTCCTATTATACTTTGCATATGACTGTTTGTCTCTAGTTAAATCATATCCATTAATTCCCTTGCAAGATTTATCAAATATGACATAAAAGGAAAAATGTAGAATCAAAGGTTAATTTAATGTTACAGAGATTTTTTAACGGTGATTTAGTATTAATGATGGCAGTTTATGAACCATGTTTAATTAAACGAATGTGGGAGATAAAAATCACCCTTGTATTTAGTTTTACTTAAGATTATAGCCTCTAAAGCTCAGAAGAGGTTGTGAATAAACTTTCTTCTGGTCACTAGTAAGGGCTGTATTTAACTGATGTTGAAGGTCAATTCTACAGTTTATCAGCAGATTAAACCTGATTTTCAAGTAAAAGTCTTAAAAGTGGTGTGGTTTCACAGAAATATTTTTTTATCGAAGGAATTGCAACAAATGATGTCAGCTTCAGATCTAGTCGATTTGTTTCTGTGTGGGGTTTGAAGAACAGGTAGCCTTTATTGACCTGTGCCATACATTGCACAGAAAGATGACGCACAGGACATCGGAACATCAAGGTCCCCTAGTTCCTTGGGAGGAAATGCTAAAAACATTTTTGCAAGATTGCAATTCCTACTGCTTCAGTAACATGGGAGTAGTTGCTTTCAAAGAGTTGCACTGGGAAGCTGATCTCATGGGGGCAGTGATACAAATACTGCATTTTAATACTGTGCGACACACCTTTTGTAGAATTGCACCATTGCAGGATCACAGCACAGAAAGCCACTTGCACAAAAATGGTATGCAACATATACACTGAACCAGTAATTAACCAAAATACAAAAAGTTGAACAGAAAGGAAAGATTGAAGCTATGCTTTCTTCATCTTTTACCTACCTGGTTGACCAGGAAGGAATCATCATTATGACATGCACTCCGTCAATATGCATCACCATCTTGTATTTCCTCTTATTTGATTTTTTTTGCCGCTGCTACTATACACAGTTTCTTAACTCTGTAATATTTTTTTTTGTGGCATTAAACTATATATATACATAAAAAGGGTTTTCATCTGTTACCATAGTCCTGCACTGCTGTTTGTCTGCTCCCAATAAATCTAATGTCACAGTCTCTCTGTTGGTGAACAACTGTGATTCAGCTACAGGTCCACTGTAAGGAATACAAACAATCATCAGGTATAGAAAGATGTCTGCTTAATGGTATCAGATACCTGGTCTGCTCTATTCCCCAGACTCCCATTTGTTCCTGACCTCCAGACAGTCTGCATCATCTCATACCTCTGTTTGCAGCTGCGTACATATGTATTTCCATATGGCTGTTTAAAGGCTCTTCTCCGTCACCTTCCCTTCAAATCTCGTTTTAAGCATGATATAGAATTTAAACAGAATACTTCAAAATGAATCATTGGAAAGAGACACTGTAGTGAAAACTAGCAAAGTAATTCATACCATGAGGTTGTTGCTGTTTCACTCCAAAATAAGCACCTCAGAACTTTTATTCCACAAAGCTTGTCCAAATTTTTATTTCCTTACTTTAAATTATTCATTATATATATTTTTTTTTTAAAAATCAAATTATATATATTTATGTATTCATACAAAGAGTAACATTTGTAGGATTCTATGATCTAGTGTGCTTCTGGTAGTTTATTGAAAAATTGTTGCAACTTAGAGGTCACACAATTCTACTAACACCATCATCATGTACCTTCTGTTTCAGACTCTTGGATAAAGCGTAATTGTTGCCCTGGCAAGCAACAATTCTTAATTTAGTAAGGATTTACTTAATTTGCTGGCAGGCCTTTGACAATTCCTTTGGAAGTTCTGCTTCCGCTTGCCTTGTGACAAAATTGATATGATTGATGCTTCCCTGCACAACAGAGGTGTTGTGATCTTACATTTATGCTTTGAGGCCCTAATATGAAAAGAATCAGGTATGATTTAAGCATCTGAGGGGAAAAGATGCCAACAAAGAAACAAAAGGAATATTGCAGTACACACATTGAAGCACAGAAATGATGTGTGATCTAATCACAATAGTTTTTACTTATTGTTTTATTTATTTAAATTCAGTTACTGAATATTGATTTTTTTTATTTTTAAGCAACTGAGATTTCTCTCTCCGTCTCTACTGCCTGCTATGTTATCTCTGTAGAGGGATTAATAAAGAAGAAGTTTTTGTTGGTGTCATTTTACGGACGCAAACATGTAATCTGGGAGACTATATAATACCTCCTGGAAATAAAGCTTGTATATATGCTAAAGAATGCAGCTGATTTGTGGTCTCTCATAATTGATTTCCCACCTGCTTACATTGCACTACGTGTGGCACCACAGAAAGTTTCTCCTCCAGCAAGGCATACCCAAGAGCTCCATCTGCAAGAAAACATCCATCTGTCCTGTCAGACTGAAGATGTCACTGCTCGACAGTGCCAAAAAAAGAGCTGTAGTCAGTACTCAAGGAGAGTAATCGCCCTATAACCTATAAGCTCTTGATACCAGTCCTGCTAACTTCGGAGGGGGTCTTTCCAGCAAATGGTCTGCATGTTGACCAGCTGAGGGGTGGACGCTTGTTGGCTCAACACCAGAAACATTAATGCTTACTGACGCTCAAGCCCCGAGGAGTCTACGAGCTCTGCTGGCTCCAGGGCTGGATTTAGCCGTATTTCACACGAGGAGACCACACAACAAACTGTTCTGTTTTCCCTGTCAACAATAATTCTCTTTTTCATTTTTAAGTATATATACATACTGGAAAGTGATCAGCTCTTTGAATCTGGTACATTTTTGACAGGAGAACAGAGAAATAAGAGAGAAAAGTTGGTCATGGATCAAAATTTCACCACAATGTATAAACACAGAGAAAAAGGAGCTCCTTGAAACTCCACTCTAGCTCCCAACTCAGTCACTATCCTAGTTGTCACTAGCCTATGTGGATGTTTCCGAAAATACACTTCTTATGAAACTAGAAAAGAATCAGCAGAGAGATTCTTAGGACTGGGATGAAAAAAAGAGGGTTTCTAACCTTGGCATTTATGGTCATTTGTTGACACAGCTCTGTTTCTCATTAACAGATTCATCCTCACATGGATAACCTCTTTGGGACAAACTGAAACAGCAACCTGAATAAATCGGAAAGGTGATGTAACTTGTACCATCTTTTAGGTTGTCAGCCTAATGTTAACCAACTAAAGCCTGTAAAATCTGACTCAGACACTCACAATACCATGGGTTATTGTGTTATGAGTCACATCGCTGTTAACCTTTTCCAGAGTGGTTGTACTCTGCACAAGAGTTTGTAAAGACATAAAGCCCTTAAATATCATTTATGAGTTTAGTCTAGTATGATGTTTATATTCTTAGACAAAGACATTAAGATGGTGATGAAGAATTAACTGAAAATAGGTCATGAGTTTTCTGATTATGTACTTTCTGTTTTCTGTTCTTACTTATTTTACATTTCTCTACCACAGGTGCTTTATAAACATTTCTCCCTTTATGTAGCTAAATGTCTGCTCATTTTTATTACCTGTCTCTGAAATTATCTTTGCACTTTTTCTAAGGCATGACTATAATTGAAGATAATCATTCAAGGGAATGAGTTGATATTATTATACTGATTTAAACAGTAGCCTTGGTGGATTGGAACAAACATAAATCGGTAAAGTGTTGATGGAAAAAATCTGGACGAAGTTCAGCAAATATATGCAATTTCCCACATTTTTTAGCTTTGGCAATTTTAAAGAGAGGCTAGAAACTGAGTGCACACGACCATTCTTCTCGTAGCTGCAAAATCCAAAGTAATTCAGTCTGCTGCGGTCACTGTAAAGCAGTGCTCCCTCCAGAGACTAGAGTAAGAAGCAGAGGTACATCCCTCTGGGAAGACAGTATTGCTTTTGCCTCTTCCTTCACTCCAACTCTTCTCTGGATTAAACTGAAAGCTTCTCATTTCCAGTACTGTCAATCTGACACCTTTAATGAGTGTTAAGTTCACTTCTCTGTAATAAAAATATCGTAGTAGTTACAAAATATAATATAATGGAAACATTTTCTGAAGTTATGCTGTACTTCAAATTCAGCTGGAGGGGTTCATACCCTTTATCTTTAGATATTGTGTTTGTTAGTTAACTAATAAATATGGTTAGTTTATAATAAACCTTTTGACAGAATGGGGGCATTTTTTGGAAGCTATTTATCTGCTACCGAAATTGGTGGTGTCCTATGAAAAGTTTCTTTGTATTCTGTTGGAAACAAAGGGTGCAGTGGGTGGTGTTAAGAGGTTACTAATAATCTCTGGTCCTCTGAAAAGACCTGGGCGCTCCGCTGAGATAATTTCGGCAGATTGTTAATCTTAAGAGATAGACATACGTTAGATTGTTAAAGACCTTATATCATGACACCAGAAATATTGCAGCCTGTAACTTGTATTTCCAAAAATCCATAAAAAGAGCTCCTTTATACAGGAAATTTGCACCAATGTAATCTAGGGTCTGATTATAAACCAATATAGCTATGCCAATATAAACTCTTCCATTAATTTTGGCAGAACCAGTGTTTTATTTATTTCTTTATTCCATTTAGAAATGGATTAACAAAATAAATCACATTTAAATCAAATGACAGGACTGTACATAGGTTGATGTCATTTTAACAGTATTAATACGAAAACTAACTTAAGCATTTTTGCATGTCTCTTCCTATTCCTCAGCCCTACTGAGGTGTGGTGGTTTGGTGTCCGGCGGGGTGTTGGTGCGGTTTTGGCAGCGGGGGAGGGGGCTCCAGAGGTGGCTCCTGGAAGAGGCTTCGAGAAGCTCCCCCGGCTCCAACCTCGGACCCGGCTCTGGCCAAGGCCAGGCCAATGGCGCCTCTGCCAATAACTATGGCCGGGTGAAAGAGGCCGCTGGTCGCGTCTGTGTGTTCTGTCTGTCTGTGCCGGTGAGCGAAGGGGGTGGGAGAGAGGCAGCCCTGCGGCCAGCCCGGTGGGTGAGGCAGGAGAGGGGCGGCTGTGCCGGAGCAGGGGTTCCCCTGCGGCCCGCGGGGGGGGGGGGGGGGGGGGGCGGCGGCTGAGCCCCTGCAGCCCCCGGAGCCCAGCGGGGGCCCAGAGGTCGCCCTGCAGCCCGCGGAGGGCCCCGGGCCGGAGGAGCAGGGCCCGGGCCCGGAGCAGCCGCGCCTGCGGCCGCGCTGGAGCCGCCCGTGGGTGGGAGGGCGGCAGCCCCGGGAGGGCCCCGCGCTGGGGCGGGTTGGGGAGCTGCGGCCCCGCGGGAAGGACTCGCGTTGGGGCGGTTGGCGGAGGAATGTCTGCCGGGAGAGGGACCCCGCGGTGGGGCAGGGGAGGGCTGCGAGGGCCCCTCTGCCTGCGGGGGAAGGAGCAGCGGAGAGCCCTTGTGCCGGCCGGGCTGGGACCCCCGTTCCCTGCCCCTGCGCTGCTGGGGGGGAAGGGGGAGCAGAGCTGAGCCCGGGAAGGCCGGAGGGGTTGGGGCGTGAAGGTGCGTTGTATTTAAGACCTCTCCTTATCCTTGTATCTCTCCTTATCCTTGGCGGTGGTGGTTGTTTGTATTAAATGTCTGTTGTCATCCCCAAGTCGAGTCTGTCTTTTGCCCGTGACCATTAACTGGTGAGTGAGCCCTCCCTGTCCTCTGTCTCGACCCTCAAGCCTTTTTGGTAGTGACTGCATGGGGCTTCTCATGCTGGGTGGGCTCAGATCATGATATGAGGTTAAATCATTCTCCTCCTTTATTTATTAAGTGAATGTGTTCAAACAAACAAACAAACAAACACTTCATTACTTCAATGTTTCCATGTACAACACTGGCAAACTGATTAAGATTAAATAAAAAAATAGTAGAACATTTTATATAAAATGGTACTTTTATTTCAATAACTACTTCATTGAAATATTTTTAGTTGGCTTGCAAATACAAATGCATTTCTCGTCATATTTCCTAGCAAATAAATGATAGTGACTCTATTTTACACTTCCTTTGTCCAAAAGGTATTTGTCAGTTCAATTTCCTAAGTGTATTTCAAAGAGATGACTGCGTCAAGAACCAAACTTGCATTCCTAGTTATTTAGGTAGCCTGGGAGGAATACAGAGAAATTGTCCGAGCAGCCAGTGATCAGGTCAGGAAAGCCAAGGCCCTAATAGAATTAAACCTGGCCAGGGACATCAAGGGCAACAAGAAAAGCTTCTATAGGTACATCAGTGACAAAAGGAAGACTAGGGATGATGTCGGCCCTCTCCAGAAGGAAACGGGACACCTGGCTGCCCAGGATATGGGGAAGGCTGAGGTACTTAACAACTTTTCTTCCTCAGTCTTGACTGGCAAGTGCTCCAGCCACACCATGCAAGTCGAAGAGGGCAAAGGCAGGGGCTGGCAGAATGAAGAACCACCTGCTGTAGGAGAGAATTGGCTTCGAGACCAACTAAGGAACCTGAAAGTGCACAAGTCCATGGGACTAGATGATCTTTAAGGTCCCTTCCAACCCAAATCATTCTATGATTCTATTTGGGTGTTTAACCGTACATCCAGGCTTTCTAAACAGACAGAAATGTTTCTGTTAGATCAAACCTGGTGCTCATCTAAATTATTAATTTCTCTGGAGGTGACCCATGTGAGTGGGTTGCAATCCTAAATGTACTTCTCCACTGTCACACTTTTTGCTTAATAGTATTTTGAAATCGCTTGGGTTCACCTCCAGTGGAACTAAGTGCTAAGGGACTTCACACAGAGATGATAAACACAACCTTAAAAATACTGACATACCAGGTTTGAACTACATTTAAAGATCAGGTTTTTTGAAAAGCTCTTGTTTTGGCTTAATGAAATGTTGTCAATACTCTAGTATAGTGTGTATTACTAACCTTTCTAATATTACATATAATGGTTCTTTTTGCACTAAAAATGTCCTAATGGCAGGAGCAGACTTTGCAGATACTAGTTTTCTCTATGGAGTTTGGAATTTAACATCATATTTTGCCCGTGGATGTACCATCAGTTTACACAATGACTCTATAGAAATTTCAGTAATTTTTTTCACCTCATTCCTTATGTAGCCTAACATTTATTATTTATTACCTTATTTACCTAACAAGTAATTTAATGAACTGTGCACTGTGAGGACCCAAGTTTTTGTGGGTGGTGTCTTTTTTTCAATTGTCTTTCTCGGTGGTTATAGTTGGTGCAGAAACCAGTAAGCAATTTTTTTTTTTCCGTTCCGTATTATCTTGTCCAATTTTGTGTGTCTGCTTCAATGACTATATCAGCAATATTATCATTGTCTTTGAATTTTGTCCCTATTAACTTCATAGGAACATGATTTTATGGACAATGCCTTAAAAATTTTGTCATTAGTGTATTTCAGTGGTTTAACCGCTAACAGGGAGTATTACTTTGCCTGTAAAGGGACTCATTATTTCACCATAAAGGAATGTCTAGTTTTCTTAAGATTAAGCTTTCTGATAAAAATGACATAAGAGTTATGAGGAGCACCTGAGGAGTTGTTTAGCCTAGAGAAGAGGAGGCTGAGAGGAGACCTTATCACTCTCTACAACTGCCTGAAAGGAGGTTGTAGTGAGGCCGGTGTTGGTCGCTTCTCCCAAGTAACTAATGACAAAACAAGAGGAAGTGGCCTCAAGCTGTTGCTCCAGGGGAGATTTAGATTGGGTATTAGGAAAAAATTCTTTACTGAAAGAGTGGTCACATTGGAACAGGCTGCCCATGGAGGTGGTGGAGTCACCATCCCTAGAGGTGTTCAAAAGACATATAGCTGTGGTGCTTAAGGACCTGGTTTAGTAGTGGGCTTGGTAGAGTTAGGGTAATGGTTGGACCTGATGATCTTAAAGATCTTTTCCAACCAAAATGATTCTATGATTCTGTTCTATGAAAGCAGTTATAGAGACAACAGAGCCAAGCTCTTCTGTTTTGCGGCAGATGGTAAAACAACACCAAATGGCAACAAAGTGTGGCTTAATATGTTCAGGTTGGACACAAGGAAAAGCATCCTTGCTAGGAAAGGTGTTGCTTTGTCTAAGGGTAACAGATGTTTTTTTCCTGAGGTTCATCCTACAGACGAGATAGACTGCTGAAGACTTACTGCTAGTGACTGAATGGGAGAGAGAACACAGATTTTCTCTTGCTGAGCACCATTTGATTGGAAAGTGAGGACAATCTATAGTTTTTTTGGTAAGTAGATGTCATGCATATCCAAAAACTTAGTGGTAATAGGGGATATGAAACATTTAGAACTACTGGAAGAGATTACAACTGGACATGAGGTAGGATAGGAAAGTCAAATAACAGGAAAATAATATTTTTTTAAAAAAAGATTGACTTTAATAAACTTTGTAGATGGGATTATAGAGAGGTTGAGAAAGTGGGCAAAATATTTTAAAGCAAGGTGATAATTCTGTAAATAATAAAATGTACAAAGAAATTGTTGTGGAATAGAGGACTAATTCAGAAAAATGAAGCTATATTTGGCTCATCAATACTCTTAAACATAAGAATAAACAAAATAAGTAGGAAAGGGAAACTAGGTCAAGACAAATATGAAGTATTTCATGACTATGTGGAGATAAACACAAAGACCATGAAAGCAAAATAAATTAATTTATTACTGAGCTAAAAAGACTATGTCAAGGAGAATTCTTCTGTCAGAGAGGAAAAGAAATTATTGACAGATATAGCCAGGATGCATAATGCCGTTTTTGAATAAAGCTTCAGTGAAAAAGCCTTTCAGTTGTTTGATTAAACGATAGGATGCTATTACAAGAACATCAATGGAATAGTATCTAAGGGACAGAAAAAGTTAGACTACTCAAGCAACTCAAATGTATCTAAGCCAGTATGTAAGAAATCTTTCTGTCATTAGGTTGCAGAATATCTGAAAATATCAATACATAAATCTTTATTTATTTAAGAAAATATTTTTTCTTATATGTATAAGAAAAAGTGGGTAAGCTGGGCATTGTGGATCAGTCACCCTAATTTTAGTTCTGAGAAAAATGATGGAGCACATAACCAGTGACATGCAAAAACATAAAGGGATAAGAGGATGATCAGCCTCCGTCACAAATTTGTCACAAAGAAGCAAGTCAAAGAAATGTGCATTACTTCCAAGAATTTCTTCAAGACTCCCTTGGGTCCAGAAAGCGTAAATACTTGATGGATCTGAGAGAGTTTGCATAATAAAAGTAATGACCACACTGAGCTAAAAAGTTAGCATGGCAGAAGAGAATATAGAATCCAGCTGTCAAACTGATGCAGAAACCAACATGCTGTTCAATAAAGAGTAGTGGGAAGAAGACGCTATATACGATAGACAGATGCATCATGACTGACTAAGACAGCAGTTCTGTAGAAAATACTCTAGAGTTTAGAATATCCATAATAGCGAGAAGTAGTAGCAGGCTTAAATTACAGCAAGGAGGAGTCTGCTTCAATATTAAGTACAACTTTTTAAATTAGAGAGACCATGGAGTATTGAAACAGATTGCACAAGGTGGTTATGGTTCCTCCAACATCAGAGGTCTTTTAGAACAAATTAGACAAACGTCCTTCAGAAATGACGTAGAAATAGCTGCTCTTCCCTTAGGGCAGGGGAATGCATTGGAGACACCTATGATACCAGTTCTGAGCTTCAAGCACTGGTATTGGTATGTACGTCTGGTTGTGTTGACTTCTACTCCTGATGGACCAGAAACACAGATGTGCTGAAATATTGCTGTTGCAGTTAGTCTAACCTGGCCAAAGATGTCATCTCTGGAGAGAGTTCATTCTTTCAAGATCAAGGACCGAAAAATGCAGAATTAGAACCAGGTTCTAAAGAAAACTTAATTTTTTCTTTCTGTCATGTGGCACTCACACCAAACTTCCACATTCTTAAAAAAATATATATAACTCACTACGGTTCAATAGTTTAATATAAACTGTTTATGTAAACAAGTAATGTGGGGCTGATAAGACGGTAATAGTGTTTTTGCCCATATAAAATAAGTGTGGATAAACATTCTTTTTCATAAGCTGGGATGCCAAGTCCATTTTTCTGTCAGTAGAGTACGTGAATGAACTGTAACTGCTATTCCACTAAATATGAGAGAAGGTTCCATAACAATATACAAGATAATGTTTCACCAGCGATTTCATTTTCCATCTAAACAAGAGCAATAACTGAATTGATTTGCTTATATGTCAGAAACCTTGGTATCGACATACCATTTGAGCTTACAAGCCTTTAGAGGGTGTGTTGGTGTGATGATAATAATAATAATAATATTAATAATAAGAATAACACTTTGCAATTCTGTAATTGCATTCTGATTACACCAACATGATTTACAAACACTAATTACGTGAGCTTTTCAAAGCACTTGTAACAAACGTAATAGGCCCGGATACAGCAATTACAATCATACTTCTTTTTCAGCAAGAATTTTGTTAAGACTTGTACATAATCTATAACAAAGAAAATATAGGAATATGAGCATTTTGGAAAAAACT
The DNA here is from genome assembly GCF_034619465.1 of Leptosomus discolor. Taxonomy (NCBI): domain Eukaryota; kingdom Metazoa; phylum Chordata; class Aves; order Leptosomiformes; family Leptosomidae; genus Leptosomus; species Leptosomus discolor. Next base: position 88,296,563 of record NC_141419.1, read on the forward strand.
GATGTACTGAAGATACAGATATTTTTATTCTTATTAAGCTACTTCTTTTTCTTACATGTCATTATGTCACCACACAATGAACACTTTAAATTTTTCTTTCCTCATTTGCAAAACAAAAGTTAGTTTGCAAATTGCAAACTTTGCAACTCATTTATAATCAATGTAAGTATCTTATTAAATATTAATTTGTTGGAAAAAGCTCAGTATCTTCACGTATTTTTACTGTCCTCTTCACTCTGTTTCATTGTTTTATGTAACCTGTATGCTATTGTTTCTCTCACTTGACACTTTTACAGTTTGATTTCTGTAACATACTAATACATTTAAAGTAGCCATTATGCAAATACTAAAACAGAAATTTACTTCATATAGGTATTTTATTTCAAAGTATGTTATACTTTTCACACAATTTCTCAAACCTAAAAATTAATAAAAAATAATTCTCAAAAACATAGTTTAATAAGCATAGGTACTACAAACTTTCTGTTTTGAATCTGAAACATCGACCTACAATCTCCTCCAGGGCCACACTGCCTGAAGACGTTCCATCATCTATATCATTTCCTTCAGTGCAGCATTATTCTCTTACAGAAACATTTTCTCCCTCTCTGCTGCCCTTTATCTCTACTTTGCCTTTTTGGAGTTAGACCTTTAGATTTGGCAGACATGACACATTACTTAAGCATTTTACAGCTCAATGCTGCTTTTGTATATTTTTCATGTTTGTTTTTTTTTTTATCCTTAAGGAATTTGTATGCAATCTAAGCCAGGATGTTTGAATTAACATCAGAGCAGAGCTTTTTGTGATACCTTGCACCAATGAGCACACTTTGTGGTATAACAATATATGTCATGGCCCTTCAACTTCTATCTTTTGTGGAAAAGCAGGATCTGCTTGGTCACAGTCATGAATTAAATTCCACTTTCTTCTAGTACCATCGATAACTGAAGCAAACAGTGGTATTACAGGAAATTTTGCAAGCCATTAAGTTCAGTTGATATAGTCCATCCTACTTTATGCCCTTCTATGTGTTTACACCACTGCAGTGTAAATTTCAGCAGAATTTGATTCAACAAATTAAATTGAATAATTTCCTAAAATCACATTTTCTTCATCAAAAAAAAAAATAGCAGCTCAAATATTTTTCCTCACTTGACTTTATTTTTAGCAAGGAAAAGGTAGCAGTTGCATATTGCTTTACTTCTATTTCATTTAAATTTTTGTATTAGATAATTGTAAAAAAAATATTCCTGTAACTATAAAATTCCTCATTATTTCTAGACCTTACATGTAGCTTAAAGTAAACAACAGATGCACACATAGACACAGAGAAAACACAGTCCTTTGCTGATTTAAAAATTATCTTTTGTTTCTGATCTGTTAAAATAAATCCCATGGGTAAACAGTAACAAGAAATGTATTTAGCTTTATAAGAACTTCTAATCCCAACAGCTGTACTAGGTAATATCTTACTTGTTTCGTGTACGTCTTTATATAGTTTGCATTAGAGCAGAAATAATGCTAGTAAATATTGATTTGAAACAAAGTAGAATCAAAAAATATCCCACATTTTGTAAAACAAGTTTAAACTCAATGTAAGAAAGAAGCTGCAGTGAAACAAACAAAAAAAACCCCAAAAATGTCTTTCTGTATTGTCAACAAATCTATATACTTTGCTAGTATACAATGTGTTTGACTACCTTAATAGGGCTTTGAAAAGAAACAGTTTACTACATTTATTCGATACTTGAATTTCTGTTCACCAGGATTCACCAAAACTCTTCCAGTATTAAAATGGACAATTCATCGACATTTAAAATTAGGTATTGAACAGTAATTATGAGCAAAATTTGAAGTGACTGAAGGTCTTGGTCTTACTATATATCTGCCATGAATAGACAAAAAAGCATAGAATCGTAGCATCATAGAATCATTAGGTTGGAAGAGACCTCTAAGATCATGAAGTCCAACCTAATACCACCATGTCTGCAAAAACATATCCCAAAATGCTACATCAACATGTTTATTTGAACACCTCCAGGGATGATGACATCACCACTTCCCTGGGCAGCCTGTTCCAATGTTTGACCACTCTTTTGGTAAAGAGATTTTTTCCCAATATTCAGTCTAAACATCCCTTGGCACAACTTAAGCCATTCCCTCTCGTCCTATCACTTGTTACTTGGGAGAGCAGACCGACCCCGCCTCACCACAGCCTCCTTTCAGGCAGCTGTAGAGAGCGATAAGGTCTCCCCTCAGCCTCCTCTTCTCCAGGCTGAACACCCCCAGCTCCCTCAGCCGCTCCTCACAGACCTGTTCTCCAGACCCTTCACCAGCTTCGCTGCCCTTCTCTGGACACGCTCCAGCACCTCAATGTCCTTCTTGCAGTGAGGGGCCCAAAACTGCACCCACCATTCGAGGGGCGGCCTCACCAGTGCCCAGTACAGGGGCACGATCACTTCCCTACTCCTGCTGGCCACCCCATGGCTGATACAGGCCAGGAGGCTGTTGGCCTTCTTGGCCACCTGGGCACACTGCCGGCTCATGTCCAGCCGGCTGTCGACCAGCACCCCCAGGGCCTTTCCCGACGGGCAGCTCTCCAGCCACTCCTCCCCAGCCTGTAGCGCTGCTGGGGTTGTGGTGACCCAAGGGCAGGACCCGGCACTTGGCCTTGTTGAACCTCACAGCGTTGGCCTCGGCCCATCGATCCAGCCTGTCCAGATCCCTCAGCAGAGCCCTCATACACATGATATTTCAAGCAATTCCAATTTTTTCAAGAATACCAATTCCCGTTATGTATTGTTCACTGAGTCCATTTACACAAAAGCAGATTGTATCAGATACAAAGTTGTTTAAACTGCTTGAGAATGGAGGAATAGGCTCTGAGCTGAGGATTACTAAGGTTTTGTTGTCAATTACGGAAAAGTCTTACTACAGAAACAAATGTTATAGCTAAGGAAACAAGGGCATAGCCTGATGGGTGTATAACAGGGTGTGAGGAAAACTACAAATAACAGATTACAAAATTAGTAAAGTCAATTAAGAAACAATAAAGACTGCTTCTGTAAAGAAGCATCAGTGTCCACGGAAAGCGGTGGTGCTGTGACTAGAAAATATGAAGGAAGAATGTGTGGTGGGTTAAATATTAATTATTGTATTAGTATAGTAAGAAATGGAAAAAAAAAATGTTTTTCCTCCAGAACTTCCTGCTGGTGGTAGTTGAAGTAGAGGCTGAATCACAACGGTTTTGTGTCCATCTCCTAATTTACTCTGCCAGGCCTCTATCATAGATGGACCAGTTCAGCAGGACAACATCCTTGCTGCTACCATGTTTTGCTCCGACTATGGAGCACCTGTGGTTTTGGAGATGGCAGCAGAAATGAGTCCAAAACTCTCTTTCCATGCCTGAAGAGCAGGCATATTTCATAGTTTGCTAGAAAGAGAGCACTTAAAGCTGGTTTTGTTCTCAAACTTAAGTGTCACATTAAGCCACTGCTGCTGCAGACTGAATGTTCGTCAATAGCTGCAGTCAAAAAGTGAGCACTGGGGGACATGCAACAAATTCTGGACAAATTATGTGACTGAATGGGTCTCAGAAAAAAAAAAGAAAACGTACCAGAAAGGTGGGTGCATGGAATGAAAACAGAAATGAAAGGCTTCTACAGGCAGCTTTTATGGAGAGGCTCCTTGCCTCCTTGTGTTTTGTGTCTTACCACCTGGAACTGAAAAACCAGAATCACAGGGAAAGGATCAGCTCAACTATTAGTGAGTGTACTAGTCATACGACTAGAGGGCATTTGGGTCAGCTTTACAATATGTTCCAGTATCAAACATTCTTGAAATTCATTTTATTGTGGGTATTACAACCATTACTACAAGAGCTGGTATTTCTGCTGCTCTTACTGTTTTTTAAGAATATACAAGTTTCTTTTATTTCTTAATATGTAGATACGTAACTCTTTACAATTTGCTTCTGCTGTAACGTCACACATTTGCCAATAACCACGGTGCAGTATAACCCTGTAAGCTCTTTAGACTGATGAGTGTTCCTTTTTTGTATTTGCAGTGTGCTTAGCAGTCTGTAACAGGATGCCTTCTGAGTGTTCTCACCATGCAGAAGTAATAATAAAAGAATAACAATTAGTACCCATATTTTGGTCCTGTTACAAGTATCCTCTAAAGCTGATTAACAGATTACCTTTGATTTACAGAGAGAAAGTGGGAATCTTGATGCAGGGAGCATAACTGAGTAACTGCGGGTAGAAATGCTTTACAATGGACAAATAACGTGGTGGTCATAAACCATGGCCCTCCCTGGCAAACCTCTCTGGCAAATTCTCCTGTTGTCTCTGTCTGATATCTTATCGCTGTCCTGAGTTCATTTTAACTTTTTCTAAAAGACTAATTCTGCTCTCTGGAGTGGTCTACTTTGTCCACTTTCAGTCATTGAGCTCCCGTGAATGTCTTACTGAGCAAGAAAGAGAATATGAAATAAGTCTGTGAGGTAAGGGCAACATAAAGTCATGAATGCATCTTCTCATAAATTGTTTATATTCTTTCGTTTTTGTTGGGCAAAAGAAACAGTTTCTTGTATTATCCAGACTTCCTCTGCAGAAAGTCTGAAACCCTACAGGTCTACAGTATTTTATTCCAAAATCTATCTACTCATAGAGTGTGGTGATTTAAGTGTACATATATTTAAGCAGAAGAAAATCCCTTCTGCTCTCCAAGATGAAGTCAATTAAATTTTTTGCTTGATCCCTTTAAATGTTGTACTGTCCATTTTTGCCATTTTTCCAGAAAGCGAAGAAAAAATTTATGTTTCCTGCAGCATAATCCTCAACACTGCTGGTAGGACATCAAGCTAAATCCTACGCCCTGAGAGTGTACAATTATCATGCCCTCAGAAAAAGCACTTCACTTTTTAGAGGGACACAGCAAGTTAGGATGATGTATAATCCTCCTTATGGGGTGGTTTAAATTCTGTACTACATTGCAGAGCGAAAATGCTTCCTTTTTTACAGGAAAAAAAAAAAAAAAGGCAATGTTTCTAGACAGCACGATATTTAAATCTATCACATTTATTTTAGAGACCTCAAATTTTTAGAATCAATTGAATGGCTTATTTTGTGAGCATCTCTCCCTCTTGTGGCTGATTTCAGCAAGGAAAATGACTGTTACAATTTAATTGAAATCAGGTAACTCTGACTATTATCTGTTTCTAACACCAGAATGTTGCTAGGTATGTTTAAGTTGAGAGAGCGTTAGGAATTGTTGAGGACCTAATTTGACGTCTGCCACTTTACAGTGCACATTTACACTTATATATCACAGAAATATTATCGTCTCATTAGACATTTTCCACATTAGCTCTCACCTGTTAAATGATTGTGTAGGTTATGCTGCTAAATGGGTGTGTGTAAATTAAATATTTTTTTTAAGAAAGCTTTCAAAAGTGGGAAATTTCTTTTTTTTGTTTGCATGGATGTTGTCAAATTAACACTAGTTTGTCTCAAGGGAAAAATAAAAGTATACTAAATATCATTGCGTGGTAAATCTTATAACAGAAAGCTGTGTAGAACCGCGTACTGCCTCATTGCTTAAAGGGGCTACAAGGGTTATGGATTTCTCCCAAGGAGCAAAACTTATTTTCAAAAAGACATTTTTTCATGTTGTTCCCCTCACATATTTGACATCCTTTTATACAGACTGAGTTATACTGTTTTCCTGTCAGTCTAACTTGTTGTTGGGCCTTTTACATGTCATTTTGAAAAATGAACAAGCAGAGAAAAAAACAGCTGCTCTTGAAAAAGAAAAAAACAACAAACAAACCAAAGTTTGATAGTATAACCATAAAACTGAGCGAGGAGGGGACTCTGACTAAAGTTATGCATGGGGTGTGTTTTGGTGGGAGGAGGTGAAAAAAGACAGATCTGCACCAATAATTTTCTTTTGACGTATGTGTAGGATAACAACCAGTGGTTTAGAAAGGCTTGCAGAGAGGATAGTTAGGTTCCTGATGATTTGGACTGGATCCTCTTTCTGGACTCTGACCAATGGTGATTTCCAGTCGATCCAACGTGAGTGGACACCACTTAGCATACTGGGAGCCAGACAAGGCCAGTGCCAATGACCTCTGCATTCCTTCTTCATGCATCATAGCCTTTAGACAGTGGGGCATCTGGCTACCAAACCATGAAGAGACTTCTAAGTGTTTTTATATTGTGCAGGGTGTCTAAAGCGTTCACATAGAACTGAGATATCTAACACAGAACCTACTTACCTCCTGGAGGAACTGCAGAAATCTGCTGTGTTACTTTATTCTCAAAGCACACTGGAAAGCCTATGCAGGGACTGCTGAATCAAGCTGCAGTGCTTGAAAGTAACCTTAGAATTACACTTCTATGTGTGTATTAACAATATCTCCACTAACTCAGTGGGAGCTAAGACTGCCTCTCAAGAAGATGACTACCTTTACCTCCCAATCCAGCTCTGAATCCTACCCTGATATATCTTAAACATGTCAGCTTAATGATCAGTTTAAGTTTGCAACAGCTATGGACATGCATTACATTCTAACAGCTTTGAAAAGGGCAGGCTACCAATCCTCTTGAAAAGAAAGCTCAAAGGGCAAACAAGTGTCTTCTGACAAGTCAGATCTAAAAAAAAAAATATAGGTATTTTTCAGGAAAGTCTTTAAAGAGATCATGAAATTGTTCCAGTTTCAGTGACGAATACCAGAACACAAACATTCCTGATAACGCCATTAGAATCCTTTCAGCAATTTTCAACTTTTTCACTTGAGATTTGTTTCCTGACATCGCTTGTTCATCTGCTTAGGTCATCTGTTCCTCACCATGGCAACTGGGAAATTACTGTACATCAGCAGTCTGAAGAATAAATGCATTTATTGTCCTTGCTGTGTTCTCAAGGGTGAGGAAATGAGGGTTGTCTTACATCATAGAAACAGCAAGGTCTGTAGCCCACCTTATTTCTGTGTGAGTAGAAGTTTCTCATACTTCATCATCATTCAAAATAACATCTGTGTCCCTTTCCTCATAGTCTCCCTCTTGCTGGTAGCTTCATCATTTCTAAAAGACATTAGCCTGAGCCAGAGGGAAAGCTTTTCCTTGAGCTACTAGTCTGGTTTGCTGGGAGATTAAAAGCCTAAAATCTTGACCTTCTTGGTTTTGATCCGTATTAATGTAGTGGAGGGAATTTTGGTCTCAGGGTCTGTGATTTTGTTCCTACAAGGAAGAAAATAAACCCTCTTAGAGATTACAGCATATGTGTTTGCTTGGCCAAGTTAACCCATGGTGGTTTATAGTAAGTGTTTACAGTTGTTTAGTTAAGAAGATCTAAGCTAACTGAAATAAATTACTCACTTGGAATTGCCCAAGTGGCTTGACACCAACGTTTATATGCCATGATGCTATAGCTCAGAGGCTGGAGGAGATTTAAAGGCTACAAAGAATGGAGTTAATTTTATGGACTTTGTTTTGATTTAGAGAGCCAATACAAATATTATTGTACATTCTTTATGCTTACTATAAGCTCTTTTAAAAATGTATGAAAGCAAAGCTCCATTCTGCCATAACGAGACATAGCACACTCTGGCTATATAAAAATGATACATTGAAATACTTTCTTCAGAAAACAGCTTCTGAAAAATGTAGACTTTAGGACCATTGCTATCATGTACTTCTCATAAAAGTTCCAATTAAACATTAAATTACGTATATATATATATATATTTATTTGAAGCAAACAGGCCTTTCAAACTTTGTTTTTACTTTGAGATTTTCTAGCTGCTGGGATAAGCCTATTTTATTAGAGCTTATTTTACAGTGAGCATTTTATCAGATCTGCAGCTAGCTTGTAAACCCTAGGGGTTCAAATACGAGTGGACAAATCTCTTCAAGGTTTGCTCAAAACATGTTAAAAGCTTACTATTATTTTCCTGTTAGACTCAGGTCAGAACTAATTTTAAGAAGACCTTTTAAACCTCTGGTACTGTAACACCCCAGGTAAGAAGTGAAGTGGAAGTGGAGGAAATACGATAATGTGAGCTGAGGGAGACAAGTTACAAAACCAATGCTTTGAGCAAGAAAAGAAAAAAAAAAAAACCCTGTACAAAACATATTTTTGGTAACATTTTCAGTAATATTTTCTGTTTCTTTAACAGTATCTTTTAGTACTTTGAACATTTTTTTTTTTTTTTTAGGTCTTATTATTAACACATTTCATGCTGCAGGCAGAACAGAAGGTGGCAACAATCTTTTGATTGCTTTTGGCCTAGTACATTTGGCAGGTTGATACTGCAGATAATCACTACACAACTCTTTCTTGCTTTGGGAATAGGGTTGACAACAGCAAAACCTGATTCCTTGTCCTACTGTTATGTACCACGGTCCCCACATCCCTGCCATGGCTCCCAAATAATACAATAAAGGTCAGCTGAATCCGTTCTCAGCTCACAGCACTAGCCTTGAGATCAGCATCAGGGACAATGGCATCTGGACAGTGTGAAATTGGTATAAACCAGGGCATTTCAGGTTGAATCAAGTCCTTAGAATGCTACTGCCATCCAAAGACACAAGCTGGTATTGCTGTCCTCCTCTGTACACAGGACTCTTCTCCTGGTAGTTTTGGAAAGAAATAGGAAGGCAGATATGTCATCATTCCTCAAGTTCCACTTTTTCTGCTAAGGGTCTAAAAACAAGAACTATTTCTCCATTTTTTTTTCTTTTTTTTTTTTCCTTTTATTTTAAAAACCCACTCCACTTTCATGAGAAATAACTGGTTTCAAAATTATGAAATATATCATTCCCCATTTCACATGAAAACATCTATTTTCTGTGAACATCAGGCTGTTCTACAGAGCACAGTTTTTGTTCCTTGCCTTTCCCTTGCTTTCCTTCAAAAGATCTTGCTAATTTTTCATGTCAAACACCAGCAAATTCTTCTTTGTTTGGAGCACTTAAATGGCAATCAGGTATTTTTCTAAAACAATCTGCTCTAGATCAGCAGATTAGATAGGACTCAATTAACACTTCTTAAATTCCTGCCGTGATCATTCACACTGAAGAGATAAATTCCTAGGCTTCACTAAAGAGAAATCAAGAGAAATTTATACTGCTGAGATTATAGCAAGGTTTGCTTTACCATAGACTTGTAGGGGCAGGATGAGTCATCATCCAAACTGAGGAAAAATCCTTTAAACATGGATATCTTGTTTAATCTGCTTTACTTCTAAGTACCTCTGGTCAATGCATTAGAATACAATCCTTCTGAGCAATTTTCATACTTCTTCCAGCACTTACTAGTATATAACCATAGTTATATTATTGTTACAAATTCATTGTACATTTCACAGTTAACCAAAACTAGGTCTTACAAACAGTCTAGTGTTACAATCTATAAAAAATAGCATGCGTATATTTTTCTTTTTAACCTCAACAAACACAGTCCTCACTACAGTGGCTTTTATATCTCAGCCTATCTACAGTGCAGCTTGATTACTGCAAAAAAGGTTCCTAGACCTAAACTTGCCCTGTTTTTCTGCAAAGCCCAGTCATTCCAGTGAGATTTACAAAGGTGTTTGGAAGTAGTTTATTTTTCTGTAAGAGGGGTGTCATTGATTCCTTTGTCTGTGTTAAGTTCTTTATAACAGTCTCTCTCATATTAACGTCTAACCAGTTGTTCTGTCATAATAAGACAGAAATTCCTTCATTATCGCATCTAGTGGATACTGAGTGCTTCAGCCTATTTGTGATTTTCATCTGTGTGTTTGTTCTTCTGTGAAATTATGCAGGCTATTAATATTTGGACATAATTAATCTTACTTCTACTCTTTGGTAGGGAGTTCCACAGGTTAATTGTGCTATTATACAATTATGCTTCAATACTCGTAAAATACTGCTTGTTTCAGCTGTAATTTGGCTTATGTTATCACCCTGCTTTCTATATTAACCTTCCTGTCACCACCTCCATTTTTCCATGGCTTAAGATTCACTCTTGTGTATGATCTGATGATACTTGAACGTGGGAGCTTTGCCAGCACTGAGTAGTCAACTCCGGTATTCTCTGCTGCTTTTCAGTCCTCACTCATCAGCACCAAAACTGATAATAAAAGGCAAACAGAGACTTGCCCTATTTCTTTCCCTTCAGTCTCATAGCCAGACCACTTCATTTTGTCATGTTAACCTTAATAATGACACTAGCTTACATTATTTTCACCATTGTTGCAGAGTTTGTAATTTAATACAACCTAGTTGACATTTATTTTGATTATCAGACTAGGAATAAAACTTAGGTTCCAATGTTGGGAAGCAAGTGGGACTATATGTTCACCTAGTCTGAGGTACAGTTTGTGGCCGCTTTCATTTGGAGCAGAAAGCAAGGGAACAAACTTTGCCTGGAGAATGACTGGACACCTGGCAGTTATAAAGCTTCTTCTGCTTAATGCACTCATGTATCTAAAACTGTCACAAACCTTAAACCCATAAAGGAAGGTAAACAATACTGGTGACATACCTGGGAAGTCTGTATGGAGAGAGCTGGTGAGAATGATGCTGGATACTGGCATGTTCTGAATAATAGTGAAATTGAGACTGTGACAAAGTCAAATCTTGAGCTTCTGAGTCACCTGAGCATCCCAACTAACTTAAGAACAGAGCCCTGGTGAAAATCCTCCTATGAATGGATACTGTGGTTTTCAGTTCTGGACAATTCACTCAGAATTTGGTCCTCCTACTTTGCAGGGAATTGAATTACCTCGCTCTTCTCACTCTGTGCAAGTCCTGTAGCAAAACCAGGAGGAAACAGTTCCATTTTCAGATAGCTCAATGAATGAGAAAAGTATTAATGACTGCAGCTTCCATTCCTCCTAGGGATTCAGTCACACAGCTCCCGTCAGCATCAGAATTGAAAAGTCTTGTACCCTCTTTGAAAATATGCCTCAAAGATTTTTACCGTAAAGACGGAACACGAAGGCAGCAAAGAAATTCAGAGTGAAAGTGGAAACTCTCTTCCTCGTGCATATTGCTGGAGTCTTTAAAACGCAGCTAATCTTGTACATCATAAAATGTAATAACCAGATATGACAGATGATTCTAAGAAGAGAAAGAAGACAGCAGATAAACTTGCCATTTGCAGTGTGCTGCTTAGAGATGTATACTCTGACATTAAAACAAAAACCCCTCAGATGCAGAGTGCCACAACCTCACTGATAGCAGTGGTGCCCCAGCCATGAAGGCCCCTGCTTGCTCCAGGACTCTAAGCCAGTGCTAGGGCAGCATAGGGAGCGTGAATTAGAGGCATCAGATCAGATGCACAGCAGAGGGACAAAACTGTGCTTAAATGATATTAACTGAACAGTTGCAGCTTAAAGGTGGGAGCTGAATTTACCTCCCTGCAGGACCTTTTTCTTCATCTTGTCAAAATCTGTTTCTCCCTAGGTGACTCTATGTGAAGCCTCACTAAGCAGCCAGCTCTGCAGTAAGTGCTTACCAGACAGAAGATATCGCTGGCAAGGACGTGAGCTGGCAGGATGAGAGGAAAGATGCTGGGGACACACAGGTCCTTCTCTGCCGCTGCTTCCGACATGCCATCTTTGGCAAGTTCTATAGAGTGTCATCTACCTCGTTATTTTGTCTATCCAAGATATATTTATCAACCTAAAGTTGTCACAAAGATACATCAAAGGAGAAAGAAAATCAGCGCTTCATCTTTCCTATCTTTGGTGTTATGTCTAGGTGAGACAGCACTGCAAACTATTTCATACTTTAGATGTGCTGTGTGTAAGCAGTTCTGTGCATGTATATAGTCAGTGAGAAAATTGTAATGTATGTATATGTTTAACTAATCTGATTTCAGATATGGTTTTAGGCATATAAAACTTTAAGGTTGGAGTTTGAAAAAATAATCTATGTTGGAGGAAGAAGGCTATGTCCTTTTGTTGTTTCCTTTTTTTTAGGTTCAAGTCATCTTGAATCTAGGTGTCTTCAACACAAGCCTTGACAAGAAAGCTTGGAAAATGCTCTTATATTTGTAGCTTTCTTGCATCTTGAGACATTCTGTGTTTTTGCTTTTAAAAAAAGTCAGAATCAAGATTCAGCATATTATTATTTTTAATAGCATTTACAAATACAGATTTTATAACCCTTCTGAGTGCATAGCAGAGCCAGGAAACAGTCAAGAGCAGGACATGGAGGTATAGAAATTGAAAGGTGAGTAAATGCTACTTAGATTATTACACTTACGGTTTTCTCATTGTTTTCCAAAATACTTTCAAGGCTTCTTAAGGAATCTGATTGAATTTTTGATATTTCATGTTGGAGATGATGTAAATAAAGCTCAGGTTTCCTATTTTCCAAGGTGAAGGGTGGTAACTTCATATCAGTGGAATACAAAGTCCAAATCTACTGGAACAAAGAAAAAAATATTTCTAGATGTGAGAAATTTTTGACATATTGATCAAATTCTACCCCAAGCAAGAAAGACTCTGCTTTAATTAGTTTTATTTTACACACCTAATTTCATTTGTCTCCCCCTGTGAGCCCAGTGTGACGACTAAAAATCAAAGTCACATGTTAATTCTGTTGAATATCTACTATGACAAATGACAAGAGATTGTCAGGAGGACAGAGGCTTTGTTGATGATTATGCTCACATAAAAGGGTAGTTCAAAAGCTGGAAGGCTAAGACCACATCAGTCAAAAAGGAAAAAAAGTATTTTCCTCATCATAATAGAAAATAAAACTGGAACTGTTTACAGGAGAATACAGGACATATTTCTATCACTCAGAGTCTTTAGTTTAAGACTCCATATACCTTTTGGAAAGATGTTCTTCAGATCAGACACACATCGTTGAACTTGGGGTAACCCTGTGTGTGGGAAGTGGGGCTGGATGGGCACAGGAGGGGTTCCCACTCAACTATACCAGCTGATGAGTTCAGGACTATGCGCACTCAGCAACTCCCCTAAATGTCATCATGTAAATGTGACCGTATTCTCTAGATGTACACATGCGTGCATCCACACGTACAGATGTAAAAAGCACTCTTTCCATTTACAGGAACACATCAGTTTGACGTACAGGTTTTATTACCTAGCCCTTGGTTAAACACTGTTTGAATGGCTGTTTTCAGTAATTCATGCAACTTTTATATGGGGTGGTGCTAAGGGAGCTGAGATTTTCTTGTCCTAGTAGTGCGTTACACTGATATATGTTGTACATGACACATCAGAGAATATGAGCATATAACATATTCCTTTAATATATGTGACCAGTGAAAGTACCACAATATGTATTGAATATGATAGTATTAATATATTATTCATACAGAACATTTAAAAACAGAGTTTAGAAATATCATCACGTTTAGTACCTTTTTTGGTGTGAGTTTGAGATTGTTTCTCTTCAGTAGACTGCAGCTCAGGTTTCCCATTAAGTTTCTTTGCTTTTTTAACTGTTCTAAGACTGAATGAAAATCAGTGATCCTCAGCAATATGTGAATCCTTTAGCACTTAGAAATGAAGTCAAATTAACACCCTTTTCTTCCTGAGGGTGGATACCATAACAATATTTACAAACGGAAAACACCAGAGGGTAGTATTTATTTATTTTCCAAGATATTTGGAAACAGTAGAGCACTCTGACTGCTGAAATCAAAAGGATGTAAGAGAACACTTAAATTCCTTGCTGTCTATTGCTGAGTATGTGAGAAAGCTGAGTTCAGGTCATATGAGCTATCAGGATAAGGCTGAGAAGTGTAATATTGTTAAGGAAATGAAAGATAAGCACTAAACTGGCAAGCTTTGCTCCTCTAGCAGCTCTGAATTATTAACACCACAAAACAGAAACAATGAAATCTTGAGAGTCACTTTGTAGGGCTGAAATTAATAATTTAGGAAAGATACTGTCTGCTGTCTCCTTGTTATTAAAAAGGCACTTGGAAATGACTGAAAATAACTGAGAGCAACAAAGCAAAGGCTGTTGAAATAGCATAGCTTTGGGCTTCTTTGCTTGAGCTGGGGTGTGCTGTTGTATTTAACTACAAGAGAAAACAATTTCTCTAACACTTTCTCTGAGTGCTTGGTTGGATACTGATCTGTCCATATTGTTAGAATTGTCCTCTGTCAAACGACAGACATAAAAGTTTGTTATACACGATGATATGCTCATGATGTTTACTGTTGTAATAACACAAGCCATGAGCTAAGGTTTTCAATTATAGGCATCTGGAATTCAATCACTAAATTTAGTGATAGTCAGTTTTTTTCCCCTAGTTTTCAGATTTATTTGCTTGATAATAAAAGAATCTGATTAATTTGCATCACTGTGCATTAGTACTTGGTATAATCTCAATTTCAAGTACATACGAACTATGAACTAGCTGTAAAACTCTGCTGTCAGCCAGGTTTCTTCACTGGGTATGCACACACTGCAGGATGTGGTAGTTTTTCTGCTACCACCATTTCTGTCAGGAAACAAGGACTAACTCTGTGAGATGAGTTGAGCTGATAGCCTTTGGTTACAATTGTGAAATTAAGCTTTACCAAAAAAGTTCTTATGTAACAGTTCTTAATTTCTTATGTAACATTTGTGTTCTTATGTAACATTTACAATGACTAGTAACCCCAGCTTGGATGAAGTCCCTTCTCAGTAGGAAGCTGTGAGACATATGCAAATTCAACGTACAGCTCAGAAATTTTAGTTAAACGCCACCTACTTTTATGCTAGACCAGTTACTCAGACAGGGGATCTTCTCATTAACAGACTTTCTATAGTTGGCAGAAGGAGATAACTACCTTCAAAGGATGTCAAATCCCCAAACGACAAGACAGTGACCTTAACCTCAGTTAAATTCTTAAAACTAGGCAAGTAAATCCAGGCCAAAAACATACAATGAGCGAGAGCTGCCATTAATTGAAGACAAAGGACTGAAGTCTTGCTAAGCAATGCAAGGGCCATCAATAAATAGCACTACAGTTGCTCGATCTCAAACCAAACAAGCCTGGGCATTCAGGCTGGGCCATGGTTTTAACCCAGACGCCTTCATATGAATGAATGGAAAGAACAGTAAGCAACTGAAAGAGTCTGAATCCCAACCATGCTCTGAAAAATGAGGGTATCTTCCAATGGAGCACAAGCATTAATATTAAAAGAAGAAAAACAGCATCTGAGCTGTTTACTACTCTAGCATCTGGTACGCAGCTAAAATCCATTGCCAAGGATTGTTGCATAGTTTGCTTCCCTGTTGCATCTAGCGAAAAAACCCCACATGCCTAAACTGCAGGACTTTTTTTTGAAGGCGTGCATGGGAACAAAGGGCCGTTATGAGCCAAAACCAAATGTGAGGCCAACAAAAGTCAGAAGTTCTTTGAAACTGGCTCATTCTGCAGACTAGAAAAGTGCTGTTTCTTCACCATTACAACTCTTTTTTTCAACATGAGCACTAGCAATTTCCATTCTTCATATTGCGTGCACAGCAAACATCGCAGGGATAATGCTTACTTCCTCCTCAGGGGGGCTGTGAAGATTAATTAGTTAATGTTCTCGATGCATGTCAAAGATGAAAAGCTCAGTGTAAGTACTAAGCATTTGTGTATTCATAGACACCAGAAATATGTGTTCTTTACAGGAAAGATGAAAAGTAGAACCATTTTCTAGCTGTGTCCAATTTCCAGAGGTGAAACTCTTATTCTGTAGAAAGCCTACAAAATTACATTTTAACAGTTGAGCTATTTAGAGAAAATATTGTATAAGACATCCTAACGTCTATTTTCGCTTTTGAACCTGGGTGAAGAAATCATTGAGAAGCTGCGGATTCCATTAGGAGAAAAGAAAGAAAAGATGAGTTACGTTGGTTAGTGAGATTATAATGGAAATGAGGGGAAGAAAATGTTCTACTTGGAGTTCATAATGCAAAGAGTATTTAAGGTGTTTATACCTTAAATTTTCCCCCAGAATCCTGCCACTTATTTCATACTGTTCATTTTGTGTAGTAGGTCTTGATCTAAACCTTAGTAAAAGTGCTGGATCTTTCTGCAGGTTGCAGTTGTTTACGGTTAAATCTCTGTTTTGCCTGAAGCAAAAAGAGAACATTTGGTCATATTTCTTGGACCGAACAGAAATAGCAGAGAATTAAAAATAAACGTTAAACTATATTACTGTGTGAAATGTTGAAGATAAAATCAAATTTATTTTGTACTGTAATGCCATAAACTGTGCTTCTGTCATCCTTAAAACAAGTTGGCTAGGAATGCCTCTTCCAATTTTTACTGTTTCTGAAGTTATTCTGGAATGAGTATTTGGGTTCTTATCAGGAAAGAGTCACCAGATTACTTATACATGCACATAAATAAATACATATACCACTATGTGCGTATATATGTAAGGCTCATATATACATACATACATACAAATGTACTTATACAAAAACCTAAGATTCACTTATATAGGCAAATGCACACATACATATATATAAATGTATATAGATGTATAGATGTAGATGAGTCTTAGATTTATGCATGTGTATGTTTGTATATATGCATGTATGTGCTATCAAAACTTAAGTGCATCGTGCTTAAAAATGTGAAGGAAAATGGAAGACATACTTGGGTGTCTTTGGGAAGCAAGCTTCCTAAAAGAGGAGAAACTTGAGGAAAAAGATCTAACTTTAAATCACACCCCCTAAGTTGAAGAGTACGAAGCAAAAGATAATCTTTGTGCTAGGTGCAAGGGAAATAGTCTCCAATCCTTGTTCTGCCTCATAACGTAAAGCCAAATCTGGTACCAAGTTTTCCAGAGGGTTTTGGCTTTTTTGTCTTTGAAATTGCTTGGAGGAAGAGCTGTTCCAGCCTCATGGGAGTGGGGAGTACAGGCAAGTCACTGTTCTCAAAGTTGTTATTCTGTTTAACAATAATGAAAGTTTCTTAGTGAATATAAGAATAATTATTATAATTGTTTTTTTTGATGACAAACTGTGTGCTAGAAGGATTAGGACTTTTGGGGTTAAAATAACAGCTTCTACTATACTTCTTTTTACTAGCTTTGTAAATCAGAATTAGGTTTATGCTGGATCAAATATGGTCAAAATAATAGCGAACTAAGTTCTGTATTCCATTATGGGAGATATCAAGCTATCCTGATTTCTGTTGTCCTTGGAGATCTGAAGAAAGTTTTTGCAGAAATATAGCTTGAACATAGGGTAGAAAGGGAGGTAAGCATAATTTTTTTTAACCTGTAAATAAAGACAGAATATGTTAAGGTGCAATGGACAACAGGGAATCCTTGTGAACAGTCATATATTCTTTCTTTTTTAGCACATATGTACCAAAATTTGTAAAAGAGTAATATCAGAGACCAGTGAAACTCATACTGCAGAGCTGTCAAAGGACTTGCAAATTTGTGAATTTTTCCTGTCTCTACTATGTGATTCTGTTATGGGGATCGCATTTTTTTAGAAGATTTTCCAGCTAGAGAAGCAATCATGCTATGTAAATCACTAAGGGTTTGTGAAATGGAAGTGCCCTGAAGGATTTTCTTCTCAAGCAATTAATGTCCTTTCTCAGTTTTCTTTTCTATTGTTTTGCTTTAACACCAGCCAGCAACTTGGCCGCACACAGCCGCTTGATCACTCCCCCTCGGTGGGATGGAGGAGAAAATTGGAAGTGTAAAGGTAAGAAAACTCATAAGTTGAGAAAAAAAAAAACAGTTTAACAGGTAAAGTAAAAGCTGTGTGCATGAGCACAGCAAAACAAGGAATTCATTCACCACCTCCCATCGGCAGGCTGGTGTTCAGCCATCTCCAGGAGAGCAGGGCTCCATCACGCGTAATCATTACTTGGGAAGACAAACACCAAAACTCCAAACATCCCACCCAACTCCTTCTTCCACCACTTTATGTGCTGAGCATGATGTCATATGGTACGGAATATCCTGTTGGTCAGTTGAGGTCAGCTGTCCTAGATGTGTCCCCTCCCAATTTCTTGCGCACCCCCACCCTGCTCGCTGGTGGGGTGGGGTAGGAGGCAGAAAAGACCTCAACACTGTGTAAGCACTGCTCAGCAGGAAAGAAAATACATAGCCTATGAAGAAAAATATCTCTATCCAAGCCAAAACCAGCACACCTGTGGAGAATCAGAATAAAACTGAAACTGCCCCATTTTATGGGTGATTTCAAGATACTTTTGTTTTGTTTTGATATTACGGTTCTATTTGTTGAATATTGATGACTTTTCCAAGTCAAAACCGAGAAAGTCCAAACCCATAACTTTTTTTTTTCCCACCAAATCTGCAGTAGTTTTGTGCCTGTAGGACACCTTCTGCATGTGGAGATTGGTCATCCCTAGATGAGAACTACATCCTTGAAAAGATTGTAGTACTGGAATGAACAGAGTCTATATCTGCCCAAAATGCCAACAAAAGATTTCAACTGTCAATTTCTATCTTCAAGAAACCAAGAATGATAAGTGCTGTACTGAAATGTTGACATGTACCTGGACCCAACAGAACCCCGAATCTGTAGCCAATACCAGAAAGAAACTAATAGAGAACTGAATACAGAGAAGTCAAAACCTTCTTGAATAGCTTACATATGTGGTTGAATTATGAGGTGCTGAACTTTTAGCCTCAAAATACAGCAAAAGGGAAATATGAGCAGTGGGAACATTAACAGAGTAAAACGGGAATGTGTAAAAATAAAATAAAATGAAATGCAAAAACAAACTTTCTGGGTTTTACACCGTAACACGAGGAATCTTACTTTGTACTTACAAAGTGCCCAATAGCATAGGTGCCCTGAATGTCACCAAGACTAAGATGACTTCGTAGGGTCATAAGCAAAAAAGCAAACCTGGAACAGCCCATCCTGCAGAGATGAAAGCTGGGAGGCTGTGTTTATGCATATCTTTACATTCTCCATGTTTTTCCTAGGAATCACACATATAAGGTGAGATAGAGCAAAGGTAAATTAGTGGCCTGCATCAAAGTAAGAAAGGAGCTGAGCGGCATGCAAGAAAATATTACAGTCTAGTTGGGCAAAGGACTATATGGTCTAATACTGATGAGAAACCACCCACATGCTGGTCAGCCCTGCTGTTTTCAGAGCTGGCTGCAAGTTGCGTCAGTGACAGTAGACCAGTGTGCTGGAGAAAGCTCTCAACAGACGCCTTAGAAGTAAACCAAGTGTCAGCAGAAACTCACAGCAGTTACAAGCTGCCCTATGTACCTGAGCAGATGCAGATGCCCACCCCTTTAAGCACAGATATCGAATCTGAGTATCCTCTGAAGAGCTGCTCATTTTTTCCTCATTATGTGCAATGTGGATACAGCAGCAGTGAAAGGTAAAGTAATTTGGGATCCCTTGGGATGCTTTTCTATATACTAGTCCAATAATTGTTTGATCACTCATTTCCTACCCTTTCCTCTCACAATCTTCAGTGTGAAATACACCAAATAGTGTGATTTGCTGAAAGCTAAATGAAGGAACCATAAGTGAAATATGCTTTTTTACACCTACCTGCATATCATTCGTTTAGTGACACAGCCCTTCAAAAAAAAAAAAAAAAAAAATAGAAAAGCTTAATTACATTTTGTGTAATAGCACAGATAACACAATCCAAATAGTCTGAAAGTTACAGGTATGTTTGTAGCCATTGTTTTTCTGAAAATAACTAGGGCACTAGCACAAAACCTGGCATTGAAGAATAATTAAATCAAATGTTTAAGCTTATTTAAGGTAATGGTGCAGCATGAATCAGACTGTAGGTATATAAGTAGGAGTTTAAAAGCCTTCTTATCTTTGGTTACCATGCCAATGACATCTAGCTATCAGATGACGTCATTTGCTTTGTTTTATAAGCAGGAATCAGTCCCCTGTTTGCAATCAGTGCTGTGAGAATTCAATCAGCAGACAGCACTGGGTTTTTTAAGAAAGCACTGCTGGCTGAAATAATGGTGCCTGGTGGTACATCCCAGCTCTCCATAAAAAGTGCTATAGAAAGCTTGCTAACTTGGACAAGTTTCAAAATCAGCAAGCCATCTCCTGAAGATAAAGTTGCTCAGAAAAACAAGGACATTTTCAACATTGTCATGACTCCTGATCGCATCCCTAAATTTTTCATCCCTTCTCTGGACATAGAGCATATTTCCTTCCAGCAGGAGTCAGAGGAAGACACTGTAGAGAATTCTCCTGAGAGAGGAGTCTCTGACGAAGTTGTTCAAAAGCACCGAACAACTAGAAGCAAATCTGAATCCTACATCAGGAAAGATGCATTGTGCAAAGGAGAGAGTCTGGACAGAAGAGAAACCCTGTGCTTTACAGAGCGAATTACTTTCCCTGGAGACCTAGAGAGAGCTGCACATCATTCTGACCCAGCAACCAGAGCTGCCCTGTCTTTGCCCCACCTCTCCAAAATCACTACCCCCTACGGATTTCTTACACTCGGTGAGAGTCCCAATACCAGGAGAAAAGAGTCTCTCTTTTTTCAGCATGACTCTGAAGAGCTCAAAATCCTCTTGTCCCAAAGGAAGAAGACCACATCTCTCGTAAGGAGCTCATCCAGCCCTTTCAATGAACTTCAACAGACCATAGAGTGCATAAAACCTTCAGCCACCCCTTTCAAGACCAGGCAGGCTGTTTCTTGGGAAGCAGTCTGCAACATCCAGCTTTCCCCTCTGCACTGCAGATCAGACTCTGAAACACCCGCTGTGAAATGCGAGAAGAAGAGGTTTCAGATGACAATGAAGAGACACCTGACCAGCATCAAGCGGATGCGACCTGGCAGTGGGATGAACTGGCTATGCTGACGGCACGCAGAGTGGTCCTAGCTCTTATGTCCGGTGAATATTTAAGAGAAAGTCTTCCACAGTGGTGTGCAAACATGACTGTGTGGCACACATTCAGCGTTGCAAGCTCCCCATGAAGGCCCGACAAAAAACCAGAAAGAACTTGCTTACGCTTGGCAGTTTGAATGAATCTCCTGTTTCCTAAAGTCACACCCAGTGGCTTTGAATCTTTTGAAATGGAAGCAAAGACGGAACTAACTGATATAGGTCATTTTCCAAAGGGAATACTGTCTTTTCTGGTCATACCTGTGTAATCTGTGAAAAGGAAGGAAATTACTACATCAAAAGCAGACTACAAAGACAGAAAATACCTGCTTTTAGAGTAGCAATGTTGGTTTCGGACTGGTAGCAAACTTGAAAAGAAGAAACATGCTAGATAGTCAGGTAAAAGTTGTCTTTCTTTTTTTCTAATATTAGAGTGTAAGTGAAAACCAGTTAAGAGTTAATTTGTTGCAGGCTCTTTATAGCAGGTAGTTGCAAACAGTCATTCGCAACTTCTGGCAGGAACTTGCTGGCTGAGAGGGGAAACTGAGTGTTTGCCTTGCTGATGACAGTGAATAGTGAGATGCTCTCTATTTTTAACAGATACGCTTATTTTATGCAGTCTTTTAGTTAGCCATTCAATGCGGCTGGAATTAGGGGGAAACTGATGTGATTTGTTTACCTTGTTACCAGTGTCAAAGTATAACATGGTTCTATTTGTAACCTGTCATTGTTCTAGTTATAACTAAACCAAATAAAATCTCTTTTTCTTTGATAGCTTTTCTTGTCGTTGCTGTTACTTTTATTTTTCACAGATTTGTCCTTCCCTTAAAATTGGAAAGGGAGATAAAGCAGACAACCGTGAATATTTGGTATCCACAGAACATGTGTTTCTGATCCTGTTTGTTAGCCTTAATGGTTTTGCAAGGCACTGATACTCCAGTGCATTAAACACAGCAGTGGAAAAGCCATCAGAGACAGCTAGAAATGTCCAATGACATCTAACACCAACCTGAAAAGTTTTCTTCTGTGAAATTATCACCATTTTCAAGCTGCTAGTCTCCAGCTAAGCAAAATTTACTTGTCGCCAAATTTAAAAGAAGGTTAACATGAAGTACCTGTGAGACTTTTCTAGGGTAAAGATCTGTCCTAAGTTCTATAAGAAACAGAGGTAGCAGGAGACGAAATCCAGTAAAATCTATTAGTTTAGTTTATTGGGGTGAAGATACCTAGAATATGGATAAATTCAGCAATGTCTGCAATAAAAAAAAATAATCTATTTTAGCTGACAGGAGAGTACCATAACATTTGGAATTAAAAATATCTGTTACACTGTTTTGTATTTAATGTATTTGTGTTGCATAATCTGTAGTTGGTAATTAAAATATTATCAAGTGACCTTGACAAGTGGGAAAAGAACTGTTGTCTACAGAGATGGGATCGTCCCTGTGTTACAGACAAGGGACACATTCTGTGCGGCAAATACAGCTCAAATAGCCCATGAAACTCATGTTCCAAATAATCAGAAACGAGCTGGCTGTGCTTGCCTAGCTGTGCAGCAGCACAGAGACCGCAGTGTGTGAAATGAAATATGTATGTGAAATCAAGTAAATTCACAGATGGCCAACTCCTGTGACCGCAGCACAGCTATCAAACCCTGGGGTAGTCATCCAGACTCCCTTTATAATCTAAAGTATGATTCATCTCATCTCCTACAGAAGACATCTAAAACTCGTTGGGTGTTTACACTACAGGCTTTGTCCAGACAAATCCCAGTTAAACATCACCATATACTTGCAGGAGGCCAAGGGCTCTGTGCTTGGGATCGAACCCTGAGTTTTCACCTTGGGGTTTTGTACAAAAGACTGTTAAAGACCATTACTCTACTCTCAAAACAGAAATAAATAGATTATTTTTTTTTGTTGTTGAAACTATTTTGAAAATTAAGAAAAAATGTAATTTACAGGAATATACTGGGCTGGGGAGAATGCAAAAGGCCTGTTGAAGACGTGTTTGCTGTTTTACCTTGCATTCAGCGATTTGTATTATCGGTGACCATTACTGAAAATTTTATCAGTTAAAAGGTTTTGAAAATGATCTGGAGTACAAATGAAGTTGCACTCTGCAAACCATAATCCACACTAAGTAGCCCACACAGGCTTATATAAATTCCTGCTTACATTAGCAAATGCACCAGCTACATATATGATATTTTCAATGGAGAAAACATTTACCACAGAATGTTAGGTGTTAGAAGCCATTCCTTTTCTGTTTCAAGCAGTTATGCAATACTTGGCTTGAATACAATCAAAGGCTAAAGGCCCTATCCAGAGTTATGGTATGTCTTTTGGTTGGCTACAATCACAGTATCTTTGGTGTATTGTGGCTCTGTCTGGGATTCTCTCGTCCTACAATTTTGTTTATTTTCTACCACACATCCTGCAGACATGCAGAGCAGAATCAAGGTGGGGTATACAACTGTTCCTTCTGAGCTCTCAGCGACTCTGAGCTAAATGGGTGTTCAGGGACCTGATACCCAGGTGCTCTGCTATTGCTTATTGCTCCACCTGTACAACATTGAAGAAACAAAACAGTTCAGAAACTTGGGAGCCAATCGCCTTAGCATTTCTAATATTCATTCAAATTACTCCTTTTTTGCTACTGCTCTGCTAAGTAATTCTTCAGAGATCCCCTTTATCTGGGCTTTTTGACATACCACGATGAATTTGAGAGGATATTGTGGATTTCCAGTTTTAATGGCTAACACAGTTTTGGAGTTCTTCCCTGACAGGGGAATAGAGAAGAGGAGGAGATGGGGGAGAGTTATGTAGAACCGAGTAAAGAGACAGCAAATAAAGTGATTATCAATCCTTATTGTAAGAGACTGGAAAATGTGAACAGCTATGTGGAGGGAGCTTCCAGAGATACTGTGTTGTCTTGGGGAATTCATGTCACATCTGGTGAAAAAGAAAATGTTCTTTTCTCTTTGTGGTGATGACCACTGAACTGTTACTCTTTAACTCACCCCTTTCTCCTGTTTTCCAAGAGGCCAGAAAACTTGTCATAGACATAGAGCTTGTTATTAATTTTCACTCAAAAGTACTCCTTTGTAAGGGAGGGGTAAAAAGCAATGTTTCATATTTGAGTGACCCAAATTTTTACAGTCATTGAAACAACACTATTTGAGACTTCATTCATTCCTGGTTCTCCGTGATAGTAGCTTCCCTGTATGAGTGACTGAAATGCCAGAGGCAAAAAAACCAAAACTAATCATCCAGAAAACGCGCCTATTTTCAAAACAGCCTTAGAATGAGCTTACAAAGAAAGGCATGTACTGAGATATCATGCAGCAATAAGAAATTAGTTTCAGTGACCTATGACATCCCCTTCAGTTTAAATGCTTGAAATGCATTGGCAAGTTCTCTAGTGTACTCAGGCAAAGCAAGGCATTCCAGGAAATCAGTGTATATCCCTCAGTATCTTTTCCCAATTCATTATATATAAATATCTATTAGTGTCACTAGGACTTGTTTAACCTGCAATTGCTTGCAAAATGTACTCTGTTACAGCAATTCCAGTAACCGTGACCACTTCAGCAAGTGCTTCGTAGGAGCTGATTTTGATACTAGGGGAGTCCCTCGAGTGGGTAGTCTCTGGTGTTTGTGTGTGGGGAGGAGTATTGATCTGATTAGTCTTTCAAGAAAAGCATTAACACCATTTTTTAAAAGGTTGTAGGGGTTTTTTTGGTTGTTTGGGGTTTTTTATTTTGTATTGTTTTGTTTTTTCTTTGATTTCCAGCTTGAACTAATTGAAAGAACTGAGTGGCAAACGTGGGTCTTGACAATTCAGCACTGTGTCGAATATACCTTGTGCAATTTTTTTTGTCTGAAATAGGAATTTCGTGAGAATCTGAGCAAATTTTGACTTGAGTTTGTTATTTGTTCCTGTGATCAGGTATGTTAGCTCTCCTTACTTACTGTTTCTTTTCAATCATTGTTTCTTTTCAACCTTTAAATTTGATCTGGATTTTTAAATTTCAGACTATGTTTCCTTGTGACATTACATTATAGATTGTGTTTTCCTAAACTGCCACATAATCTTGGTCTCCTCTGTTTAAACTGCAGTCACATTTCTTCACACAGTTATCTATATTTTGCTAGCGATTGTAATGGTTTCTTTATTCTGCATAGAAGTTGAAAATCCATTTGTAAATTGCTTTAGGATATTTCCAGATGCAAGTTCTATAAATACAGCTCATAATAATTATGGTGCAATTCTTATTATATTTTAGCACTTTTTTTATTGGAGAACTGAGATATAGCACAGTGATTCCTCAAAGAGATTATACCATGCAGGCCTCTTTTTTCCATGAGGATTTTTCTCCTGCTTTCTCTCCATTTGTATTGCTGCTGATATAATCTTACACAATGGGTAATGTAATGACCTCTATTCATTTGTTTTAAGTTATACAATGTTGTGAAGTCCATGAAATATTTAACACTAATAAACAGGATGATCATTACTTTAATGTATAATGAGAAAGTAAATTAAGTAACTGACATTTAAATAAAATATAAATACTTTATGCAGTTTCTATTTACCACATCATGACAGTAATCCATTTAAAGTCAATGAACAACATAATTGAATGGCTCATGTAATGCAAAGACCTTTCTTGAGTTTTTTTCTCTGACTCTTCATATGGGAACTCACTTGCAATTTCCTGACATTTTTTAGGCTACATGGAAATATTATTATATCCCTTATGCAATATTTTCATTTCAGAAAATATCAGAAGCACAGAAACTTGGAACATGCTACTAAAAGGTAGTGCGGTTTACAGATGATAGGAAAATTGAGCAACGAAGCAAAGTCTGGTACTGATGTTTTGTGGCAATTCCAAACTTGTGCAGTAACCGGTATTGAGCAGTTTTAACACTACTGCTTTTCCTCTTATTTCAGTATTTGAAGTGGTGTCAGTTAAAGCACATGCACAAATCTTCTGTGCTCTTTCTTCTAGGCATTTATTTAAAAATTGACAGTAAGATGAACAGGGTTGTCTAAACAATATGGATTCATAAGATGAACAACGTCACTTTAATTAAGGATAGCTGACATACAGAGATGAAGAAATCAGTGTATAACTAAAGAAAAGTGATCAACTCTATATGGTATCACGAAGCTAATGCTTAAACCAGGAGTAGCAGGGTGGGTTTGAATTTTCTGATTGAATGTACATATTATCTGTACCCCAGCTGTGTGTTGGGAAAATTCTAGGTGCAAATTAGTCCCTTTTCCCCATTCACTACTACATGAAAAGGAAATGAAGACACGTACCCAAAAATTAAGCGTAATGCACCCAAGTAGATAGTGGCCAGGACAGAATGACTAGGAGCTTTCTCTGTGCTGCAGGCAAAGATATATACAGTCACTGGGTCACACAAGGAACCTTAAAAATAGTTTGCATCTTCAGCATTTAATATCAAATGGTGAGGCCAGGAAAGGGCCATGAAAAAAATCAGATGTTTCTGCTCCTGTCAGATCAAGACAAAATGTTTCATGCATACGTCTGGGCTTCTTTATTATTTATAGCCACTAACCAAAAGAATAAGCAATTTTGAATGCAAAGTCCTTGACAGCTACTACTAGTATGTTTTTACGATACTTTTCCCCTTCCCTTCCCTTCCCTTCCCTTCCCTTCCCTTCCCTTCCCTTCCCTTCCCTTCCCTTCCCTTCCCTTCCCTTCCCTTCCCTTCCCTTCCCTTCCCTTCCCTTCCCTTCCCTTCCCTTCCCTTCCCTTCCCTTCCCTTCCCTTCCCTTCCCTTCCCTTCCCTTCCCTTCCCTTCCCTTCCCTTCCCTTCCCTTCCCTTCCCTTCCCTTCCCTTCCCTTCCCTTCCCTTCCCTTCCCTTCCCTTCCCTTCCCTTCCCTTCTGATATTTGGTGACAAGTGTTCAAAACTTCTGTGATAAGAAACAGGTAAAAACGTCTTTTGCTAAGACATTGGTTTGCTTTCTCTGTCTTTCCATTTTAACTACATATTTGGACTCACAGGCTCCTGTTAAACTTCGAACTATTTCTGCTTTATTGCGAAGAGATGATCCGAACTCTCATAAGAGATAGGAAGAAGGTGTACTGTAAATGGCTGCTATGTTTTATCATGTTCATGTACCAAAGGTTCTGACTGAAGGAAAAAATTTAAACTGTTAGTGTAGACATGTACCACGAATGTAGAGGCTTAGAGATCAAATTGCAAAAGGGTTCACAGTTACATTTTGTAATCAAGACAGATAGAGCATGAAACTGAGGGTAACTTTTAACTTTATCTAAGGTAAAAGTTGCAATCTGTATTTTCTCTTTCTTTCACTCCTAGATATAGAGAAAGCACGAGGAAACCGCATGCCCGGCTCAGCTGTGTGCCTCGAGTTATGTGAGATGATTGTGACCACCAGTTTGAAGGCTGAAAATATTCTGGATCATATATTAAACATAAATAAGCTGACAAACTAAGTGTTTTAAGTTATTGCAGTAATCTAGACAGCGTGGCTAAACATTGCTGAGGGCAAGCCAAAAATGTTAGTCCTTTCTGGCTTATTCTGGGCAGTATATTTATTTTTTCCTTATTTCTTACGTAGTAAAAAGTAGATCCGCTAAAACAGAACACAACAATGCTATATTATTAGACTTGTGCAGGCAGTTACAAGCAGACTCCAATTTTTCTGTTTAGTTGCATGTATATAAATATGGCATTCATACCTGCTGAAGCCTGCATGATGCATTTCACTATGCCATGTGGAGGCCTGCTTGCCAAACACGACGTTCAAAGAGGTCACTGCTTCAGTGTTCCCAGACATTGAACACATTGCTGCAATGCAGTATCCCATTTCAGCTATGTGAGTGACAGAATACCAAGGGGATGCTTAAATGTGTGAAAATCCTGTGATAACGAAATTTAAGCTAATGTAAGCCACCAGCCGTTTTCACTGAGAGCTATTGAGTAACCAGAAACTGAAAAGCTAACCTAGAATGACAATAAGGAAAATCATAGGTCCCTCTGAACGGGTTTCAGTTGAAAGATAAGGTTCACTTTATCTTACTTCAAACATTTGCAATGTAGATATGTCTACATCCTGAGCCTGGTCACCCTGGATTTTCCTTATAAACAGAGAGAAATGGGAACTTTCTGTGCATCTCATCTGATCTGCCTTGAATGTCTTCCAAATTAGATTAATCCTGCAATAGAAATATCTATATTAATAAATATTAATGAAACAGAGTTGAGAAGAACATCTTCATTTCAGCAACAGAAATCCACAGTACAGACAGGTATCACTTGCCTGTCGATGCTAATGTTAATTCAAAGGAATCAAAGAAAGCTATAATACACAATCACGTACACCTGTATGTTGAAGATCTTAATGGAAAAAAAAATATTTTCTAGCCTTGAATTTCAGATGTTTGCCAATATGTAACATGGCACAAGTTCATCAAAAACCTCACAGCATTTTTTCCATATGGTGGACTTTGGGGCTTCAAATACATGCTGTCAGACTTGAATTACTACTTGATGCAACAATGGCACAGGAACAATGGAAAGGAATAAAGACACAGGAACAGGCCATCCCCACGTGCCGTAAGACGAGCTGCTGGCAAAGAAAACCGGCCACATTTGGAGGGCACCCTTAATAAGCTTGCAGATGACACCAAGCTGGGTGGAAGTGTCGATCTGCTTGAGGGTAGGGAAGCTCTACAGAGGGATCTAGATAGGCTGAATCACTGGGCCAAGGCCAATTCCAAGAATTTCAATGAGGCCAAGTGCCAGATCCTGCCCTTGGGTCACCACAACCCCAGCAGCGCTACAGGTTTGGGAAGGAGTGGCTGGAAAGCTGCCTGGTGGGAAAGGCCCTGGGGGTGCTGGTCGATAGCCGGCTGGACATGAGCCAGCAGTGTGCCCAGGTGGCCAAGAAGGCCAACAGCCTCCTGGCCTGTATCAGCCATGGGGTGGCCAGCAGGAGCAGGGAGGTGATCGTGCCCCTGTGCTCGGCACTGGTGAGGCCGCCCCTCGAATGGTGGGTGCAGTTTTGGGCAAGAATGACACTGAGGTGCTGGAGAGGGTACAGAGGCGGGCTACCAAGCTAGTGAAGGGTTTGGAGCATTTCTCGTATGAGGAACGGCTGAGGGATCTGGGGCTGTTCAGCCTGGAGAAGAGAAGGCTGAGGGGAGACCTTATCACTCTGTACAACTACCTGAAAGGAGGTTGTAGCGAGGTGGGGTAGGTCTGTTCTCCCTAGTAACAAGCGATAGAACAAGGGGAAATGGCCTTAAGCTGCACCAGGGGAGAGTCAGGCTGGATATTAGGAAGAATTTCTTTACTGAAAGGGTTGTCAGGCATTGGAATAGCCTGCCCAGGGAGGTGGGGGAGTCACCATCCCTGGGGGTGTTTAAGACACGGGTAGATGTTGTACTTAGGGACATGGTTTAGTGGTGTTGGTAGAGCTAGGGCAAAGGTTGGACTTGATGATCTTCAAAGTCTCTTCCAACCAAACCTGTTCTATGATTCTGTGATTCTATAATGTTGGCAACAGTGGAGGACTTGCATGAACAAAATGTGGTGACCCGAGTTACTCTAATTTTTATATGTAAGGTACAAACCAGAAGCTGTAAGTAGGAAAGCTCTTGTCTTCTCCAGGTATCCAAATAGATGCTGATGTAGAAGTAATTGCATGGAGTACAAATCCCTATAGTAACAGGGGAACAAGTTAAAGCTGTTTCTCAACATCTAATTGCGAAAGACAATCCAAATCCACATATGGCTCCTTGAAAACAACTTGATCCCAAAATTAAACAAAAAAAAAAATTAAAAATTATTCTAGCATTACAGACAAGTTTTAGACTACAACATAAACTTTTCCTACAGGAGGGATATGTCATGCAAGATACCCTTTCACTTCTTATCCTAGAGGAACTGCAGGCAAAGTGTATAACTCCCTCTCATGATACATATAATGAAATTGCAAGGAAGCAGGAAATATGAGAAGAGAGCCAGGACTAGATACTTTAGTTGAAGCTAGCCAACAAGCCTTTACTACTGAGCAGCCTAATGACAGGACAGACATGACTCATTGGCACAGTAACCTTTACCTGGTACAGAACAGGAGAAGTTGGATTGACATCACAATGGTTGTTTGCTAATGCATCACTTGCCTGTCATTACGCTCTCACTCTGATGGATTATTCCATTAAGTGGGCCAGAAATAGCATTGTCGTCACAAGTCACATCTGCTGCTGTAATCATTTGCCTATCTACTATTTTCAGCTGAGAAGGAAATCCAAAAAATTGTTCATATTACTGAAAGCACCAGTTACTTCCCTCAACTTCAAGCTCTTCTTTAAAAAGACAGTGAATTGCATATACACAAACCATGAATAGCTTCTGTCAACTCAACAGAGAAATCAAATTCTTCAGTTGAACTGCAGAAGGAAGTTCACAGACTGCTATCCTGAAAGGAAAACTTGCAAAGCTTTTAGCACAGACCTCCTACAAACTCAGAGGTCACACCACACCATGGCATTGTCACCACCTGCACTAGTGCAGAATGGAAGGGAGCAGACACACAAGCTAAATGTAGACGTACAACAAGGGCTAAAACTTGAAACAGAACCATTGTTTGTTACTTGCTATCTGGTTAGGAATAAATTAATCAAAATATGAAGTTTCTATCATATTCTTGCTTTTATATCAGAGAAAGGACTATATTCACCTCCATGTGCTGCAGAACTGGAACCTAGCAGTGGAGGTCACAGCTCAAGCATGCTGTGACTGAGGAAGGCAGAAACTCTCCTACATGATCCATCTTCACTCATTTATTTCACTATGGTTGTCTTCTGTTCTCTTCTCTTTGACGTACTGTAGCCACTGTCATCCTTCTTTAAGAATAAAGTTCCTAAAACTCTTGTCAGTATTCTTCCCTGCAATTAGGTAGTGCTGGATGTACCATTCATACATTTCTCTGCCCTGTAATACCTCCAATATACCCTAGTTAATACTGAAGGTATAGGTCAAGCTTTATCTAAAGAATGGGAATATCTGAAGTTCTTAAAATCTGGCCATATGAATATATTTGACACCAGATATATTCACCACACCTTGTGTAAAGTTTTTTGTACTCACTAAGAGACACAAAGAAGAAAAAAAAGCACTTGATAAGGCAGGATACTGATGCAGGTTGGAAATTGTTAGAAGTTTGCAAAACATACAGGAAAGCATACATTCATGCCCTACTTTTATTTTATAGCAATTCTTCAGATCTTCTTTGCATGCTATTCGGTTTTATTTTCTGCAATCATAACTGCTCCGATGACATCCCTAGGTAATATTTACTTCACAAGAGACAGCCATTTCAATGCTCTTCACGCTGACCTCACTGTGGCCTTATGCACAGCAATTACAAATTGTTGTTCTTTGTATTTAAGACCTTCTCTTTTGTGTCCTTTTGTGTGGGATGACACACATAATTAGTTTTGTTGGTGTGGTGGGTTGACCCTGGCTGGATGCCAGGTGCCCACCAAAGCCTCTCCATCACTCTCCTCCTCCTCAACTAGGGGAGAGAAAAGTATAGCAACAGGCTTGTGGGGTTGAGGTAAGGACAGGGAGATCACTCCATTTACCATCACGGGCAAAACAGACTCAACTTAGGAGAAATGTAATTCATTTCCAATCAGCTCAGAAAGAAGTAATGAAAAAATAAAACTAAATCTTAAAACACCTTTCCCCACCCCTCCTTTCTTTCCCAGCTTTAACTTAGTTCCAAATTTCTCTCCCTCCTCCCCCCAAGTGGCGCAGGGGGACAGGGAATGGGGGTTGTGGTCAGTTCATCACAAGCTGTCTTTGCTTCTCCTTCCTCAGGGGTAGGACTTCACACACACTTCCCCTGCTGCAATGTGGGGTCCCTTCTCAGAGGAAACAGTCCTCCATGACTTCTCCAGTGTGAGTCCTTCCCACAGGCTGCAGTTCTCCATGAATTGCTCCAGTGTGGGTCTCCTCCATGGGGTGCCGTCCTTCAGGAACCGACTGCTCCAGCGTGAGCTCCCCCCACGGGGTCACCAGCAGAAAACCTGCTCCAGCGTGGGCTTCTCTCTCCCCACGGGCCACAGGTCCTGCCAGGAGCCTGCTCAGGTACAGGCTTCCCACGGGGTCACAGCTTCCTTCAGGCATCCATCTACTCCGGCGTGGGGGCCCTCCCTGGGGTGTAGGCAGTCATCTGCTCCACCGCCTATGGGCTGCAGGGGGACAGCCTGCCTCACCAAAGTCTTCACCACAGGCCGCAGGGGGATCGCTGCCCTGGGGCCTGGAGCACCTCCTGCCCCTCATTCTGCACTGACCTGGGTGTCTGCAGGATGTTTCTCTCACATATTCTCAATCCTCTCTCACTGCAATTACTGTTACAATAACTTTTTATCATCTCTTAAACACGTTATCACAGAGGCACTACCACTGTCGCTGGTGGGCTCAGCCTTGGCCAGCGGTGGGTCCATCTTAAAGCCAGTTGTCATTGGCTGTATTTGGCATAGGAGAAACTTCTAACAGCTTCTCACAGAAGCCAACCCTGTAACTCCCCTGCTACTAAAACCTTGACACGCAAACCCATTACAGTTTTTTTTTTTTTCCTTTTCGTAGAACACAAAATATTTTCAAGTCAGTTAATATTTCCTCATTAAGTGGGAATCTCTATGGTCTTTACCTTGTTGACACGTTGCAGGAAATTATTTGTCACAGTTTTATCTTGCTATATTGAATCAAGTAAGTGTCCTGACTTCTGGAAAGTGAAGTTACTACAACACTGATGAAAACTGATGTTTTAACTTGTCTCTAGGGTCACAATCATGCAGTTATAGAGCTGGAGAGAGCACACAGGAAGTTTAAGCAGTGATACAAACATCTGGAATGGATGATTTGGGTCTTGAGAGTGGAGTATTTGGAATGAACTTCCAAAGATCACTTCCAAGCCTGGTATTTTATGGTTTAATTCTATAAAAATTAATCATTTAGTGTTAAAAAAAAAAAAAAAATCACTGTGGCCTTCAATATTCTTGGTAGATTCTCAGATTGCCGAAAGAAACAGCCATGCTTTATGTTTTGATCCTATGTTTGGTGTCACTACAAATTTCTTTATTTTATTGCTTGAATGCCACCAGCCAGTAAATGCTAAACTCAATTACCCCTGTATAGAGTCCTATCTTATGTTTAACTAGCTCCTTGCATGCAGAAGTGGCCTAGAAAGACAGATGGTCTAAAACCATGACAACCTACATGGAGAAATTACAACTGTATTGTTGTCTACTACTTATGTACAGGCCACCTGTAAATGTCAGCATAATCCAAAGCTCGCTGCTCATTGTCTGATCTTGACCTAGTTTCCTGACTATTCTTATTTCCAGCAAATATTTGGTCTTTCGTATGATTAAATGATGAACACGAGGATGATAAAACGTTTATCTCGAGCAAACGAACGGAAGAGCATGCACTATACTCCTGTTTGTATTTGATATATCAAGCAAGCTGAAATATAAGAATAAATACAAAGAATGCGTAGTTGATGATGTTTTGATACAGAGAACTCCATTAGTGCACTATCTCCTAAGCACATTACATTTTCCAATGCCAAATAAATCAGAACATTGTAGTTTAAGAATCTTGTTTTGTTAATTGAAGAAAGATTCATTATGCAGTTGTATTCACAAGAGTACAATAAATTTGCAGTCCATCTAGGGTGTTTCTGAGTTAGTTCCTACCTCCACTTAAAGCAGTGTTATGGATGCCAGGACACAGAATATTCCTGTTTATAAAGTAGTTCTTCATTTATTAATTGGTTTTATTATCTAGTTTCCAATGTTGGCATGAAAACAAATTAGTAATGATGGAGAATTTCACAAAACTAATGTTATATCCAGACGGAATACAATGCTTTACAGGAGAAGCCTTGACACAAAAGTTGTTTGAACCACTTAAGTATTGGAGGGATTTCTTATGATAGTGTCATAGAACATATCCCAAGTTGGAAGGGATCCGCAAGGATCATCAAGTCCAGTTTTCTGCTCCTTGCAGGACTGCCTAAAACTAAACCATATGACTACAAGCATCATCCAGATGCTGCTTGAACTCTTGGTTTGTGTGACTGCTTCCCTGGGGAGGCTGTTCCAGTGACCAACAACCCTCTCAGTAAAGAACTTTTTCCTGCTGTCCAATCTGAACTTCCCCTGATGCAGCTTCATTCCATCTCCTCATGTCCTGTTGCTGGTCACCAGAGACGGGAGATCAGCACCTCCCCTTCTGCTGCCCCCTTGAGGAAGTTGTAGGCTGTGACAAGGTCAGCTGTCAGTCTTCTCCAAGCTGAACAAACCAAGTGACCTCAGTTACACCTCATAAGTCTTGCTTTCAAGGCCTTTCACCTCCTCTGGACACAGTCTAATAGTTTGATGTCCTTCTGGTATTGAGCACCCAAAACTACACACAGTACATGAGGTGGGGCTGCACTAGTGAGGTGTAGAGTGGGACAAGGACTTCCCTCAACTGTCTAGCTATGCCATGCTTGGTGCACCTCAGGGCACAGTTGGCCCTTTTGGCTGCTGGGTTGCACTGTTGACTTGTATGCAACGTGCCATCAACCCAAAACCTCAGATCTCTTTCTGTGGGGCTGATCTCATGTCAGCTGCAGTCCTGTCCACTATGGGGAACCCCTTGGTCACAAAAAAACCTCTTTATGAGAATATGTGGAGTTTTTATGTTTCTCATATTCCACTAATATTGGTAGAGTTAGCAAAACTGAAAATAAGCTTTTCAGATAGAAGGGGAAAAAAAGCTTTTTTTTTTTACAACGTTATTCCATGTCTTATAAGTCAAATACCTGCATAAAAAGATGAACAGTTACATGAACATTAAGGAAAAGGTTGGAAAACTGTTATTTTGAGAACTTCAGCATGTAGATTTATGGATCGTTTAAATTAATTTTGGATTGAAATTTCTCTTTCCAGTTCTATAAAGACTCATCTGGACGTTATTGAGAATTGTGTGAATGTGCAAGTGATCTATTGTACGGTTTTCGGAATGACAGTCTCTAACCGAGTTTCTAAACAGAATCATTAACTAGAGTCAACTTAGTTGCTGTGTATCTAACTCGTAAATTGGGACTGAACTTAACATTTGTGAAGACATTTCTTAACTACAGACCGTAAAATTTAACACACTAACCATGCAATTGTGCATTAATTAAATATACTATGATAAAACAACAGTATCTCTTGAGTTCATACTGAACACTGCATCTTATAACTTTCAGAGTCATATCTATTTCTTTCACGTGTACTCTGAGTGATGGTAACAATATAATTTCCTAGCTCTTAATTCTATTTAAATAAATGGTGAACTTGTATTATATTACACTCCCTGAAACACTTTACATGAAGCTAAAAGAGCGGTTAATGTTTTTCATATTGACAACTTCGGCCACGTAATGATAATGTGCTTCCAGCAACTTAAAGATATGGTCTGTAAATAAAGCATGCATTTAATATGGGCAAAGAAGGCAGAGACACAGCAGCTCTCTTGCTTTCTAAGATTAAAATTATATTTAGCATTTTAGCAATAAGATTAGGCTGTGAAACAACTGAAACGCATTAAAACCTTTGTCCTTTAAGCAGGAAATTCTGTTCATGGAGGGGTTTTGTGCCACTGCAAATAGGGAATGCTGAAGCGACTGGCACAGTAAAGTGCCTGTAGTTAAGCAAAAAGCAATACTTTGTGAAGAAGAAAACCTGTATGCCATATAAAGACTTCTTTGTTTTAAATAGCTTTTTCTTTCTCTCTGTTACCTCTTTCTTTGTATGGAAATAAGGGTTCTAACTTTCTATAGATATATATTTAAAAGGAAAATAACCTTTAGTCATTAAAATAGATTTCAAAACGTCAACCTATATCAATATCTTAGCAATGTTATACTCAACAAGAAAACTTTCTTTTTTTTCTCCATGCAGAAAATCTGAAAACTTGACATTTCTTCCCAGGTTCTTTCATGTTGAGAAAATCGTGGGAAAACAGACAAACAATCAAAAAATGTTTTCCCATAAAATCCTTATTTTCGATATTTAAAAAGGTTCCAAAACATATGGGAAACCCTCAGTTTGATCAGTTTGACCCTCAGTGCTTCTCTTATAGGCCATTGAATTTTTTCACTCACTTGTAGTTCTGCCCAACACCATACTCTTTAGTCACCTTCACATACTGTTTATTTTTAATTATAAAACACATCTTTATTGATGCTACCTAATATTTTGTTAGGAAATGAATTTAAATAGTAGCAAGTAAAATTTATTGGTTTATGGTGTCATGAAATTTTGAGGCTACTGCTACTCTGAGGTAACTAATTAAGTCCAAAACTGAGGTCTAAAAATTAACTTGCTAAATATACTGAGTCATATTCATTTCTCAGACACATCTATTGATTAGAATAACCAATGGAGATGAATTTTCTCCACTGATTCAGCTTCAAATCTGGAGTGAAGAATACTGCTGGCATGGATAATTCACTTGATTTCGTTGGTAATGTCCAAGTAACATCTACTATGTAACTCTGTGTGGGAATTTATCTGCAAATGGTCCTACTGAAGGCAGGTTTGTATACCAGAAGTATTAGAAAGGCAATGTGTTAGGGTGAGTCGTTTTTCATCCAGTTAATCCAGCAGTCAAGTGCAGAGAAAATATAGATATAACCTTGAAATTTCTTATCCGCCTAACGGAAGGTAAATCCTATGGCAGAATACGACAGTCTTGGGTATGCCTCAAAGGACTAATGGAGGACATTTGGGGACATAGGACGCACTTCAGGGGACATGGGACGCACTTCAGGGGACACTTCTACCTTTCAGTATTCACTAACATGCTAATACTATGGCCTTAATGTTAAAAAAATTATCTGATCTCGATATACCTGTTTAAAGAAAAAAGTAAAAATATTCAATCATAATTTAAAAAAAAAACTCAAACAAAAAAAAAAAAGGAAATATTTGTTTTTCTAATTTGTGACAGAAGCAGTTTAGGTATGGATTTTCACATGGGTATATATAAGTTTTAAAAGATTATTTTCACTGAAGACCCCATTTTCACTATTTTTCCATGGAAAGAAGTGGATTAATATAACATCTTACATCTTTTATTTTCCCATATTTTCTGGAGAAAAAAAAACAAGCCATCAAAATGGAATTTAAATATAACTTTCTTCTTCCACAAAGACTTCTTGACTTTGAACTGCAGTGGTGTGTGATGGTGTGTGTGAGAGAGAGGGAGGGAGAAATGTGGGCAAGAGACTTATTTTATCATACACTTTCTGGACCCTTTTTCACAATACATTGATTATTTAAGCAGGTCAAAGAATGTGTTATTTATTCACCTATTTCACACAAGCTTTTCTAGTTCTATTTTATTTTATTCAACTTATTTTAGTTCTTCTTTATTTTCTGAAGAGTCACATTAATGAGTTAATCATCAGCTAAGACTAAATTCTGATGTAATGTTTTTTCGTTTCTGCTCTATTTTTGCTCTTCAATAATGCAAGAAATAGAAGAGAATGCCACATAATTTTAATTTCATTACCCTCTAAGCATTGTGTAGTTGGAACTTACTGAGTTGGCAGAGGAAAAAAAATCACAGTTATCCACAGCAAGAGAATAGATACATTAAAATATTTAGAAAAAAAAGGAATCTTTTATTTTTGAGAGTATTTAGAAGTGTTTATTCATGGTAAAGGAAACTAAGAGACAAGAGAAAAGCGCATCAAATAAAAAAATGAATAAATAATTTTTTCTTCCCAAAGGGATGATAGTTTGTCCATATGATCCTCTAACGTTGCTGGTTAGCTATATTTTATTTTCTGCAGATAAGTATCCTTTCAGATTAACAGGGAGTTTGCGAGTATAGTGTTACTTGTCACACAATACTGGTGTTAGGAATTCTTTGCTCACTGATACTCCTCCTTAGTGAGCAAGTTTGGGTACCATTAATTTAGCAGATATCTCAGACTCCTCTGCTGATGTTTCAGACAAAGACAGCCAAGTAATGTTTAATAGTTTTCAACTGAAGATCAGATTTCATCTTCACTTAGCTAGGACAGAAAGAAAAAACCCAATCACTGACAACTTCATGATCACTTATATTCAGCGTCGTTTTATATTTCAAAGAGTTTTGCAATAAGGTATCTCAGAATGCATGCAGTAAAATTTTTGTCAGAATTTACAAAAGCAGCTATATATTCTATGTCCTGACCAGTTAAAGTGAGTTTGAAATAATTCCAGTGACAAACCATTCCATACAGAGAAATGTGGGAAAACCCCCGTAGCTTCTGGGAACCTTCCGAGACTAGTG
Organism: Leptosomus discolor; assembly: GCF_034619465.1. Taxonomy (NCBI): domain Eukaryota; kingdom Metazoa; phylum Chordata; class Aves; order Leptosomiformes; family Leptosomidae; genus Leptosomus; species Leptosomus discolor. Next base: position 88,334,814 of record NC_141419.1, read on the forward strand.
TGAGTGAATCAATAGTCACAGGAACTAACCAATTTATGTGGCCAGCTGTGAATGTTTGCCTGCATTTCTCTAAGGTTTCCAGAGTACCTTTGCACACTCATATAATTTAAATCTGTCCTACATTCACATCCTTTTTTTTTTTTAATTAATTGAGAAGTGACAGACTCAAGTTTCAGTTGGCTGCTTTCATAGATATCCTGTGTCACTTTGGAGAAGCCTCATGGAGACACTTACAGAATAAGGACATTATTTGCTATTCCCCTTCTTTACATCATCTGACTGTGTTGGAACTTTGAAAACACATCATACATTAGGGACCCTGTGTCAGTCTAAGTACTGCTACAACAGAAACAAAATGGTGCCTTTCTTGATTCTTATGTTTGACTTGATATCCAGGGATTTGGTGTTATATTTCTGTTCCATTTCTGAACTGCTTTATAAAAATCTACCTTACATTTGCCCATAATTTCCTATTTCATCCAATTGGATAAATTCTGCTCTGTTCCAAGGGTCATAAACATAACACAACACCCTGGAGAACCCTTTGTATATATTTTTAATGTTTTAGTCTCTATGGATATAAACTAACTTGCTAGTGTTATCATACTGTCTTTTGATTGAAGTAGAGTCTAAATAACTTAGTTATGTAATTATTATTCTAAAGACTCTCCTTGTATGCCTCATCTGTCTTTATGCTGCTGAAAGACATTTTCTTGTCTACATTTTTGCTGCCTGAGCAAATAAAAATGTGCTCCTTAGGTCAGCTAACACCAAATACAATTTTTCTAAGTTAATGAGTGTAGAAAAGAAAAAGAAGAAAAAAAAAAAAACCAAACCTGCTGGAACCTGTCTACATATGAACATCTCTCCTAGTCCACTCAATAAGCCATGTGGATTTCTCCAGAATAAAAGCATTAATATCTATCCAGAGATAGCACATTTGCAATCTCTCTTTCTGCAAACTGTCCTGGGACAGAAGCACATTATTAACTCTTCAGGGGCAAGGGTTGGATTCTGCTGGGTTTACTGATGTTCTGTATGAGAAAGACTCTCTCCACCATCTTTAGACATCACTACACCATCTGTTCTTACTTAATTGTTCAAAGAATCTCTTTAGACTTTGAACCAAGAGAGAAAAGATAAGTAATGATGTTTATGTGTGTAGCTTGTTTAAGGAAACTAAATCAAATAAACCAGTGGAGATGGATGGACTTCAGGGAAATTAATCCACTTTACTCCATTAATTAAATACCACCATTTTTGGAGCTAAGCATTGGCTCTTTCCTAGCTCTGAATATGAACTCTTTGTCATACAGTGCAACAGAGCAAATGCCTATAGTTTACTTTGCTAACTCATATATCTCAAAATACTTCAACAGTTCTACAGTTCTTTTGGAGTGCAGGAAACTTCCGGGGATTTCTTTGGGGATCATTTTCTGGGAACTTGTGGTAGTTTGCTGCTGCTGCTGAAGGTTGCTTTCTGAAGGTTTCTGTAGCCTTTTGTTTCTGAGAGTTTTAACAATCAGCTTCTGTTGGCTGTTTCCTGATTAGGAAGTGCCTACACCTTTTGTCTTCAACTAAGTGAAGATCAGGAAGTGTCAAGCAGCTATCCAACTGCACTTGGAGAATGGCTCTATCACTGGAGGATGAGAAGGAGCTCACAGAAATGCATCAGTGGTCGCAAGAAGAGGATAAGCAGGCCCAAGATCTCTGCTTAAGCCAGTGCCATGAGGGTGACGGTGCACCGCTATGCAGTAACCTGCACCAGCCGGAACAACCACCATGGCACATCAAAGGCCATTTCCAAGAGAGGCAGGATGCTGTCATGCAGGCTGTCAGGAGTGCCTGCTGCTCCTCCAGTGAGTTGGAAATGGTGGTGGTCTCACCTGGAGGAGCTGTGCTTTGGCCAAGGTGCCGAGTTGCCAGCTAAAAAACTATCAGAAGTGGTAAGCAGACTGTACACCATGAGGAAGGGTCAACAGGAGGTCAACGAGGTCTTTCTAGAGATTATAAAGGGCTAGGAGTCCAAAACAGTTTTCAGTGCAAAGGAGGTTAAATATTGGAACTGGGCCCCAGAGAGACTGCGGGATCTTCATCTTGGAAAACATTAAAAATTTATATAAGGTTTTATTTGTGAATAAAGCAAAGCTTTATTCACGCCTGCTTTGCACACTTAATTGGACTAGGTGGCCTTTCTTAGTCCTTTCAAAGCTACAGGCTTTTGTGAATGCTGTTCCATTTCTAGTATTTTCATTGTGAAATCAAAGGCAAAACCATCCACAGAAAAAACTAGTAGTCTCGGACTGATACCGATCAGGCTCAGTTTGTTTCTTTTTAATTTTTTTTCAATTAGAAAAAAAAATAACTTTTTTTTTAGGTTTGTCCTTGTTTTCTCAGCCCAAAATATCTGAGCAACCAAATTTTCCCTGCATGTGTGCTTGCATATAGCAAACTAATCTAATTCCTGAGAACCCTTGGAAAACTAGAGCTGATCTTCTATAGAAGGTTTTTCAAGAGACTGAACATAAACTAGCATGATGAGAAACCAGAGGAACCCACTCTTCTACTCTCAGACTCCCAACAAAGCAAAAATTAAGACCTTAAGAGTTGCTCCCTGTGCAGTATCAGCCCATCAGCCCATCACCTAGATTCAGTTACAGTTGGTATGAATCGTATTGGGAGTGGATGTATTGAAGCTTGAAGTGATCAAGCAGAATGGTGATGAGACTTCTAGAGGTCCTTAAGGAAAATAACTAAAGAGTTGTAATTCACCCCAGTGATGCATGAAAAATATTTAATTAGGGATGGGCAATGTTTAATGTAAGAGGGAGGGCAGAATTCCTACAGTCATAACTTAATGTGTTCTACAATGATTCTCCCAATCACTGCAAGAAAGATCAGACACACGACTGCACAAGTTTTTGACTGGGAAAAGACAACTGAACTTGGCTACCTCTATTCACAGTCAGCTATTAGCTTTGATGTATCTTCATCATGCTTCATTGGAGAATATGTGCATCACATAGAGAAAAACATTTTAAAAATTTTAGTAGATACCTTGTCATGGTTGTTCTTTTACATAATTTTAAGCTATTCATTGGGAAATCCAGACTCTGCTTGTTTCTTGTAACTTCTTTACCTCTTCACTTGATTCTGTCCTACTACAACAAAAGGCTGTGACTGTTAACATTTACAGTTAAAAAACAGAACAGAGATTACTTTAATGAATTAGGGACCAAACCAGTATTTGGTTTTAGAATAGAGAGCAGGAGAAGTTGACAAGCCCCAAAATTAAGAAAAGACTGTTAGCAAATTATTAACCTGCGATACATTGTGAAAACTCACACTGCAGCTCTCTTAATTACAAGAGTATGTTGTTCTCTGTAAGTTATTCACTTAATTCAAAGAACAGAAATTCATTCCGACTCACGAATTTGGGTGCAATAAAGTGCGCATGTGGGAACATCCATAGAAAGTAAAATACTACTTTAAAAATCAAGACATTTGAGGAGGTAACAGTCACTCTGTATATGCACAATGTATCTTGGACAAGCATATTTTGAACTGGGGTAAGGAAAAAAAGACCTCACCTGAACTTGTGTGAATGCTAAGAAAAAAATTTCATACAACTTAATTAGAAAATATTGCATAGAATCTCTACCTTCTCAAATATATCCAGTCTCTTACAACTGAGTGCATCTGGAATTCCTTAGAACAGATTTAATCTCTCTATAGACCCTGATGTTTTTACAGGTCATAAATGGGCTACTATTTCAAGTGCAAATGTCTGTATTTGAAAGTAACTTTCATGGTTTCAGTTTGAATCACACTAAATGCTTAGATTTTGAATTCTCGATGTGCATCACATTTTTTGATTAAAAAAGTCAAGCCATCAAAATAAAAGTGATAAAGGATTAGAAATTACTGTGCTTCATTTTAGGTAATATTTCCAAAGCAATAATAAAACACTTTACCAATCAACCAGTTAATGACCATTGTGAGTTGTTATAAGGCATTGGGTGAGGCTGACAGAGCTTAATTTATCTAGCTGGCCATTAACTCATCAATAAAAGGGTTACTAGTCAAGAGTGTAAAAATTGTTCATATAAATCTCGGTTATGTTACTATTAAAATACTAAATTAGTTTTCTAAAATAATTTACTTTATCATTATCACAGTATAATACCAGTAATTTATCACCAACACTTTATTTCTGTCACTATTGGCCTAATAAACGAAAAATTAACCTGATTGCAACCCTAAGTGGGGAAGATAATTTTATGATTAGAGATTTGTCTTAAGCCTACACTCTACATAACTATTAACACAAAGAAGTTCGGAACACAGATTTTCATCCACCAGGACTCAGAAGTCAGAAATAGCATACTTGTTACTCTGTATAGTGTATAGTCTTCCTAGTAGACTGTCCTAGGTTACAGTGTAAAATGTGCCCCAAAAACCAAAAGTATTCTATTATCATCTTCAGGAGCTGTTGAGACCAGGTGGGGCGGTGCTCCCTGCCTCCCCCCTCTGGACTATCTCCTGTTAATGGGCACAGCAATGCCTTATCGCCTGACCCATTGATAACTCGCTCCTGGACTATCTCCCATTAATGGCCCATCAAGGAACTGCCTCACGACTCCCCATCCCATTGTGAGATGCTCTGCCCGGTGGGAAGGAGCCAAGCAGTCCATGCCAAATAAAAACTGAGATCTCCAACACCCTAGCAGCCTTCTTCCACTGGATTCCCAGAGGAGTTTTTTCCCCCCCACTGGAGTTCCAGAGGACAAGAGCTACCTGCCTACCACTGGACCTTCGGAGGAAGACAAGACCCCTTTACAAGATCGCAGCTTCAACAGAACTACATCCATCACTTCAGGAGGACTGCAGGCAGCATCTTATCGGACTGCTACTGCCACCCTAACAGGGTGTCAGGTTGTATTCCTGACTCTGTCAGTGTAAACCAGTGGGTTGTTTGTTTTTTTCCCCTGCCTTCTGAAGGCCCGTTAATTTCAAAATTATAATAATTTGGAGGGAAGGGGGTTGCCTTTTCCATTTCAAGGGAGGCTCCTGCCTTCCTCAGCAGACACCTGTCTTTCAAACCAAGACATAGACGTATTTCTTTTACACATGGGTATCTCAGAAGTCAGACTTAGAGGTCCATCTAAGGATACTGAAGTCATGCTACCAATCCTTTTTAGGGAATATGCTACTTATATTTAGCTGTAACAGCTATTTTCGCTTGGTAAGCATAGATTTTGAGACGATAACCCAAAGTTATGTAATTTCACATAGGATTTATTTTTTGATAGAACCGTGACATAAATGGCATACAGAACTAGCCACATCTGTGGCCATGTATCCATTATGTTTCTTCGGCACTTTTGGCTTTGATCTGAAACTCAGACTTCGGTATTTGGCTAAATGTGACCCTGGTTCAAACAGGAACTTACTCAGGGACAGGGATATTAAGTCAAAGTCAAAGGAACTCAGATTAAATTAGTGTTAAGAGTCGTTATCTGTGTTAGTCATGAAACTGGAAAAATGAAAATACTGTTCATCTGAAAATGAACTCAGGTTACACTTTTGCAAATTGATGATAAATAGATATTGTCATAACCCAATTGCCAGCAAAGATCTTTTTTCTTCTTTCTCCATGTGTTATTGTGGAAGACATACACCTCTTCACTTAATTTTCCTTTATTGAAATGGGAGTTTGAAATAAATGAAATGAGTCTTCTATAATATTTGTATAATGAATATGAATGAAAGCATGGCGGAAAGGAGAAGGTCCTCAGACAATTTTAAATGTATCCCAAAATGTGGCTAGTACAACCTTTCCAAATGGATTTAATAAGCACTCAAACACCGTGAAGACTTTAATTAAGAAACAAGTATTAAAAAAAAAAAAAAATCAGCTAATTTCCTAATTAAATCAACATGCACTTGTAAATGGGTTGCCAGTAATTCTGTTGCTGGTGTCATTGTGTCTTTTAGGTGTACTGCATGATTTTTAATAGGCAATTACTTGATCCTTCATAACCCGGACATGGTGTTGAATGGTTAATTCAGCAATACTGTAAAAGTCATGCACATTGTCCTTTGATGAAAAGTTATGACAAAAATAGTACATTAGATCAGAATGTTTCAGAGCAACATCTGAACAATTACAAATTAGTGTAAATCCACAATAATATCAGTGGACTTAGTGACACATTTCACACCTGCACAGCTAGATCAGAGCTGAAAATCTTTTAGATTGTTTCATCCTCTATGATGTGTTACCTGAACTTTTTTATGTATAGACTCAAAATAATACCTCAGGAAGATAATTATAGTAATTCTTTTTGGAGAAAACAAAACAAAACAAAACAAAACAGAACAGATTAGAACATGCAAGTTGTTGATGAGGAATGGCTTGTCCTGATTTTTTGAACTCTTGTATATTTTCTCCCATGGAACCCCATACTTTTGTTACGATCTCAATAGCATCCTGTTGAAAATTTGTCACTCTTTTCCTTTCACTCCCCTGAAACTTATAGAGGTTTTAGCACATCCAGAGGCATTTTGTAAACTGATAGAATAAATTAGTCCAGGTAGAAACATACTGAAAAATCTAGATTACTCCTAACATGTCAACTAGCTCAACATAAGATGAGTATCACTACAGAGTAGAGTTACTCAATGTTTCTTCATTAGACATGTACCAGAAGACAAGAACTAGAAAAAGTTTTAATACAAAAAAATTTAGGACTTTCAAGAATGTAGGAGCTCTGACTTTATTTTTCTCCTTCTTTCCCTTAATTCTCCTTGTTTAACAAGGGTCTCTTCTTTACCCTTCTGCAGGCTGTTGATGTAGAAGTCTTCTCCTCAGCTGTCATCACCTAAAACAGGCTTCACTGAGCAACCTGCCTCATTGACTTCCTTTTCTCTCCTCATCTCATTTTGAAACCTATTGACTGTTTCTTAATTTCTCTCTCCGTAAGTTATTGCCTTCATGACAGAGTGCCTTAATTTATTCACCATATAATGTCTACACACTACTGCTTCCTGTGATTTATGGCATCTGTGGTCTTCTATTGTTTAACTCCATAAAGTTACTTTGTACTAAAATTCTATGAAAGAAGATATACTCCCACATGACCAATAAAGTCAGCATGCACTGCTGACTTTTCAACATCTTGAAAATATACACACATGTTTACAGGTGTAGTCAGAAATGGAATCCTTAAAACATTTTCATTGAAGTTTGTGACACTGTTGCAAAGTTACTGAAATTTATCCTTGTTCTGAAAACCAGCAACCCCCCCTCAAAAGTTGTTGAACTTCTCTAGACCACTACAAAGCAAATAACAAGTGAGGGAATGGGTTGTTTAGTCTGGAGAAGAGGAGGCTGAGGTGAGATCTTATCACTCTCTACAACTACCTGAAAGGAGGGTGTAGTGAGGTGGGGTTGGTCTGTTCTCCCAAGTAACAAGCGATAGGACAAGAGTAAATGGCCTCAAGTTGTGCCAAGAGAGGTTTACATTGGACATTAGGAAAAAATTCTTGACAAAAAAAGTAGTCAAACATTGGAACAGGCTACCCAGGGAAGTGGTGGAGTCACCATACCTAGAGGTGTTCAAAAAATGTGTAGATGTGGAAATTTGGGACATGGTTTAGGGGACATGGTGGTGTTAGGTCAACAGTTGGACTTGATGAACTTAGAGGTCTATTCCAACCAAATGATTCTATGATACTATTGTTCTATAAGAACTAGTAAACTTAATTCTGATTCTTTGATCTGGAATTTTAGGGTTCCAGAAGATCTTTGAATCTGTCAATCTTGTGCTGTAAAATGTGTATAGGAAATACAAACAACAGAAAGACTTAGAAAAAAAAAAAACTTCATTAGGGAGAAGGACTGGTTAATTCAAAGCAATCTCTTTGGTCTTCATCTTTAGATCCTGCAGAGTAAAAAACATTCTCTTTCCTCAGTTTGACACTGATGGAAAGTAAGGTTGTTCATTAACTTCAGAACAGGGGCCTGGAAGAATCCATCACTATTTTTTTCTGTTATTGTACATTCCTTCTTCTCCCCTGCTCATACTCCTACAATTTATGCAACTAAAAATAACAACAGCACAGTGGTGATTTATTCTCTGCTTCTTCTAATGTACACCTGCGTGTAGTTCATCAGCTGCCATTTGCTCAGCAAAAAATATAATTGCAACGCTCTAATTTATATGTCAAAAAGGTTCACTACTGCATTTGGAAGAAAGAGACCTAGGGGAAAAAAATGTTATGTTTGCATATTAGAGATACGTAACTTTCTGAAAAGCTAAAAACCCATGAAGACAGAAACTCCATATATTAAGACAGCATTGTATAATACTTATGTCTCTGTACAAGTCTTCTAGGCAAAATCTACATGTGTATTTAGGAATTCCAAAAATCCGATCTATCATCTAGTGTTTGTGAAAACATCTGAAAAGATTAGGTAGCTAACTCTCAAAAAAAGGATGGACTTTTGTTACTAGCTTCAGTCACACCATACACACACTCCAAACTGCAATTTCATGTAGCTCAATAAATTGGAATTGTGGCCTTTTGTCTGTAAGGATTCTGAAATAGCTTCAAGGTTTTCTAGGAAAATAAGTCTTCTGCAATCCTATTGCCTGTGTGTGATTACTTGCTTACATGCGCAGCATAGAAATTTTCTCAAATTACTTTCAGCAAGTGCAATGATATTTGCTAGGGAATAGAAATTCCAAAGGTAACATATTTTCCGTGTTTTATGGAATGCACTTGGATGATAGCTGCAACACAATCTTGACATTTTTGCACATGAAAGAATCCTTGGAAAACTTGTAATCTCACTCAGAAACAAGAAAAAATCCTTCTTAGATCTTCATGAGTTCACTGGCAATATCCAGGCAAACAGGCATCGATACTATGCTGATTTCACATGCTTTTTATCTACTTACTCATTGTCATATGTCCTAGAACTTGGTTGTCCTATAAATGTCTGACTGAGCTGCAGACTCAGAATAAGGTAGTGCATGACAAATTCATCTGCATTTAATGTTTAACGTACGTGTAGATTTTTTCCAGGTGCATAGCCGTCTTTGTGATCACATTTGTGATGTGGAGCACAATTTTGAACTTTTTCAGCCCTATTGTATCACAGCTGTCAGTTCCTTATGGTGATGTCATTCAACATGGAGTAGATCACAACAATGTTGAGGTTTCCAGCACTGTCTGGGAGCACATGTACAAGTATAGGATTCTGAAACATATACAGGTCTTTCCTTCCTAACAGATTTCTCAAAATTTAACAAAGGCCGTGGATGTAACTATGCTTATGTTACTGACTTTGGGGTTTCTTTTGTTTTCTTGATCTTTTAACTTTTACAGATCATAATATGGACCTTTACAAAGGCTTTCACTGGAAACTTGGAAATTCTTTCAGCATTCTGAATACTAGAAAGCCGTTTACTTAATTTTCAGTTGATTTTGTTTATCTGTGCACCGTCATTATCAACAAAAGAGGGAGATAGAATTCAGGATCAGTATCTTAGATGCACCACCTGAACAATCTCAAACAGATTGTCTGTAAATTGTAGGGAAGAGGACTTAGAGCAACTCCCTGGCAGTATGCCAACATGGCCAGGCAGAAGATTATAGCTGGTATGAAGGGTATGGGGACCAGCACTGCATCAGATTTAAGAAGATGAAGGCTAAGCTCCTGAAGACAGAGAATGGCAATGGGTCTTGAGAAGTATGTAGGGGTTTTGCCCCTGTGACGGATCTGGAGGCGATTTTTGACTTGGAAGAATAAATGGAGGTATTATTCTCAACTTTCCTGCCAAGGTTGGTTCTCAGAAGAACCTGAAAAATACCTTTGTCTCTGGCATCCCTTTGAGTTCTCTAGATCATCAGACATTGGAGTAGCTTCGAAGGACTGTTTACAGTACAGACATGCTCTCTGGCTGGTTACTGTCTTATCAGGGGAACCCTTTCCCCAGTCTGGTGCAACAGACCTTCAGTACACCAAGAATTTTGACGAAATTGTGCTTACTGGAAATCATAGTGTGATTTGTCAGATGGTTTTATTTATTTTTTTTATGGAGCAGGAAAAAAACAGCAACCTATCTTTGGAATGTAGCACGGCAGCACTAATCAATGCATTGAATTTGAAAACACCGTTAGCGGAAGCTGTCTTCTGCATAGCAACCGATGAGTTTACAGACCTCTATGATCAAAGCTGTTCTCTCCTCTCTGTGTAGGACCAGCGAAATCACTGTATGCAATGTTTTCTTCTTGCACTGCCCACTGCAGACATGTATGCAGAATGCCAGACCTTCACTCCCTATAGCATTTTTTGCTCTGTTATGGCAAAAAGCTCAGTTTAAAATATCACAGATGGACATTTTGTCCCTACTTGTCTCCAGAAGGCCATTAGTGGTATTTTTAACAAGGAAGATTTTATTCTGTTAATTAAAGAACAGTGGTTTGAGAACAGGTAGGAATTGGAGGAGGACGTATTGGTGATCTCTGCTTCTCCCTGGCATGCAGCTGGGAATGGAGAGAGGGTTGTTCACTGGGCAACAAAGGGGCTACCCTTCTTGAACATGGAGTTGAAAGGTCCCAGTCCAGCTGACTGGGTTGCAAGTAAATTTATGTGTAAATACCCCAATAGTTTATAATAACCGAGATGGTAACTGCGTGAGCTGTACCGATGAAGTGAAGTGTTCTACTTCTGTATGAAATTTGGTTTTGCTAACATTTGAATTAGGGGTTGTGAAAGTACGTGAAACTTTGTGTTGTGAAATTCTGTACAGACTGCTGATGAAAGAGGAATGCAGAGGAAACTGCAGGAATCCAGGAAGAGCAGGAGCTCCCTCAAAGCTATCTCCGGATATCAAGGAGACAAAGCTATCTACACGTCATATATTGACAAGACATTAAGGGGACATCAAGGAGATATTAAGGGGACATCAAGAAGGTATTAAGGAGACATCAAGGAGACATCAAGGAGACACCCAGCAAACATCTACAGGACTGATTGTTGACTGCAGGACAAACAAGAGGTTGCATCAGAAAAGGGGCCCTGGCTTGTGCTCAAGAAGGAGGATTCAACTAGAGGATATTGTGAGGAAGACTATGCATAGGCACTAGAGACCTTCGAAAGACCACCGACCCATTTAGTTCTACTTGATAGAGCATGCGCGAGTGGGAAGGAACCTGTGTAAAACATTTCTGCAAAATCATTAGAATAACACCTCCTTTTCGGGGAAAGATGATGAGTGTATAAAGAGAAAGGTCTGTAAAGGCTGTAACCATGGGACCAAAAAGCGCGCTCACCTTTGTGAAATGATGCAGGTGTGCGCCCAGTGCTGTAATGAAAGAATGCCTTGCTTTCTAACACCTACGAATTGGTCTTAGAGAGTTATTGATCTGATATTTTGTAACAGTACAACCCCTACAGCAAACTTTCCCAGACTGCTCCCCCATTTTTTGTTTCTACGCACATCACAGAGCAGGTTCCCACTTAACAACACAGCGTTACCCTAATCTGGTAGAACAAACATCCACAAACCGCTGGAAGCAATTAAACCTCTTGCTGCTTCCTAATACACTTGCCACTCAAAGTGTCACTAAACGTGACGAAAACAAAACTTATCAACACCAATTTGATGTGCATACTCAGACACTCCTTTAATGAGTGCTGGGAACACAGGGTATTACTCTGCCCAAGTGTGTTCGATTTCACATTGCATTGATCATCTTTTGTATCCTTTTTTGTTGTCTATCCATGGTTACATGGTGTGTTTTACACAAAAATGCATACTATTCTCTCTATGAAATTTAACCTTTACAATTATTGGTTCTCTTAGTTATAAAGCCTCATCAATATTCCTGTTCTAAGGTAATCATTGGTTATATCTACTTATTTCTACTGATTGGTATCCTTGATATTCAAATCAAGGTGGGATAGGTAAAGGGGTTTCCAAGCAGCATGAATGCTTTCTATAACAAGTTTCCTTGGTTTCTCAAAACAAACTTAAAACACAATAGTTAACACATAATATTTCTATGGTTAAACTTAAAACACAGTGACTAATACATAAGATTACTATGGTTACCTAACTTAAATATATTTCACACAGTCTTATTTCCTCAGACAATAAGTTTCAGTTACTCTGTCATAGCAACAAGAGGAGGCAGGAAAACAAGGCAGGGAATCCTACAATGATATCATGCCTGCACCACAAAGGTCTCCCATTTTTTAGCAATACAGTGCTTTCTGTACTGCCTTCTGCCCATGGAAGAGGTTTTTCTACCCTTCAGACAGGCCAGTTTCCAAAAGACCTCCTCTGTTCCCTGTAGTGCTGGTCCATAGCCTTCTAAACAACACTCCTTGAAGCTCTCCATCCAATTTTCTGTATTAAACTCCATTTCTATGAAAAAGACCACACTATTAGAAACTGACAACACTATTTGTTCCTTCCTCACTGCAGTCAGTCACAGTTGAAATGGATGTATCCAAGCACTTCCAGATGCCCTGCAAAAACCGCTGTCCATATGGACATACTCATTTGAAATCATCTAGCGGCACCATCTACTTTCTTTTAACTTTATAACTCGTTAATGGTATTGTCTTCATCAATAGCCAGTTTTTTCTGATACCAGTATATACTGAAGTGGTGTTAGAAGTAGCTGAAAGGACGTTAAAGGATTATCTGGCAAACGTTTTACCGACCTCCTGCATCAAAGAAAGTGTTACCATGTAGTAGGGTGCCTTTTGTTCCTGATGGGAAAGGGGAATTCACCATATCAGCATCTTCACAAATGGTTTTAGAGCGAGTATTAATGATGCTGTAAAAGGTGTTGATGCAAAGCTGTGTTTAGAGCTTTATAACAATATGAAGTTGAGAAGGGTCATTCAAAATGTAGTCAGAAAACCTTTTCTCTTTAAAAGGATCAGAACACATTTTAATGACAATCTGCTGCTCAATCCTACGATGTGTTAGAATGTGTTGGCTGCTTTCTGCAAGTGTTGTGGTTTGGTGTTTTTTTTTAATCTAAATGGCATGACTGAAAACAGCATGGACAGTCATGTGTCCATTCCTTATCTTTTACTGACTATCACAACAATCTCTTCAGTTAAATCAGGGTTTCCATGCTATACATGTAGGCACAAACAGCCTCTGGCATGGCAGATACTCAATGATCAATACCAGACAAACCCTTGTATTGTGTCTGTTGGACCAGACATCCAAACACAGTGTGATCAAGAGATGATGAAGTCTCAAAAGAAAGCATGCAAAGATCTTCTTAATGTCTATGCCTCAGTTTAAAAGCAGTCATGGAAATACCATCAAGGGCTGTAGTTCATTTATGTTGTGAGTCAGGAACCAAGGAGGTTTAGCTGGAGAGTGGTGAAACAAGGAAACAATAGAAAAAACATTATTGGAAAATAATGTGTCTTTCATCATAGCAAGGGTTTAGTTTTCTGGGAAAGAGAGAAACAATTCAGAAACAAAATTACAGCAATGAACTTTTGGAAGCAGCTTTCTTCTAAGAACAGAGGAATTCCTCAGGCATAAAGACCTGTTAATCATTGTGAAAACTGCAAACAGTGCCGAGACTTCCAGATGAGCAGATCGAGAGCACCAGTGATGGTGACAGACAGTTGTTAGCCAATGAGGGAATTTGAACAAGCCAAAGTGGAATCAGATATGCTTTATCCAGTCCTGTAACTGATGGTGTCCAGGGTCACTTGAGGGTACACATCAGGGATTGAAAAAAGACTCCAGGGATATGTGAGAGAGAGGGTCCAGAAAAAGCACGGGAAAGACTCCAGGTGATTCTGTTGCAAATCTGCAGTGGGTAAGAAAAATTACCTACACAAAGCTAGATAAGTAGAGACATCCTTTATTAACGATACGCACTCGGGACATGGGATCCTTTCCAAAGATGTCCGCCTGCACATTGCAATCAACAAATATTTATATTTTAAATTCATACATATTTATTCTATACAATGCATATTTAATTTCTTCCTCTCAATGATTGGTTCTTCTTCTCTCACTTCTGACGTAAATTAGCATGCAGCCTCAGTTGTAGCCTTCTATTGTTCTCTTTTGACTAGGGGGTATAATTTGAGTAGGTGGTCTGTGAGTTGGAGGTCTCAACCACTCCTCGAATTGACCATGTTTGGTCAAGGAACATGTCCTTGGCTCACAGGCTCTTGGTTCGTATCTACTTTGGTCATGATTCAAAGGTTATACACAATGGATACCATCATAAATCCTTCCTTGCAGACATCTTGGACTACAACATACTGTCCTTGTTTCTAACCACTAACAGATTATTAGTTAATGAATACCTTAGGTCTGGAATTTTACAGGAGTATGCTAACAGCACTGGCAATACAGATTTTATTTCATATTTGATCATTTATTCCATTTGAGACTTATTTTCCCAAAATAATCATTAGTCTCTCCTACTAATATTCACTAATTAGAATTCTTGACATTTAAATCAAGATGGGAAAAGTAAGGGGATTTCTGAGCAGTATCCTGAAATCCTAAATCTGGTGCTTTCTGCAACAATTCAAGAACAGAGAACTGAAGAGACTCCAGGATCCTACATCCAGATGATGCACTGCACAGCTGGATCCACTATGCTGACCCACCTGACTTCTGGACTGTGACACCTGCCCTGTAGGTAGGGAAGTTGTACAATTTGTAAAAATTGCACATATCTGTAACTAAAACATTTGGTTATGCGTTAGGTCTCTGCACTACCAATACCGTCTTAAACCATGAGAAAAAGTCAGCTCACCCACCACTCAGTGAAACTTTCTGAGAAAACCATGCAAAGGGATGCATTGCATTGCAAGTGTGGAGGAAATGCACGGTTCTGGCCACCTATGAAATGGATAACAGGGACTGTCATGTCTCACTGCATGTCCCTTTTCTCAATGTACTACATTTCTGACTAACAGACCTGTCGAGAGTCCACAACCCAGTGGACCAGTGTCATAATTTCACAAATTTTTCTTTTGCTTTAATGATCAACATTCACTGTGTAACAAATTTCGGTACATCAGTGCACAAAACTAGTTGTGGTCACTTTAGCAGGAAGAATAGTGGAGATGACGGAAAGGGACTGTCTCTTTGTGCTGGCGTGAGGAGTATATGAAAGTTTACCCAATCTTGTGTAGTCTCTGGTCAGGAATTATTATCCTGTATGGCCAAAGTACATTCGACTTTTAAAGGTGTTCAGATTCCTGATTCCCACTGATTGTAGTAGAAAATTAGACACTGTTAAGAACCTGGCCTATAGTATTTCACTCTCAACCTGAGTCATTGGATACCTTAGTGAACACCTATGCCTCTGTAGCAATTAGCTGCAAAACTTCGATCAGTTTACTAAAAATTATTTGGTTCCATGAATAGTATTTGTAATTATTGTATTATCTGGAAAAAACCAAGGAAACTGAAATCATTGCATGTCTTTCCTAAGTAGTGATAGAATGTAACTCTATCTCACCTTATTAATCTCCTGTCATTTTTGATGAGACCTGCAGGTATCCAATGAAAATGCAGGGAAACAGAAATATTAGTACAACTGCAAAAGACAAAAAGATATTTAATACTGAATATAACTACATACTGTGAACTTTGCATCCACAACAGGAAAATAAAACAAAAGCTTTACCAATCTATCATTACTTCTAGCTGGAAGGTGATGGGGAATCCTGACTTCTAGTTGTACATATCCTGTGTTCCTGACTAATTTCCTTATTCGTTTGACTATCAAGCAGAAAGTGCTGTAATCTGCTACAATTTCCCCCCTCGTCCCTTCACCTCTGCTCCCGGCAGTTCAGCGTGTAACTGCTTTCTCTATTCTGAAACGTAATGGACTGAAGAGATTTAGGCAGAATATGTTTATGTTTTTTCTATAGCTGTAACTGCATGGATTGCCATTGGAAGACTCTAAACAAATGAGAATAAGAAAGTTCCTTTGTTAAGTCAGGTGCGACTTTGAAATCCCTCAAATTATTAGACTGCATTTCTTTTTATTCACGTAGTAGAAAATGAATGGAGGTGCTTGCAAAACTGATATTAAATGATGTCACAGATTTAAACCTATTTAGACATAGTAAAACAGAAGCTCAGAGTTAAAGTTATTAAAGTCGTGGCAGTTTCTTGGTTTTGACACAAAATGGATTCATCATCACACTTAATTTTTTGCAACATGGCTTTAAATTTAAGTTATAACTCCTTGCTCTTGAATAGCTTCCTTTTACACATACAACAGGCTGTATAGTCTTTTTGTAGAAATGAAAGGCAAAGGAAAAAACAGAGGCATGTATGGGGAGCAAACACAAATTCTGCTAGATCAAAGGTATAATACAAGACAAATAAATAAAGACATGAAGGGTTAGGCCAAAACAATCTTACTTTAAGTAGCTAGTAGGAAAAGCGTAATGCATGAACATGACAATTCTAGAGTAAGCATGTCTCTGGCATGCCCTCTCAGCATCTTACAGTCACTGGTACAGAAACTTCCCACAGCATCACACAATCCTGAAGGCTAGAAGGACCTCCAGAGGTCATCTGGTCCAACCTGCTGCCCAGAGCGTGTCCAATTACAGTGGACTGCTCAGGGCTTTGTTCAGTTAAGTTCTGAGCATCTTCAAGGACAGACGTCACACAACATCTCTGAGCCCCTGCTGGAATATTTAACCACCCTCATGATAAACTTGTTTGGTTTATATCTAATTGAAATTGCCCTTTTTCTTTCTGTGAAGAGTCTGACTCCTTTTCCTCTGCAGTCTTCCATTACATAGCCAGTTACACATACTTCAGTGTCTAGGAGACTAGACATTATTTTGGACAAAATGTAGTTAATCAAGATGGCAGAAAAATTAGATATATGCTTCTCCCGACTGTGGAGTCTGAATTTTTAACTAATCTTAATTTAGGTGATAAATCAGGAAGTCTTAATCTCATTTACTTCTAAATCTCTTAGACTTTCAAGTGTCTTAATCTCTGTTACTTTTAAATTAAATATAACTAAGGCTATAGCTTTAGTAGGTTGAAGACAGGCAATATCTAACTATTTTTAGAAGACATACGTAGGTCAGTTGAAGAGACGGAAAAAAATCAGCTTATGCTTAAGTAAACCTATTTGACCTAAATATCTAAAATATACCATAACTAATTCAGTAATTCATTAACTGCTTCATGACTATTGGAACTGCAGAATTCACAGTTCAGGTTGAAAGATCTGACACCATTTTGAGTTATGGGTTGATAAATAGAAAGAGTAATGGCTATGGTTATCCAACAGACCTTCCATGAGTGAGTGATCTGTATTTACATTAGAACTAAAATGATTTACAAATGCCAAAGTGCCACATTTTAATTTAATGATATACATATGTCAGGAAATTTTTATTGAATATACCACATCTATGACCCTTTGCACTATATTTCATATAAAATAAGAAATGAGTAACAAATTAAATCGGAGTCACAAAAGAATCAATGGCCAATATAATGAAAATAAGGCTGTGTTTCAGCCATTATGGTTGTCAAAATCTTCCTTTGTATTCTGGAAGGAGGATGGCTTCTAGAAAGATGAGGGAAGTTTTGAAGCGTTCATCACAGTGCTCAGTTATTTCAGCTCTCCACATTGATGACTCAAAACGTTAAGAAATTATAAAAATATTTTTGGTTAAACTTTTAGATCTTAAAATATGTTGAAACATATGCTTTCCGCAAGGGGCCTTCAGCAGTTTTTCTAATATATCTTCTGTAAGTTTTCCCACATTGAGCTTTCAAATCCAACCCATGGAAAGTGGTTAGTTGATTTAAAAAAAAAAAAAAAAAAAAAAGAAGTGTTTAGAAAATACGATGGGTCGGGAGAAAAAACTTTTATTTTTTTCCAACAATAAAATATTAACTTTTCAATAATGTGTGAAGCATTAATCTACCTACAACAGATGATGCATAACATGGCTAATGGACTAAAACTGACAGCTACCAGACTAGTGTTTCTCAACTTCTATTAATATGCAAATATATCTCAGAGAGAGATTTTCACTTCTAAAATTTAATCTACCAAGAAAGAAGTGAACAGGTTACAGGAAAAAAAAAACCAGCAGTGTAGAAAGTTTCAGATCTTTTAAACATAATGGCATCTGCAATAGTAATTTTTGAGTGTCCAGGAAAAAGACCACTCCTTAGAGGAATCTGGTTTCATGTTATTTCAAAGCTCTGCATTAACCATTTTTTTAAATCTTTGAAATGTATGCAACGGTTTAAATGTAAGGTTGTTACTTAATAGTTTAAGAGACATCTAGAAATATCTGGAATTAATTTAACGAATGACATCTTTCTATTAGAAAGAAGGAGGTAGCAGTGATCAAGAAATGTTCTTGACACTTATTGCTAAGGCTGAAATTAGGAAGATGAAAGAAAGTCTAAGAAACCCTTGTAACTGATCTGAGAGAAGGCAATATGTAGTAACCCTTCTCCTAAAGAGCACGGTATTAAAACACCTCTATTAATAGTTTTTAAAACAGAAGAGGTTAAGGTATTTAAATAATTTTCTAATAAGTTAAGGTTTTGTCTTTCCTTTGTAAGGTTCTTTTACTCAGCCTGTAAGCCCTTTCTTGTGCACCATTAATATAAATTGTTTACATCCCTAAGGGCTGTTGTATGCAAAGGATTTATCCATTTTATTTTGAACACAGAAAGGTCACATGAAAATTCAAAACATACGGAGGCCTAATGGGCAAGAATGACAGAACTCTTATTCCCTTCCATGAGACCATAATTTCATCTCAAAGGACAGTAGATGAGCTTCCTTCACTTTCTTTTTTTTTTTTTTTCCAATTTTGACATATTTTGATAGAAAACCTCTAATTAATACTATGGCAAAATGGTAAGTAATTAATTGTATCAAAGCGGTATGAGCATTACTTTTGAACGATGTGCTAGCGTTACTTTGCTACTGCTATCAGCTGACTGATTTTATGATTCCTGTCAGCAATAGATGATAAAACAAAGAAGATAAAGAGAACCAGGCGTATTTCTCCTTTGTTAAAGTAGAGAAAGGGCTAGTTTAAAGAGACAGGTAATTTAGTGGGTTTGAAAGACATACTGAACCTAATTATGAAGTTCTAATCAATCCTTATTCTTTTAAAATTTATTTATAATCTCAGTAGCTTAATTTCTTTTGAGTTCCTTCCAGCAGTTATTTGAGAGATGGGTAACTGAAAACAAAAAAAAAAGAAAAAACGAGAGAAAACAACAAGAACAACAACAACAACAACAAAAAAACAGCAAACCAACAAAAAGCTATCATGTAGTTGTACTGATTCATTAGTGTTAAATCCACTATCATAGAAAATCTGCTATCACAGAGAACAGCTAAAGGATAGCAGCCCAGAGTTCATCGGTTATAGAATACCACCATCACCTACCAGAAGTAGTGGTCAGTAGGAGACCCAGCCTCCTAAAGGCATAGAATGATAAATGCTGAATCATAAACTCTGATCAACCTTTATTGCAAAGAAAAAGAAACAACAAGAGCAATTTTTGACTTGAATGTTTATCTTTCTGTCAGGCGCCAACATCAAAACACCCAACAGGTGTTTTGCAGCAGCTGGAGAAACCACTCCTTGCATTCCTGGTGACTTTGTAAAATAAAGCCTAGTAAGAGAAACAGGATCATCAGAGTAAAGGCTGTGGGAATGTCGAGGCTTGAGTTAAAGGGTTGCTAACCTGAAGTCATAGTTAAGACTTTCGGCAAAAGAAGTAGGCAAGGCAAGAAGTACTGACCAAACTTTTTCAAACAACAGTGATGCAGTATTTATTTAATTATCTAATTACTTCATTCAGCGAAAGTAGAGTATTTGTAGGGGTAACACCATCAGATAACCCCTCAGGTCTTTCAGATGTTATTTGCTGTGTTCTGAGTCCTAACATCTGAGTAAGGCTATTAAAACCCACTGAAATTATATAGGGGCTTTATTAACACATCTTGTGGTGGGTTGACCTTGGGTGGCTGCCATGTGCCTACCAAGCCACTCTATCACTCCCCTCCTCACTGGACAGGGGAGAGAAAATGTGATGAAAAGCTCATGGGTTGAGATGAGGACAGGAAGAGATCACCCAGCGATTGCTGTCATGGGCAAACAGACTCAACCTGGGGAAATTAATTTAATCATATTTAATCATATCAGAGTAGGGTAATGAGAAGCAAAACCAAACCTTAAAATACCTTCCCCTGTATGGACAATACTCAGTTCAAAAATTGTTGGATAGAGAAGTAGTTACACCTACATAACTGCAGTGCAATAAAATGCTCTCTTCCTCAGGATACTAGGCTAAAGAGGATAATACTGTTCCCCCAAAATTTTGTAGTCTGGGGTTGAAGGGAAGTACAGCCAACTAATTCAATTAAAAGACCAGAAAAGGAAAAACCAGAAACTATATAGAGAAACAGAATTTGATACATAAATCAATCACAGACTCATAGTTGTATAGTTTGTAATCAGAAAATGTTGGGTTTCAGGTGCTTAAACAAACGTCTATACTTCTCAAAGTGTCTCTGAAAGAAGCACACATTTATTGTAGTCTTTTTCTTACGGTAGCACACAAAAATTACACCAAACAACTGGAGCGTATGGTCCCCACAACTGAAGATCCATGCTGATACGTACAATAATTCATAAAATAGAGGTATCAAAAATAGGATTTCTGATTGCATCTTGAATCTTCTGAAAATTCAATATTTAATGCATATACAATATAAGGAAGATGATTTACCCTTCATTATTGTAATCATAATAAAAAGGGAATACAATAATTCAATGAATATCTATTTGTTCAGGTTAGCAAAAAAGTTGATAATTGTTTGAACACGGTAATAAAATGAAAAATGAAAGTGTTTGGTAATGGGTTATTACATTTTATGGCCATACGTTTATTTCACGTAATTCAAACTGTTTCATCCTACTGTGCCTAAGAAAAAAACCCTAATGTGTAAAGTACTAATTTTAAGACAGAGTCAGCTGCAGATAATCAGTTTGATAAAAACCCAAAGAAATATGAATTTTCTTGTGTTTAATAGGTCTACAGTTAGGACAGACTTAGTGGATGTGTTAATGTAAATAATGCTTGGGATAAGCCTAAGCTGAAAGCAGAAAGCGTTTTACACAGCCTTGGATTCAAACTGAGCCTGAATTTCAGTCTCTCGTAATATGGATAATCATTAAAACCAGAGAGCACTGAATCAGTATTAGTGTAAGCACATGCTACACCAGTAAAACCAATCAAATTAGAATCATATAATCATTAGGTTAGAATAGACCTCTGACATCATCAAGTCCAACTGTCTACCTAACACCACCATGCTCACTAAAACGTGTCCACCTACAAGTTTTTTGAACACCTCCAGGGATGGTGACGTCACCACTTCCCCAGGCAGCCTATTCCAATGTTTGACCACTCTTTTGGTGAAGAAATTTTTCCTAATGTCCAATCTAAACCTCCCCTGGCGCAACTTAAGCCATTTCCTCTTGTCCTATCACTTGTTGCTTGGGAGAAGAGACCGACCCCACCTCACCACAACCTCCTTTCAGGCAGTTGCAGAGAGTGATAAGGTCTCCCCTCAACCCCCTCTTCTCCAGGCTGAACACCCCCAGTTCCCTCAGCTGCTCCTCACAGACCTGTTCTCCAGACCCTTCACCAGCTTCGTTGCCCTATTGTACCTTCATAAGGAGATTTTTTTTTTAAATAATTTTCCCAGAGCCATATCTGAAGTGTTGTCTTAAGGATAGTTGACTCATGGCAGAAAAAAATGGTGTTTTGTTACAGCTTTGAGTCAGACTAGCCCATTGACAGCTTTCTTGAGATTCTTCCCAGAAGCAACATCTCTCAGCCCATTCCAATCACACACGGGGACGGGAATTTCTCCCTGCATTGTGCATAAAGCTGAGGGGCTCCCATATCAACTCGGCAGTTGTGGCAATAACGATACTAAAAGCCAGGGTGAACGCAACCCCCTTCTGCAGGGACATACAGCCTCTAACTTCTCCAGATTAGTCAGAGGAAGAAAATAGAAAACCAGTGTATCTACTTTCTGTAACTTCAGAAGATAACATCAGCGCCATCTCCCAATGCAAGCTGTCAGGTAAAATATTGAAACTCTGTGCTAGGATTGGGACTGAAAAACTGAACTAACTTCAGCTTTCAGCAGGTCTGCCTATGGAAGCAGTGCAAATGATGGCAAATGGTTGTTTAAATGAGTTAAGGACTCAACTCAGGTTTCGCCAGTATCCTTGACCTATTTGGCTTCTTCCAAAGCATTTAGGAAAAAAAAGAAAAAAAGAAAAAAAAAAGGCCGAGAGGACTGGAAGAATCCAGAAATGCACTGTCACTCTTACTGTAAAGGTTTTTGTCACATGAGTTCATTAACTTGCAAGTTTTCAGGTAGCAAGTAAAATCATTTGGCATTCCTCTGAGAAGTATAGAGTTGCAGGATTTCATTTCAGCAGTACCCTGCTCATTCCACTTGGGTTGAATTATCTCAGGTTGGATAAATATTCACATTTGTCCTTCAGTGGGAAAAGGAGACTTGAACCAGCCATTGTGACCCTTGGTTTTGTTATAGCAGCATGATTGTTGTACACTGCTAATGTTTATCCTGTTCCTGCAGGTGTTTCATTGTGGCCACTAGCAGACAGGATAGTTGAGGAAATGGGGCTTTGGTCTGATCCTGTGCCCAGTGCTGGAGTTCTTAAGAACCAAATTTATGGTGCGATAATAGTATCATAAGACACCAAATAAAATAAGGATTTGGATTCAACAGCTAGGACCCTGATTGCATGGTACCATCACAGCTGAGAATCTAGAGGTAATTTTATTTAATAATCCAGGAAGCCATATTCTTGGTGGTACCACGAGATTTATTTGTCTAGAATTAAAATACATACATTACAAAACTGATTCAATTATTTTGTAGTTGGAAGGGACCCATATGAAACATCAAGTCCAACCCCCTATTATTATATTATCCCTAGCTCCATTATTATTATAACCACCCCTTACAGAGAACCTGCCCATTTCTTGGCATTCTTGTCCCACCTATTGGAAGAAGTTACCTGACTTTAACTTTTCCTGTTTTTTCGCTTTCCACAAGTGCAAAAGAACAGCTGCTGCCTGATATAATTATTTTAATTGTTTGCATGCTATAAAACTGTTAAAAGCAATTTTAATTTTAACAGTAAATAGGTTTTATTGCCAAGTAATGCTTTTGCTTATAGCTATAAGATGGCAATGGGTGGTTGAAAGTATATTTGATTCGGTACTATTATTTCTTCTGTATCCACTGTATAATCAATGAAGTGATACTATTTTGCCCTCAGGAAAAAAAAATGCTAATGGAAGCAATTAAAAGATATGAATAATACTGACACCTCTTTATTATCTTTCAGGTACATTCGGAGTTACCCAACACATTAAGTGGTAATGATGCAGTTACAGTTATTTTCCAGTTGACATGATTAGTTCTGTGGCCCAGTCACATTTATCTTGTGCTTTGAAGCCCTTCACACTACATTATTGGATTTGGGAAATAAAGTAAATAGATATATGAAATGACCTCATCCCTAATTTTGAAAGACATGGTTGAGAATGGCATTTCCATGGTCTACAGCCCTAGTCTCAGTTATACAAGTTATTCTCAATTCTCTGCTGTGTTCCTTGAACTGAGGAGTTTCTGACTGGAATGGTGTAATGAATAGACCTCTAGGGCTACAACGCAGAAGTATTACACCATACTGAGGTGTCTGACCTTTGAGTTAGACACTTAGCTCCATGTTTACATCCTCAAAAGGTCCCTGTGCTTACAACTCAATTCTATGTACATTGAAGGAAGCCAGTTCTGAGTCTTGTTTGAGTCTTGTCATTCTGACTTCTTCATCTGCACTTGTGTTTTCCAGCTTCCAGGGTATTTCTGTTGTCTGGAGAGGGACTACACATAAGCCCTTTTCAGAAATGTAAATGCAGTCAGGAATCTACTAATATCTGAACAGGAACCCTGAAAAATCAAATACTTACCTGCAGTGTGCAAGCGAAAAATACCAAACTCCTTGAGCATGATTTTGAGGCCAACATTTAATGAAACACAGAGGAGTTATGAAGTGTTGAAAGTCACGATATTAATAATAATAAAGTGGGAATCTGAACAGGATTTACAGATATGCATGAAAGAGCAGAAAAGACTTGACTGAGGAGGGTTTTGACACTCCTACCTTCCCTGTAACTCTTAAATGGTAAGTCTGGAAAGCTCCTATGGGGAGCCTGGACTATTGATTTCCTAGATTTTGGGCTTTGGAAGGATAAAAATGCAGCCATTATTTCAAGTATTCAGGATAAAAAAGTTTGTGCAGCTAAATAAAAATTCAGAAGTTCAAATATGGCTTTGAATTGTATATCTAAATTTATGTTGTTATCTGAAACAGTAGCTAAATGAGAGACTCTGCTTGAAGAACCCCAAAGGACTGCCTGTTACTTAAAAAAAAACCACGCTGGCATTATTACTTAAGAAAAAAAATTTCTAGCATTCAAGATTTTTTTTATGATGATACATACTGTCTTCACTGTTTTCTGTGCACATTAAATACTTGTCCTAATGAGAAAGAGTGTCTTCTGTACAAAAGGTGACTTTAATATGCACCGTGATTCTCTATGCTGGAAGCCATTAAGGGTCCCCACCTGTTAAAAGCAGGAACTGAGTAACAGCACTGCTTCATCTAAAGTGTTGTGCTGCATATTGTATTGCTATTCATTGCAAATATGACCCTTTTTATACACTAGATAGCTACGTGTATTTCTAAGCATTCAGCAGCTATCATCATGTAATTTATTTTATTCATCTCATTATTATTATTTGTTTCACCTGCGTAAAAGGTGCTTTTATTGCACTCAAATATTTACTTTGTTAGCCTGATTGGCCTATACGCCCAACTGTTTACTCATTGGTCATGCTGAAACACTGAGCATTCTGCTATGCTTTCCGTGTGATCAATCAATCAGTGAAGAAATATAGGGGTTTTCTTATGTTTTTAATGCTTGAATGCTACACTGCAGGGCAACTATTGCCCAGCAATTTGAGTTGGAAAAGGGAATAATACATTTATTTTTTTAAAAAAGTGCAAAAGAAAACTTCCTCCAAATGGTATCATCAAAATAATAGATTTAAGAAAAGGCTGATGATGTTAGTTTAATAAAGCAACACAGAGGAAGTGGCTTATTCAGGCCATAAAATGAAAATTTCTTAATCAGGATGACCAGTTAAATCCTGGGTTGGGCTAAACCAGAACTGATTCTGTTTTAGTGCTTTAACTTTTCAGTCAAGTCTCCTCTAACTAACAGCACTGTCTGAACCAGCAGCACGTTTTCCCAGACAGCGACTGCTCCCAGCAGTGCCAACCCCTGATGGTCACAGCCAGCACCAAGGAACGGGATGCAGAGAGGCCCTGGCTTGGACTGGTTCTTGGAGCGACGAAGGTCACTGCTGAGTCTTGTACCCGTGTTGGGGTGAGGGAGGGAAAAGGGTCCCCAGCCCGAAAAAGGTCGCCCCTGCAGGGAGGAGCGAACCGGCCAGGGGACCCAAACCTGACCCACAGAGTGTTCCACCCCACGGACAGCACGGTCAGTGGAAAGCTGAGGGGTCACCAGGGTCAATCTCTCTCCTTCGATGGCTGATACCTGAGGAGGGCTCTGTCTGTCCTTCTGTCATCGATCCCGACCCATGCGTCCTTGAATCCAGGGCCTGAGTCCAGCTCCTGCCTCCCGTCCCTGTCTGCTGCCCAGTCCAGCCTGGGACTGCCCCAGTGCCAGCCCTGCAGCATGGTGGGGACGTATCGTCATTGGGGTGGGGGGAGTTGGGTTCGGTATTGGTGTTGTATCGATTTGTACATACTGTATTTCATTATTTCCTTATTCTTATTATTATCTTTTCTTTTAATGTTATTGTTTCATTAAAGCTGTTTGAGTTTTCTTTTCCAAACTGTAAATTCTCTCTCCTTTGTTCTCTCTCCCTTGTTCTCTCTCCCTTTCTCTTTTGGGAGGGGAGAGGGGCGAATAGAGAGCGTCTGTCATTCATTTAGTGGCCAGCCCAGCCTCAACCCTTGACATCTGCACAGACGAACGATTCAAAATTTGTCAGACATCTGATCAGATTGATGCAGATGTCAACAGCTTGGAAAATAGGGCATTAACCATCCATGCAGACTTGAAAATTAAACAGGGAGTGTCTAAGAACAGAAGAGATCAACAACTGAAAGTAATGTCATTGTTTCATAAAAAAGGGATGAGAATCATGGACAAATAGGTAGTCTAAGATTAATAACTACTTGCTGGTTGCCTTTTGGATGCAGTATCCAGAAGTATAACCTCACGAGATGTTTGCAGACTTCCCAAGCTTTACCTTCAGCTAAGATATGTATTTCCTTTTGAACATCTTTTCAGGAAAAACACTTTTTTTTTTTTAATTTCAGTAAGTGACGTATCTAAAGAAACCTGCTCAGGAGGTGCAAAGGCAACTGGGATGCTTTCAGAAAAAAACAAGACAACTATGGCACAATGTCATCCATACTGCTTGCTAGATACAGTGCCCATCTTACTCTAGTCCCTGAATCATATTTGAGATTGTCCAGAAGAGTGCTAATTAGAACAGTCAAAAATAGTGCTAGGTAATGTGCTAATTGTTAACTGGTATGCATGGCTGAAGCTAGTGCTTAAGCTATGATTTCACCTCTTCTACATTCTCCTCTGACATAGTTGAGAGCTCTGAATGTTCTCTGGAGCAAACACTAAAAAAAAAGACTTAAACAAAAACCTGAGGTGCTTCAGGTTCTGAGGTTGTAGCTGAAAAGGATTTTAAAGATCATGACAATGAATTCCTATGTCCTCTTGTGGATGCTGTTATTGATACAGGTAACACTTGGAATGCAATGAAATTTACCTACTGTTGGATAACTTAGATAACTTTGTAACTTAAAAATTTAAGGCAGACCAAAGGAGAGCTACAGCTAGAAGTCACCTCTAATATGTGAGTAAGACAGATTTATTTTTTATTCTTTTTTTTTGTCTTAGTAGTTACTGAATAGGAAATGTGAGGATCAGATATGAAGATGTTGGACCACTCAGGCTCCTTCAAGCTGTACTCAGGCTCCTACCACTTATCTAAATGTTTCATTCCATCTTTCCATTCAACAACCAAGCTGAACCTTCTCAACTGTCAGTGAAGCTGCCTAGTCAAACAACTTAGGCAAGATTTATGCAACATGTCTTTGTTACATCTGGCAAATAAAAATGAGATTCCTCATAATTTAAAAGGATGGCTAAGACTTTTAAAAAACAAGATACTAAATGTCAGTAAATTACATTTTTTCCTTTTCAGATGTTGTGTTTTGTTGACATTTAAGCACTGTTGTTTACCATGAGAGGATTCACTTGACAAAACATAGACCTCTGTGTTGCATAGGTCTATGTTTGAGCTAGTCACCCTAGTTAATTATAGATAAGGGTGAGAAATAACGAGCTCTAGAAGTCAATCAGTGCTTCACTCTGAATCTTAGCCCTGGTTTTCTTCACCTCTTCTCTTTCCATTTTCATGTTTCTGTATTCCTCTTAGCTCAAAGTCAGTGTTACACTTCATGTGGCTGACTGAAAAGAGAGCTCATTTCCCAGGGGAAGAGGAGGGGAAGGGAGAGGAAGGATAAAGACATGCAGGGGGAAGGGAAAGAGAGAGAGAGTTTTCTAGCAGCTTCTTATATTTGCTTCCTTTATTTGGATTGAATATCTGCTCTCTCCAAATTTTCTTCTACCAAAGGGACATGACACATATTAAGAACATTTGTTTTGCCTCATATTAATTTTAAATAGCTGTAAAAGTCTGTGCAGTCTCACTTTTTCTTCATACTTTGTTTATACCTTGTCTTTATTCCTGCTTGTTTATTACATGTGAGAAACTATACCAGAGTATGCTATGGAGGTACAGACAGGCTTACTAAATCCACAGAAACTCTAGACACCAGATGAACCTGCACCAGTGTGCACCAGAGGAAGCCCAGACAAACCCAACTACTACGTCCCCACTGCTCCCTGACAAAGCTGCTGTGGCCTACCTTCAGGAGAGGTTTCCTTAATACACAGGCAGTTGTCTGGAGAACTGGCACAGTTGGTTGCTGACTGCTCTGGTATAGGTTTAGGGAACTCCTTACTCCTTACTTAGCTTAAGAGTAGCTGTCATAAGTTGTTGCCTCCTTTTCTAAGCCTAAAGACAATCTGGGCTCCTGTAATAGGACTGAAGACTCAAGAGAATCAAGATTTTTTCATCTTGGCTTCATTTCTACCTGTGACTTCACACAAATGAGGAACAAGTTTAAAAACAGGGAAAACATCCTCGGGTTTATGATGAGACATGGGCTTGCAGAGCGTGGTGAGAGGATTTTGCCAGAGCTGTGCAAGCACAGAAAGCGTCTCCCTAGGTTTCAAAAGGGAAAGAGCTGGACAGATCTCTAATTCTCCGTTCTTATTTCTAGTTCCTTTCAACACAGTTATATTCTTTTCATTAAATGACTGCATAAATATGGCACGGTTCTAGGATACTGTAGGAACTGTTGGGTACAGTTGAGTGTAATTTGTAGATGAAGCAAGTAGTACTGAGCTCTCGTTCAGTCCAAATGCTTTTCTTTCCAAGCTCTTTCAATGGTCTCGGGAAGTAGAATCTGGCAGTAGGTCTGGGTAGACTAGCCAGATGTCTTCCCGTACATGGGCCAACTCTTTCAGTTTCTCAGATTTGCACTATTTGTGTCAAGTAAATACACAAATCTGAAACTAAAACCATTCAAAACTGCTTGGTCTTTTTATCCACCCCCCTCCCAGCCTTTTAATGATTTTTTCACATTTAATTACATGTGTTTTCTCTTC
This sequence comes from Leptosomus discolor, assembly GCF_034619465.1. NCBI lineage: Eukaryota > Metazoa > Chordata > Aves > Leptosomiformes > Leptosomidae > Leptosomus > Leptosomus discolor. Next base: position 88,363,826 of record NC_141419.1, read on the forward strand.
CTTTTATGATAACATCGTATATTGTGTAGAAGTTTTAGCTTCTTTTTACATAGTGTTATAATCTAAAATGAAATGCCGAGTTATCTGTTGGTGGGAAAAAAATAACCCAAATAAATTGTGACAATATGTAGAAAAAGTAAATGAATATTCATAAGCATTTTAAAATTTGATTTTACAATAAATATAGTACACTGCTTTGGGAAAAAATATGCAAATACTAAGCAAACAATTATAAATGCTCTGGTTATGTATTCCCATTTTTGTGACTCTTTGTTTAAGAAGTTGCACTGAGTTTGTGTTGTTCATGCATAATAAAACCACATATTTTAGAACAGCTGTGTTTTATTTTTCAACGAAAAAACCCACCTCATATTAACAATGATGGAGAAAGGTAGATGCAGTCCAGACATATCTGCTTAAAACTAAGAAATCATGTTGAGAAATAAACTTGATGGTAATTTCTGACCCATCTGTTTCTTATAATTTTATAAAAATATATCCATGTTATTTCTGAAAGAATCCCCCTGGCAGTACTTCATCTGCCTCAAATGACCAGTCACAGACCACAGCCACTCTGCAGTGCAGTTTAGTGGGGAGCACGTGCAGTCCTTCTAACAGAGGGCAAATAAGGCTGTCCATGTCCTCAGGTTGAAAGAGAAAAAGCTCTCAAAGTTGCAGCTGTGGTAGGTGAGAAGAAACAAGGATGATATTGTCACCAGCACAGGGGAGATGGCAGAAGTCAGGGCAAAACACCAGTAAGGAAAGTCATGATGCTACAGGTGCAGCGATGGAGATCTTTGTGCCACGTGCAGGAGCAGGGTGAGTTCTAGACTCTGAGTTAAGAGAGGTTTTGCTCCTGATATCTAGATAGGCAGTTTCATTTAAAAAGTACAGGCAGATGCACAGAGGATTTCTTTATTTTGACCTATACATCTGTTTGTATGGTTTTGTGTGACATACTGCTGAATTTATTCAGGTAAACCAGACCAGCAGGTTATGTATTCTAGAGATGTGTCTTATGAATATAAATGTGTGTGTTTGTCACAGAAAAAGAGAGAAAAAAGTCCCTTCCTATAAATTTAATCAAGTTCTTAGAGCAATAAATGAGAGGAGAAAAAAATTATGAGTAAATACGGAATTATCTCTGAATCTTCAGCAGAGAGGATTGCAGAAAACATGATTACAGCACTGCTCCATGCTCCATACCCACATATGCTCTTCTAAAGGAATATTGCAAGTCTATTCTCTACTCATCTGACAGATACACTTAAATGTGTCAGTGGATATGTATAATCAAAGGCAAAGTTCTTAGAAGAACATAAATTTCCAAACACAGTTCTACGGCTAGCTTTATAGCTACTGATCAGCTCATTAGCTGCCAGCTTCACGTCCGAAGAAGCTTTTCATCTGGTCAAGGGTGGAAATCTTGGTGCCTTCCACAAACTCCTGTTTCTCAAAAAAATAGGTAAATGTCTGAATGCTTTCAGAAGCAGACTTGAAGACATGCGTTTTTGAAGGCTGTTAATATTGTAAGATGTTAATAACTTTTAGAGTGATTTTCCTTTTTAAAACAAGAGAGGGTTTTTTTGAAGACTTTTGCAAGGTCTTTGATAACCTGTAAAGTTCAGTGCTACACAATGAATACACAGCTTGATTTTGGGCAAGAAATTTTGTATTTGCAGCAAAGCTAGGAGAAAAAAATTCTTAGTTTGTTGACAACAGTTAGGCAAAATACTTGGAGCAAGCAGAGACCACTCCTAGTTTATATCTGTCATGGCTTTGATGTCAAGGAATAGCTGCACAATTTTGCCAATCTTTCTTTAAGACTTAAGGACAGAATGACACAAAATGCTCTGCAGCTTTTTTCTCCAGAAGTCTTTGCAATATGATTTAGCTCCAAAAAAATCATAGTTACTGCATAGTCAATATGTTTTTCTTCTTTATTTTGATTCTCTCAACAATGTTTAGCCAGTACTTCAATAATGCCATGAGATGGAAATTCATCTGCATATGGAGTTCAGAGCCACCTGTCCAAAACAGGGAGTTTGATACCAGCAGATAACAGTCATTAAACATGAAATGAAATCCCTGTTCGTGTTACACACATTTCAGAAAGCAGGTATCTGAAAGAGCATATTTCTAAAGTATTCTCTTTTTCGTACAGTGAATTCTGATATGAGTTGTCACGTTATATAGCTAGCAATCTAGGTGATTTGTGAATGCATTTTATCATGGAAAAGCAATAGAAAAATGCTTTTTCTATGTTTAAGGTGCACAGTTTAGCTTTCCCTTGCAACGAATGAGGTCTTGGAAAAACATTGCTATGTTGATGTGATGGTTGATGGCCAAGTGAGATACTACAGTCAGAATGAAATTGAAGTGAAGTTTCATCATTCCTCTAGCCTCATGAAAAATCATACTTTGAGAGTTTCCCATAAGAGCTTGCATTTTTCTTGTTATAATATAAATATTATAATGCTGAAGTGACTGCTATTAGAAATGTGGTTTTCATTGACAAAAGATGATCAACACAATTTTTTTCACTAGTCTACCAAAAAATAAGAGCACCCAGTTTAAGTGGAGATGTTTCTTTAATGTCAGAAAATTTCACGTAACAACCCATAGAATCTGTTTTCACTATGAGAAATGGCTGGTGAGAAAGTATTTGTGAAAATCCATGCCAAATAAACTAGTAAGCATGCAGATGTTTTAAAAAACCTCACTCGATTGTGCTGAAATCTGTGATAAGATTAAGACATGTTAAAATAGGAAGCTTGTGTTCACATCTTTGATCTCAGGCTGAGAAGTAGAGGAAGCATCAGTACATGGTAGGTTTGCTGTGAAGCCATCTGGATGTCCTGTTTGTCCACCAGCCAGTAGATCTGCACATGTGCAGCAAATGCGGAGTGAGGATTCATTATGAAGCTACAGGCGTTACACAGACACTCCTGGAAAATGTGTTTGTTATCTAAAAAAAAATAAAATAATTTATTGGGAACTTGGCATAAAGCAATGCTGACTTGGGGTATCCAATCTTTCCAACAGGGTGGTCAATCCCTATTCAGGAGTTTCTATGGCAAGGATCCTGCGAGAGCATCTTCAGCTGGATCAAATGTGACACCACAGAGTTTCTCCAAACCTCACATTTGTCCCACTAGACATTAATGCTTTGGCGGTAACAATCTGCTCCATCTCAAACTACTTTTATTTACAAGCACTTTAATTCTGGATTTTGTGGCTTGAGGAGAGACCATGAGGAAGGTGATACCTGCAACTGGTTGAAACCTTTGTCTGTAAGAAAGTACATGAAGCAGCAGCTTCCCTTCCTGATGTTCACAGGCTGCATGCAAGTAAGGCTGTTAAAGCGAAGCTGAAGCCAAATGTTTCAGTGACGAACCTAACCAGATCAGAAACTAACTAGATAAGCTGCAAGAGGATCTTGTCTCTTAGCTGAGCTACAAGAGGGACAGCAGCTACTGTTATTCATAGAAAAACATGCAGTTTTTTTGGTAAACTACAGAATCCTCAAAGCAGCTCTGAATAAGATATTCCTGTGCTAGATATCTCACTCAGGGGAAGTTTTAAGCTCCCTGACCTCTCCAGTTACCTCCTGGAGGATTCAAGAGGTCGAATGGCTAGAAGAGATTAATATTGTCCCCTTATCATGAAATACGTTCACACAAGCATATTTTTATTAGCTGTTTCAAACTTTGCTAACAGACAGCAAGGACCTACTTCAAGTGTTCTCACATTTAGAACTAACTTCTGGTGAATGTGAGCCAAATAATGCTGAATGTTTTCGTCTGCTCAAAACTGAATTTGGAGTAGGTACTACACAAGCATGGAAGTAATCTGGGCACTGGTTTCTTTAAAAAAATATATATAGAAATGAATTTGTGTTGTCTTAATGTATTTGAAGGTTTGTATGTGCTGCTATTTATGCACTTAGATAGAGGTGGTTGCGATAAAATTATCATGGTTTAGATTACTTCCTTTACCCTAATTAGAAGTGGTAGCATCTGACATTTCAGAACATTTTGTGTTGCTGGAGTGACTCTTAGTTTTGCTTGTTTTGTTACTTAACAAAATTAAATAACATAGAGTTGTCAGTTGTATAACCCATGTCTGTTTATGTATTTTTCTCTTTCATTTAAATTTTAGTATTTGTCTTGGCTGCCTCACTCTATTTTACAGGAATATAATCAGCAATATGAGCTAGGCAACTAATCTGCATAAACAATTCTATTTACTTAAGAGTGTTGAATTAAAGATTCTGTATAATCATCTGGGACAGAAACATAAGAGTCTTTCAAGCACTATTTGAGACTTGTTTTAGTTTAGTTTTGAACCAGTCCTCAGCTTTCAGTAGGGAATTAACTGACATCGCTGGCTCCTGTTTACATCACTGTCTCTGCTGGCTGAATAATTTAAAATGAAAGAAGAGATTTAGGGGAGGAACCTGAACTCAGGCTTTCTTCTCCTGCCATGAGTCTTAACGAAAAGTTATCTCTTGTCTCTCCAGTTACTGGTTCCTTCTGTGCATTGGCAGTTTCCAAAGTAAGGCTTATGAAAAAGTCTCCAGATTAACCTTTTTCCTGAGATTAGAAAGTCATCCAGGGGGAAGAGAGAAAAAGTTGAAACTATACCCATAACATGCATTCTGAATATTTTACCTCATGAAAAAAAATAAAGATATAAGTGTTGGGAAAACACTATTTTCTTTTCCTTCATTATTAAAGAGCAAACCTTCTCAATTTTATAACAGCAGTAACATTCGTGCGTGTTATAACTTTGGAAAGTTCTTTGTTTTGAAAAGAGCTGCTTTCATCTATAGTTGCATAAAGAAAATCATGTCAGATTCAGTTCATCCCCGGTTGTCCCTGCTTGCTGGAGGAACTTACTGAAGCCATGGAGGTGGGAACTGGTCCAGAATGATCTGGGTACCACTGAGACAGCAGACACACTCTGCAGATCTCCCATGGACCTTTTGCAGAGTATTTCAGGTCCCCCCCTGGGAATAAGGGAGCTATAAGTATCTGTCTTGAGACAGAGTGTAAAAAATTTACCCTATTCTTTAACTCGTCTCTGGAATTCCTAGTCTATCACGTGAGAAATTCGGTTAGAGGGTAACCTGATAAGCTATCTTCCATATCCCTTGTAATATGGATGTTTGATAATAAAAGTGGTTGTGTACGACAACTAATTAGAGAATTCCCTTGCTGAACAGCTTATCACTTTCTGTTCAGTATCCCCATGCTTCACTCAAATTGTGTACCTCTTTGCTCTCCAAGACTAAAAAAAAAAAAAAACCACATGAAAAAACCCTCACAACCTGCTACTTTGACAGTTGTAAAGTTTGAGAAAGAAGTGATTTATCACCTACTGACTTCTTGTTTCTGACACCTTGTGTGAAATCATTCACTGCATCTAAACAAATTCAGCTCTTGGTTGAACAAGGAAACATGTGATCTGTGTAACTGCAACTCAGCGTGAGGACTTGGTATGTGCTGTGAAGTGCACCATTATCCAAAATAAACAGCTGGCTCCATTAGGAGTTAAGAAAAGGGACTGATAACAAGCCTGTGCTCCCTAGGATAATAAACACCTATTGACTTTGCAGGTAATAATTCAGAAAAGCTAAATGGATTCTTGCTCTTCATTCAAGACTTGTTTAATGGTAACAACTGAAGATTAGTTTCTACTCCAAATTACTGCTAATTGAATCTTGTTCTCTGTGTTTGTTTCTAGCTTTATCTGACTCTTCAGGCTTATCTGCAGCTCTGTAAATGTTTTGTGTTCATTCCAGCTCAGCCTCAGGAAAATTCATTGCGTTTCCCAAATCCTTTTCCATTTCCTATATGTATGTACTCCATTCCTTGTTCACTGATACTTTAAAGAAACTGACTCAAGGTGGGAATATCATCATTCCTGATACACAAACTTGAGGGAGATGGATTTGCTTTAATTTGAAGCCAAATGCCTGCTGCAAAGACATACAACTCCTGCAGTTAGTCCTGATGCAAATGCAGACTGAAATCCGTTCTTCCAGTTCTCAGACATCAGTGCAGAATCAGTGCAAAAGTTGCAGCTGCCTGTCTCAAATAATGGTCAGAGAAAATGTACAGCTCCACCAGTCTCAAATGACATAGGAAACACAAACCAGCCAGCTCTTGCTAAAAAGGGGCAGTGGTGGGGAGCCCCTTTGTTCTGTTGACAATCTGCAACTGTTGCAAACTGGCACAGAACTGAAGGGAGTTTAAGTCAATTGATGTTTTCTATGACTCCTAGGTGCTGTCCACAACCAAAGAAATCACTAAAAAACAAAAGTGATGATACTCTCTTCTTATGCTTAAAATTAGGGTTTCAAACCGGCCAACTCACACTTTATGTTCTTCATTATAGAGTTTACCCATGTACCTTTTTACTGTTTCAGGCTGCTCTGTTACATCAGCAATTGCTGGGATGGAACAGGATGCAGTAATATTCTTCCGTTTAATGGAAACTTGTCAAGTCTTACTAAAAAAACAATACAGAGAGATGATGTAATTCAGTGCCCTAGAATTCATGTCATACTCACTGAAAGTTTTTAGCATTGTAGATGTGCAGGCTTTCATTATAGATTTAGGTCATGCTACTCACGCCTCCTGCTCATCTCCTCAGCTCATCTTTGTGCAGAATATGCTTAAGTGCATTACAGTATTTCTCTGTCTAGAATTTGATTTCAGTAATGTTGGAGTCTGCTCCTTGGCCTGCAGTTGCATCATTCCGTTATATCAGAATGAAGGAGAGAATATGACAGATTAAACTACCTAAACCAAAAATGTTAACTCATTCCTTGAGTCTATCTTTTTTGCTTACCTTACTATTTTCAGGTGTCTTTCACACTTGGAATGCCAGTTTATTAGGGATCCAGGAGGATGGGAGAAGAGGAGTAAGGGTTCAGAAAATAGTCCAGTAATTTAGGTGTAAAACTACTGTTTCAACTTGACTATTTTACTGACTGTGTGATGCCACAGGATGAACTGCCTTTTTGTACCCCATCCAAATAAAGGAACAAAGCAAATAGGGAAAGACTCTAGTTTGTTCACAGTCGGCAACCAGTGCACAAATTTCACTGGTAATGGGGCAAAGGAATGCTTTACCTTTACCAAGCATTTCAGCCAATTGATTATAATGAGGTGATTTGGTATTTGTTAACTTTTCTGTTATTCTTTCTTCTATGAATGGTTAGTCCAGTTATATGAGAAAACACATTTATTTGGGGTGGGAGAACATCCTATACTTAATCAAAATGTGATAATATGGACAGCATGTTAGAAGAATAAAAACCACAACTTGTCAAGGGCTTGGTTACTGTTGATGATTTTAGATGGATTAAAGTGAACATGTGATAAACTGGACAGAGCAAACAACATTTATCATCTTTCAACTGGTAGCCTGCCATTAGTTTTTTAATTTCCAGCATGGTGTGCTGCTCTAATTCAGCTGGAAAAGTAAAGAATCTGGGTAAAATAACAGGATTGTATTTACTGTACTATACACTGACACATATATAGACACTGCAGTTTTTCTCCACCACTAGCTTAGTCTATGAAGCCTAAATTAAATTATGCAGCTCTCAAAGGAAAAATCTTGAGGGGGGGGGGAAAGCAAAACCCCGTGATACTGCATTCTAAGAGACAAAGAGATTTCTTTTATCTTCTATTAGAAAATAACCAGGGCTGATTTAACATCTGGCTCAGTTCATGCAGCTAGATAGGTGTTTTTCCTAAACTGCTTGTCCAGACTCTCACTGCTAGAGATCAGAAAGGTAAAAAAAAAAAAGTTTCTTGCTTTTCTCTACTCATTGCAATAGAAGCCGAGGTTATGTCTTTAAAATAAATGGTTGATTTTTCAACCACTAAGGAAGAAATGATTCCTACTAATGTAAATTCCTTTATGTGAAGAAAATTTGAGCTCCACTGTTCTAGGGTGGAGTTTCTCTAGAACAGAAAACAACAACAACTCATAGCTGAAAGTAGACTTATTGAATATATCTCAGTTATGCAGAGCAAGAATTGTCACTGCTATCAAATTCTATAGCAATGGATAGACATGAGAAATTTTTTTAAATAGGAAGTTACTGAAATATTGTATTCATATTAAAAGTCTAAGGGATTTTTAAGTTGCATTTCGCTATATTGGAAAATAAAAGAAGGCAGAACTTCAGGACATGTTCCATCAGAGCTTGCGACCTACCTCTGTGTTGACGGAACTGCCAGTTTAAACTGTCTTGCTGAAAATATCCCAGACAATTCCACCAGGAGGAAAAAAAAAAGAACAATTTCAAAGTGAGATTAAAACATAAGACTTAACAGTCGGGTTGGTTGTTGAAACAAAATGTGAAGGTGGAATGGTTGCTTGTCTTCATGTTAAGCATTCCCCAGCCAGAATCCAGTTACTTATTTCTGTGTTTGGAATTCCAGAATGAAATCCTGTGGCTTGTGGTATATCAGAGGTCATATTATACTTCATTTTGGAAATTAAATATATACATTTCTTTAAAATTCAGATTAATTCATTAAGATTTTAGTCATTCTCTGTTGTTTTTCAAACTTCTTCAAAAAGTCTTTTTCACTTATAATGAAAATAGTGATCTTTAATTAAGTATGTAAAACTTTCTATTTAGATATATAAAACTTTCTATACTAGAAAAAATTTATACACTATGGTCAAAAATAGTTTTAGTGCAGTTACAGGGGACAAATAGGAAGAAATCAGTGTAATCATGTTAGAGAGAATGTTTTTAGTCTCACTTAAAGACTAACATTAATATGTTATACTTAGTTTATTTGATTTTTTCACTAGAGTCTAGAAGAAACAATTTCATAACAAAAATAGGATACAACCAACCAACTCCAAGGAAAGATTTTTGTTTGTTTTTAATTTAAGTTTCATATCAATTATAAAAACCAGTGTGAAGTAAGTTAGACTGTAATGTCTCGTTTTCATTTGGGTTTTATTTTCGGTGATCTAATTTTGCATATTTCTGGCAAACTGTTCCTGAATGCATCTGCTCCACTGGGTCCTCTCCCTTGCTTCACGGTGACTAAAAAGACAGCTAGAACTCAGAGAAATGAAAATGGATACCAATACTGCATACAAGAGTATGTACTACTGACCCATGGGAAGAACTGAAGTAAGGATTATATGTGATTTTTCTAGCTCTGCCATACATTCAACCTTCAGCAAGTTTCAGTCATCTGAATTTTAAACAAAAGAAAAATATTAGAGCTTCTGTGAAGTCTAAGTGATTAATGACTTTAATCTCTTTCAGATTCTCCGATAAACTGTGCTTAGAAGGCTAAACAAAAGTAGTAGCAATACTGACACTATATCTCATTAATGTCACATGAGCATTAATTGAAAAGGTATTTATTATAATTGCCTTTGCCTGGAATACTATTTCACTTTTACAAACTACAGTCTTTGCTATGGACAGGTGCTTTTGAACAGCTACTGTGCAACCTCAGATATGTAATTAATATAAGTTGTAATTAATAAATTTGCCTTGACCTTTTCCTCTAAATAAGCTGTGTTTTAACAGGCAAAGCTAGCTGGTTTCAGCATACAACTGGTACATGGATGTCTGTTCCCCAAGGACATATGTAAATCGAGCAATGCAAGAAAATCCCTGCTTTTTTTTTTTTTTCCTTTCCACTGCTGTGATTCAGCTATGAATACATTGACCTTTTCCTCTGCACAAACTTTCGATAGCAAGACACTGAGATGAGCCAGACACCCATTCACTCATCCTGTAAATGTTATTAAGAGGACAGGAGTGCAGCTTACTTGAAAACACAGTGACCAATAGTTCAAACAAGATGTTTGTGGGGTACCTTCCTCTTCATTTAGGCATACATGTATTTGATATTTTAGAACATGCTGAGCACACATCTTCTGTCCTGTGAACATTCAGCACCTTTAAAACTTTTTTTACCGTAAGTTACAGTTGGTAAACATGACTTTTAATACTTTACTGACAGGTTTGTGGCTCTTTTGGTGAATTAAACTCCACTGGATTGTCCCCAGAATCTTTTCAGGTATTAGCAAACACACCGGATGACATCACAAAAACCACCTTATATCTCTTATTTTAGCATCATCGAAGAATAATTTTGTGTTTCATTCTGTAACATTATGTATTAACTTATGAGAGATATTAGAGATCTTGACAAGATACATCACTAGAATTATGAAGGTTAGCATCTCGTAGTTGTAGACTATAAGATAAGAGGCAATGGACAGAAGCTGCAACAAAAGGATGTTCTGGTCAGGTATTAAGGAAAAAAATTCTTCACAATGAAGGTGGTCAAGCATTAGAACAGGCTACCCAGATATTCAAACATTAACTACGATCCTGAGCATCCTGATCTAACATTGAAATTGGATCTAACGTTAAAGATAGCTCTGATTTGAGTGAGAGCTTGGACCAGAGGAATTTAACGGTAAGTAGCCAGGAAAGTATAAAAGTTTATAAACATCAAAACACTGAGGTTTTCAGGTAGCTTTCAAATCTAAGGGTTGAACCAGAATTAAATAAAAGTAAATAATTTCTGAACTGGATTACATTATGTAGCTCTTTCTATGTCTGAGTGCTGGAACGAATGACTTGGGGTCAGTGACCTAGTACTTCAATCTTATGCTTTCTGTTTCCGTGGAGTTCAACCCAGTCTTTTCATTAAACATGTAAAAGAGTGAATTTCAGGTGCTCTGTAAAATAAACATTATGAAGTCTCACGAGCTCACATCTTTGACTCTGGCTTTTCTATTGTTGTCATCTGTATCACAGATAACAATCAAGAAGTTGAGTTTAAGACACTTACCTGTCCCTCCTATAGAGACATATTAGAAGGCTGATTCTGAAACAGTAATAAGTGTAATATTGGTAGGCGTGACAAATTTGGTGGCCTTCTACGATGGGGTTACAGTGATGATGGATAAGGGAAAAGGAACTGACATCATCTACCTGGACTTCTGCAAGGCTTTTGACACTGTACTACATGGCATCCTTATCTCGAAACTGGAGAGATGTGGATTTGATGGATGGACCACTCGGTGGATCAGGAATTGGCTGGATGGTCGCACCCAAAGAGTCTCAGTAAACAGCTCGACGTTCAGGTGGAGACCAGTGACAAGAAGTGTTCCTCAAGGATCAGTACTGGGCCCAGTGCTGTTTAACATCTTTGCCGGCAACACGGACAGTGGGATCGAGTGCACTCTCAGCAGGTTTGCCAGCAACACCAAGCTGTGGGGTGAGGTTGACACGCTGGAGGGAAGGGAGGCCGTCCAGAGGGACCTGGACAGGCTGGAGAGGTGGGCCCGTGTGAACCTCGTGGAGTTCAACAAGGCCAAGTGCAAGGTCCTGCACCTGGGTTCAGGGCAATCCCAAGCACAGATACAGGCTGGGGGATGAGTGGATGGAGAGCAGCCCTGGGGAGAAGGACTTAGGGGTGCTGGTGGGTGAAAAACTGAGCGAGAGGCAACAATGTGCCCTCACAGCCCAGAAAGCCAACCGCATCCGAGGCTGTATAAAAAAAGCATGGCCGAGAGAGGTGATTGTCTCCCACTACTTTGCTCTGGTGAGACCCCACCTGCAGTGCTGTGTCCAGCTCTGGGGCCCCCAGCGTGAGAAAGACATGGACCTGCTAAAGCAGGTCCAGAGGAGGGTCACGAATATAGTCAGAGGGTTGGAACATCTTTCCTACGAGGACAGGCTGAGAGAGTTGGGCTTGTTCAGCCTGGAGAAGAAAAGGCTCCAAGGAGACCTTAGAGCGGCCTTCAGTGCTGAAAGGGGGCTGCAGGGAAGGTGGGGAGGGACTCTTGATCAGGAAGTGTAGTGATGGGACAAGAGGTAATGGTTTCAAACTGAAAGAGGGGAGATTTAGGTTAGGTGTTAGGAAGAAAATCTTCACTGTGAGAGTGGTGAGACACTGGCACAGGTTGCCTAGAGATGCTGTGGCTGCCCCCTCCCTGGAAGTGTTCAAGGTCATGTTGGATGGGGCTGGGAGCAACCTAGTGGGAAGTGTCCCCGCCCATGGCATGGAGTTTGGACTGGATGATCTGTAAGGTCCCTTCCAACCCAAACTGTTCTATGATTCTATGATATAGGTTAAGATCTCTGTTTTATATCGTGTGGTCCTGGTATTTGTTTTATCATGCTTAATTGAAGGTAAAAAGAAAACATAGTCATAGAATATCTGATTTCTTCAGTTCTTAACTTGGTAGTGTTTGCTCTTTGACGTCTAATGAAAACATGCTTGCCATCACATGTACCAATACATACCTAAATGTACACCTTTACCTTTCTACATGAACTTAGTGCTGCTTTCTCTAATTAATCAGAATTGGACCTTGAAATGACACACTTACAGAAGAACCGTTTCATCTATAAAGCTTTTTGAAATTATTAGGAGGAGGGAAAAAAAAGCTGGTTGCAAAACTAAGTGTGGGACAGTTTACACCTAATTTGAAATGTAAATTACTTATCTTTACTTTCTCATCATATTTCTAACGTGCAGGTATAGCTCTCAGAGCACTGGTGCTTTCAAAGCTACTTGAGGTGAGAGCAGTAACTACATGCTGTGGGGTTAAGTAGTTCACATCAGGGTTTGGGGAAGAAAGCTGCAAAACATTTCAAGATACCTAAAGACAGGGATTTCATGTGTTGCATCTTCTGCTGTATAATTTTGATGCTTTAAAAATTTTCTTATTGTGACAGATTAGGTTAAACGATCAATAACTCTTGGAATCATGTATGTTTTCATACTCACGCAAATATACAGCACTCTATTTTTGTTAATTCAGTTGTGTTCAGGTGCTTAAAGAAGACTAGCTTTTAACAGCTGTCAACCTTCCTTTCTCTTCTTCATACTTCTGACCTTACTCCCATAAAGGCTTTATTCCCCTTCCGAACTCTGACTTCTAATGAGATATTCTTACATAAATGTTAGGATAAGTGTTACAGGCAAGAGACAGCATACTTGCTTTATACTTTGTTATAATAGAAAAGTTAGACCTAATGAGATAAAAAAAATTAGTGATCAAAACCAATATTATCATTTGGTATTACTTACACGTGGGAACTCTGAGACAGTATGGAGCCTTATGAAAGTAAGTATAGCACCTTGAGGAAAGTCTTCAGATAATCACACCTCGTAATAAGTCCACATAAAATCAAAGGCCGAAAGACAGATGAAGAAGATGTAGGGGAAAAAAAGTACGTATGATATCAAATAACAGGATCTTGCTCTAAATTAATTGTAAGTGCAGCAGACCCATGGGCTAAAAGTTACCAAAATATCGGATCAATAACTCTCTAAGATGAATTCGTAGGTGTTAGAAAGCAAGGCATTCTTTCGTTACAGCGCTGGACGCACACACCGGTCATTTCACAAAGGTGAGCGCCCTTTTTGGTCTGTGGTTACAGCCTTTACAGACCTTTCTTTTTATACACTCATCATCTTTCCCCGAAAAGGAGGTGTTATTCTAGTGATTTTGCAGAAATGTTTTACACAGGTTCCTTCCCACTCGCGCATGCTCTATCAAGTAGAACTAAATGGGTCGGTGGTCTTTCAAAGGTCTCTAGTGCATATGCATAGTCTTCCTCACAATGTGCTCTAGTTGAATCTTCCTTCCTAAGCACAAGCCAGGGCCCCTTTTCTGCTGCAACCTCTTGTTTGTTCTACAGTCAACAATTAGTCCTGTAGATGTTTGCTGGGTGTCTCCTTGGCATCCCCTTAACATCTGGCATGTGTAGATAGCTTTGTCTCCTTGATGTCTATCAGGTATGTATTGATAGCTTTGAGGGAGCTCCTGCTGTTCCTGGGTTCCTGCAGTTTCCTCTACATTCCTCTTTCATCAGCAAACAGTCTATGCAGATTTTCACAACCCAAAGTTTCACACAGTTTCACAATCCCTAATTCAGATGGTAGTAAAACCAAAATTCATACAAAAGTAGAAATCTTCACTTCATCATCAAACATTAGAACATTACCAAATTTTCCCTAGTAATGTGATTCAGCAAAATAAAGGTTCAACTACAAAGCAAAGTAAAAACAGAAAAAAAAAAAAGTTATTTTAGCTTTTTTTCTTTTTAGGAGATAGAAATGATTACAATCTGGAGTCAGGACCTTATTTAGAAGACTAATGAAACAGATACATTTTTCATGGGCAGTTACGTAGATTTGATGATAGCAATCATCAAATGATGGGCAGTAACTGTGATTAAAAAATAACATTATGATTTTTGGTATATGTGAGTTAGGTAAACAAATTATTCAGTCCAATGCCATTGCTGGACTTAGATCGATGCCACATTTCTTCTAAAAAAAAGTCTAGTGGTTTACCATATATCAGTCCCTTCTACAAATGAACCCATATACAGAGAACCCATTTTGGTTCATTAACTGGCTCATTCAACCCAGTCCAAGCCCATGTTGTGATGCTGCCATGCACAAAACAGAACCTTTCAGATCCTTCAGTCCTTGTCCCTGCTTTTCTGTCTTATAAATATGAAGTTGTTGATAGGCATCAAAAGTAGTCAGCTAAAGAGCTTTGTGACACAATCTTGTCTGTCCTGGGAGAAGGAAAGTTGTGGTACTTAGGATGTGTTTTACCCCTCACACTACTGGGGAAGCTGCAGAATTTTATTTCTATGACCTTTACAAAAATTTTCAAATTTGTACGCATTTCAATAGTTGTAATAGAAATACAGCAAGGGTCAGATGGTCTGAAAAAAATCAGGTTGGACATCAGGAATTTGGTTTTGTCGTTTCTCAAATAGGGTTTATGGTTTGTTAGTCATCCATTCTTCTTGGTCGTCTCGCCAAAAGTGATAGTCAGAATCCATGGTCTCCCAAATAATTTCTGGACTCTGCTACAGCTCCTCATTTGACTGTTTTTCTTGAGGCATCTTTAACTGCGCTCAAAGACACTCTGCAAGCAAGCTATACACATCTTATAGGTATAAAGCAAATTTTTAGTAGCTAGAATAAGCAAAAGATAGCTAGGGTTTATAATAAGCATTAGTGTGCTCACTGTTATGGTAAGGCACCCAAAGAGTCTTTGCTGTCCAGACAAGCATCACTCAGGAGGGAAAAATCCTCCTCCACATCTCCCAGGAACAGGCATCCTGAAGCAGATCTTTGTACTTTTCCCTTGCTGAACTTCA
Source organism: Leptosomus discolor (assembly GCF_034619465.1). NCBI lineage: Eukaryota > Metazoa > Chordata > Aves > Leptosomiformes > Leptosomidae > Leptosomus > Leptosomus discolor. Next base: position 88,379,037 of record NC_141419.1, read on the forward strand.
AGGGTTCCTTGATGATCTAATCTTTAATTTTAACAAGGTGTCACTGAAATGAAGATCTACTGTTCATTTACCATCTCCTTCTCCCCTAGCTTCGAATTATTCAGAAATCTGCTGAGGAATCACACTTTCTCAAATCTAGGCAGTTGATGAAGATATTGAACAGTATTGGCCCAAGTATTTGATGTCTGTCATGCTCCACTTGTTACCAGCTGCCAAACAGACATTAAGTCATTGATCACTACTCAGTGAGACCAGCAGTCTGGACAACTGTCAGCTCATCTAAAAGCCTGGTCAATATATACTTCTGCAGTTTATCAATGAGGCTGTGGTGGGAGAGTTTTATGTGAAGTTTTAGCAAAGTAAAGATACATCTCAGCCCCTCTGCTTTCCTCTCATCCATGAAGTGGATCATAGGTAGTCTTCTGTCACTGAAAGCAATCAGATTGGCCAAACATAATTTACCCTTGTTAAATCTGTCTATACCCATTTTCCTTCTTCTCCTTGGAGGACTTGCTCCATGAGTTTCTTGGAGACCAAAACGAGGCTGTCACACCTATAGTTCCTCAAATCATAGCTTTTGCCCTCCTTGAAGGGGGGTTCAACATTTGCCTTTCTCCAGTCTTCAGGGACTCCCTTCGACCTCCACAATCTTTAAAAGATTAAATTGAGTGGCCTTGTAGGGACATCAGCCAGATTTCTCAGTGCCCTCAGATATATCCTCTCTGTCCACACACCAGTCTGTAGTTCCTCAGATCCTCTTCTTGCATTTTATAAAGATAGGCATACTGTTATCCTTCTCCTTGTCATGAGGGACTGCTCCAATAATGATAATTTTTGAAGACTGCCCCAATAACAATAATTTTTGCAATTACATCAGTGCACTGGGTTAATTCCCCTCAGGCCCGGTCTGAGTATATCCCACTTCCGTAACCGCTGCTCCACTTGCACAGTTCTTCCTGTCCCCCTTGAATTACCTTGCTAGTTTTAGTTTATTTTGGCATTGGTCATCCTGATTTCATCCTCTTGTGCCTGAGCAATACTTTCATACTCCTTTGTGTTCTTGTTTCCACCTCCATTTCACTGTTAGTTCACTAAGAAACTCTCTGTTTAGCCCTACAGGTTTCTGTGAATATTCTCAGTCTTCCTAGGAGCAGGATGGCTTTTCCTTATCTACAAATTCTCTTAACAAGCCAAAGCCTTTCTCCTGAAGTCCAGTGTCCTCACTCCTGCAGCTTTCCTCTAGGTGCTGAACTCTGTCATCCTACAGTCCCTGCAGCCCTGACTGCCACCCGTGACACCTTCTCCACACTTCTTTCCTGTTTGTTAGCAGCAGAACAAAGTTTTGGATCAACTTTTAATCTAAAATCTCTGTTTTTTACCAAGGCTATAAACCTCCACCTGGCTTATTACTGCACACCTCCAACTGCCTTTTTCTTTACTAGCAAAAATGAATACGTAACAGTTTTTCCACAAAGAGGAAAAAAGTGAAGGAAAAGAAGAAAAGATCATTTTTCAAGTCATTCTATTTATTTCTTCCTATTAGTAATGGAATGTTCTGACACATCTGTTTTCTTCTGAGTGCTCATTAATTAATAGGTCTAATGGCACTTCTACTGATTGGTCTTCATAAATTCATAAATCAATCCTAATTTTCTTGGTTCCCTTCACAGTAAGAAAATGAAGGACTTCTGACTCTGCATTATCCTTTAGTAGGATAGTGTTCAAACAAACAGTCTTCTGAAGATTTATATAGGGGCTGTGCTAGTAGTGGCCCATTGAAAAAACATGTGTTGTACGCTCTCATGTACCTGCAGACCCTCAGGGGTTGCACTTGAAAGTGCAGCTTTGCTCAGAGGATGACTTCAGAGCTCTATGGCTGGTCTCCAGACTGGAGAAATTTGAGAATTAAGTTTTTTACAAGGACCCTACAACTTTTATTATGTTACCGTTTCAACATAATACATTTATGATGCCATTACTGTTGCTTCTGTTATTCTTCATCCTATTCCAATTGCTGATTGACTATGTATTTCAAGCATTTATTCCCACATCTTCAGTGCTATTCTTTCTTGCTTTGAAAAAATGTATAAAATCTGCCCAACCACTGAGATTATAGAATAAATCGAAATACTTATCTCTAAGTATTACTTGCTGAGCAACTCTTACACTGCTATAGTGAAGAGTCATTTTTACTGTTTTGCACTGGGTTGGCCCAGTGAAATTAAAACGTGATTAGAGGTAAAGGGGAACAGATTACAAGAAACTAAGTGAAAAAATGAAAATTGGTATATTCCAAACAGATGGCTGTGAAACTTTGTACTGTGTTTCATGGACACTGCAATAGACAAAGGAGTCAGTCTGAGGGAAAGGCAGATTCATATGCACTCTGTGGAACAACTTTCCTTTCTGAAGACGTGATGGTTTTGTTTTTGTGGATTAGGCCGGTATTTTTATATAACAAAATTTTCCATAATAAACTTTCACACATGACAGTTAACAACAGCTTGGTACAGCTGAAGCACAATATATGATGGTGCTTATTAATGCCAGCATCACCTTTTAATGCCCTGTCCATACTGTAGCGAAAAAAATTTCATTGGAAAGAAAGAAAGAGCTGTGTGATGCTAATGTACTCTTACACAGGCTTCTGCTCACTCCACTTATTCAAAATGCTTTCTTTTTAAAGGGCAGTAGCTATTATCCAAGATTTTTTAAGAGGTCCACAGATATTCAGATGATCCATCTTGACTTCTTGCACATTTAGCCCAAGGAATTTGTGTTCCTCATCCTCGAAGCATAGCTGTGTCATCTGGCTGAGCTGCAGTTTATCTTTTATATTTGCTTTAAAGACACAAAGATCCACCACATACCTGATGTGTTGTTAAAATGATTAATCCCCCACAGGTTTCAGGCATGGGGAACTCTAAAGGGATTAATCATGGCACCCTTTTCCCTGCTTTGCTTGAGAAAGAGATGAAGGTAGAGCATTACATGCAAAGAAGATTAAAATGAAGTTGAAATTTCCCACAGCTTTTGCTAAGAAAAACTATAAAGAATTGAGAATAGTGTTAGGGAGGAAAAGATCTGATGATATTCGGAAAACAGAATGAGAGTTAGAAGTGCTTGAAGAAGCAGTGATAGTCGTCTTGATACAATCACAAGCCTATGACAGCTGTAAGGAAGGAGTTTTGCCACCATCTATTGGTGGATAGGAAGAAGAGACAAAGCCAGCAAACGTGGTTTTTTCCCTTCCTTTTCGCACGATATTTTCATTATTTCCTTACTTCATGCATATTTTAGATGCAGGTTAATGAACAACTGATGTGATGTCCCTCTTACATGACAAAGAATCACATATTGTCTTTAATATGGCCACAGTAAATATTCACCCTAATCAATGCACCTGTTTTAGTATGAGTAACTGAAAAGGGAACACACAGGAAGAAGACAAAGGACTTCGATCCCATTAGGGATCGTTTCATAGGTGATGCCTGGATTGTAAATGACGCTGCCTTCCCACCCTGAGTAAGGAGGTGGAGCTGAGATGTCACCTACACCTCTTCTGAGGTGCTGGTCGGCTTCATCTGCTCGGGCCGAGCTACCCCAGTTCCTTACTTGAACCAACGTATTTAGAGCTATATAAGGCGTCTGCACAACACTACAGGTAGTATACCTATATTAAGATATCAAAAAATTTTATCTGTATGTCCCCACAAAAAGAGGTACTTAACAGGATTATATCAGTACAATCATACCTGAAAATTATAGGTCCTGGTTTAAGTAAGGCTGAAAAAGAAATCAATAGTAATAAAATCTCGTAATGCTCTGTAAATCTCAACAGAATTAAATGAATTTAGAGGATTGGATCTGTTCCTTCCATAAACAGGCACCATATTATTAGTATTTATTCCCTGCTAGATGAAAATGTGCTTTCAAGGCAGAAAAAAAATACGACATTACTTGTATATTGTAATTGGAGTTAAGATATGTCACAGATGTATTGCTGCTTTCTCCTCTAGATATTAGTTCAGCAACCAAAGTCTGTGTAATATGTGCCTGGATAGCTTCTTGGATCAGTAACAGCTATATGGACGGAGTGTCCATTCTGAGCCACAATGATTTTTACTGCCTGCTTCATTTCACAATCCTGAATTAAATATCTAAGCTCCTCTAAACAATACTGAGTCCCTAAAAACAACATTTAAAGAAAGCTGCCTAATTTTGCATGCTGCTGGTACTGGTAGAAAGGCTTTCTACCTTTCTCTTAGACTCTGTTTCCAAACTCTGTCCCTTAGACTGATGGAGGCTAAGAAACAAATCCAATAAAGTGTAGTCCCTCCAGTGATTAACTCTGACACCTGGTCCCCTGAGTATGCATACATGTTGGTGTCTCAGTATGCAACACAAACCCTTTTTTGACATAAATCTTTAACATCTGCAGCTGATGCTTTTTAGGCCATGCTTTAGGCTATCCTGGCAGAGAGTAATAAGTTTTCTTTTTAGAGAAACTGAACCTTGTGCAACACAGGCCACAACAGTGTGTGGCATGGGAGAACAGACACAAGGTACTGAAAGGTGGAGCAAGCCTCAAGAGGAGAAGGATCATCCATCCTACAAATGGAGCACAAGAGATATAAAACTCTGGGATTTTTTATAGACATTCATGACAGGGCTCAGGAGGTGTCCATGCAGCAGCTGTGGGTTATCAGTACTACATGTTCTGGGTATGGTTTAAAATTTTGTGCTATTTGTCTAAGATGCCTCCCATCCTAGATTCACACTGCTCAATTCTGATGAATTTCTACTCTTTTCACCTTAACTGGTTGAGTGTTCACATTTATTTCCACTTTTAATGTTTCTTGGTGGGTTTTTTGTTGTTTTTTTATTTTTATTTTTTTTTTAATTTACTATGGCTGCTAATATACACGGGCAACCAAAGGATGTATCTTTGAGTAGCAATCTAGTAAACCAGGGAGATAAAATAATTGAGTTGTAGAAGGGCAGAGAAGTTTGACAAAAGGCAAACATCTTAATGACAACACAAGAAAATCATCAGCAACCACAGGCCACTGGGTATCAGGTGACAGTTAAGACAATAAATTCATTCATAATTGTTAACACTGAGTGCTATGGAGGCATTGAGGAAAATGATGAGCACAGAAATGCTGCATCATCTGTAACTGACTTTGTAAGATGGTGGGAAGTGGACGCTGCTTTGTCCCCTTCTGATCATGAAGTAAAAGAAAGATGTTCTGCTGTTTCCAGAAAGAGGAGCAGAAGGTATATAAAAGATCTGTGTGAAGACAGTGAGGGTAGTGAGGCACTGGAAGAGGTTGCCCAGAGAAGCTGTGGCTGCCCCCTCCCTGGCAGTGCTCAAGGCCAGGTTGGACGGGGCTGGAGCGACCTGGTCTAGTGGAAGGTGTCCCTGCCCATGGCAGGGGGGTTGGAACTGAGTGGTCTTTAAGCTCCCTTACAAACCAAACCATTCTGTGGTTCTATGATTCTTCTTATGTTTTCAACCTGTAAATTAGCACTCACTTTCCTACACTACTAGAATGCTGACTCCCATCTAAATTTCAGCTACAAATTGAGGAAACTCTGCTCTTTTCCAGCCCACTCTCTTTAACATAGATTAAAACAAACAGCTGTAAAACACACTCTTCGATTCTCGGTGGTCTAAGGCAGATTTGGCAGTTAGTTTTACAAATTCTGTGTGAGAACTTTGACCATGAGGTTAATTGTAAGCAAAGGGGGGAAAAGGATATTCCCTTCTCCTCCAGTGCATGGTGTGGGTTTGCTCTGGGCATATCGATGGCACCATGCTCCAGTAACTGCAGAAGTCAGGAATTCACCACCATTTAGTGGCTCCTGATGGGACTTGGGTATGAGCCAGGGTTTATTTGCTCAGTGCTGCCAGCAAGAAGCAAATGCAAGAAGTAATACCCAGCAGTGGGAACTTAAACTGCTCGCTGTCATTGTTGTGTGTACCTGTGGAACCTTAATGTTAAATCCCTATGGAGGCATGTACGTTCCTGACATCTCCTTATGTATGGCCTAAATCAGCAGGACTTCAATGGCCTGCTGCTAGCTTGTCAGGTGCCATCAGATGCATTGTAAATCCAAAGATCCAAAACCACTCAAATCCAAAAGCCACACTGAGATTTTGTTGTTTGGAATGCCTCACAAAATGCAGAATTAAATGAGAGGGAGCTTCATGGGGCGGGCATACATTTAAAAAGGAGCAACCTCAGAAAAAGGGAGGCCTTCATATGCTACTGTAAACTGTAAATCTGTGACAAATAAAGTGATGGGAGCTGATGTGCTCTGCTGGGATGCACACAGAAAAAGAATAGCTGCCTTAGAGGAGAGGGATGGCATTGAAACTGTTGCCCAGAAACAAAGGTGACGTATCTCTGTTGGACAGCAAGGGACACACCTACCTATTCTCTGCACCTTTGCATCTATTCATATAATTGCAGGTAGGACTCTAAGTGTGGATCATGATGTTTTTATAGAGGTCGATTATATACTGTACTGCCTTGGGACTGGAAAGGGATGACTTGCAGAAAGGAGTTAAATATTTAAACAGCACTTCAACCCAGTGCCTAAAACATTCTGTTTCTTTTAGAGGTTTAGTAGGGTTAACTTCTGGAAAGTCAAACAACTAATTTGCTGTGTGGTTTTCTGTTTTTGAAAATCCATACAAAACCGGTATATAAACACCTCAAAACCTAACTCCAAATGAATCTGAAAAATTACTTTATACATCATCTGTGACAGTGTGAGCTCTTATTAGGAGATGTGTCCCACAATGTCAAAAGAGCCTGCATGTACAATGTTATTAATCAGGATTTTGTCAGAATTTCCGCATGTCAATATTGCCATTAAGTGAATTAATGAAGACCAGACATAATGGAATATTTATGTAAATTATCTGAACTAGATATCTAGAGTGTGTAAGTCTTTATTATGATAATGCTCTTGATGTGTATCTCATGTGAAAGCTACATTAATTATTTCAGTTATGTTAATCCTAAATTCCTCATATCTGTGTTTGGGTTTTTTTTGTTGTTGTTGGCTGGTTTGGTTTTTTTTTTTTATGTTTTGAACCACATAAAAGTAGTCTTATTTCTTAAAACTGCTGAAGTCTACCTAAACACTTAGGCTGCAAGTACAGATGGCTACAGTATTAAAAGCGTTGTCACAGGGTATAAATTTTTAACAACCTTTGCTAACTTTAGCTGTGTTTATTTGTGCGTTTTCCTCCCTTCCTTGATCTATAAATTAAAAAAAAAAAAAAACAACAAACTCATTATTCACATTTCCCTAGCCCCCAATATAAAGAGTAATTCCTTCATTCTTTATTGTCTTTGTGAACTTGCGATGTTTTTATGGCACTAGGCTGAAAGAAACTGCATGTTTTAACTTTTTTTTTATTATTATTCAAGTCAGCAAGGTCTAATGAAAACGACACTTATGGAAAAGTCATTTATTGCTACTGGGACTCCATGCCTGGGAGCAAAAAGAGATCCTAAACACTAAGTTTCAAGAGATTCAGCAAAGTTTTTGTGTTTGCTTGCACATGGAGCCTTGAGTGCACAATGCAATGCTACTATACAGCAGATGTTGTGATCCCCATGCTGGCAGGTATTTGAGACACCACAAGTGTCTATTCTGGCCAGAATTAAATGCTATTTTCTACCGGCCTTTATCGATCCATGAAACAATCTTTTGTAATGCTGCTTGGAAACGTGCAATTAAAAGCTCTGCTACCTTCAGCTTCTCCGTTGTATTCAAAAATTCCATTTAATCACCGGTATGTATTTAGCAGATATTCCCAAATAAAAGTATTTTATTCCAGATTAGCTGAAATACAGAGAAGGCTTCATGCCTGAGGTTTTGTCCTCCACTTACACAAGGCATGGCCATTTTGTACCTCTTTGTAACAACGCACAGACAGACTACGTCATGGGAAATCTAACTAACTGCTGAGAATGTTGATGAAAACTGAATGCAGATGGCTATTCAGGACTTCCTATTTGCAGATTATAAAAGACATGTATTTTTAACCAGAAGAAAGACCCATTAATCAAACGACAATCCATAAAGCAAATAACCACCCACATCTATTACTACTCAGAGATTCCAAACTGATAGAGTTGCCAATCAGAATTCAGGAAAAGCTATAAAATAATCCTTAGGCTATTCATTTGATGGGTAAAAAAAAAAGCAGACGAAGGACCACCTCAATGTTTAGTGCCTGCAGAGCAGGTCTTTAAAAATGTAGAGTAGGTCATTAAAAACAGAGCTGCTTTAATCTGAAGAAAATCTAGAGAATGTTTAAATATGAGTTAATTGCTCATCTTTGCCTTCCTGACTGCAGTTTTGTGGGGTTTTTTTAATTATTATTTTTTATTTTTTCCAAATATCAAAATTAAGACAAAAGAGATTATGAAACTGATTGCAACGTGTAAGAAAAGATCAGAGGATAGAGCTGAAAACATGGTTTATTGCCTTTGCAGATGCTCATTAAGGGCATAAAATACATTTTGTTTCTTTATTTCTTTTCCTTTGAGTTTGCATTTGCCACTATGCAACTACATTGTCAGCCAGAATAATTTTCAGCCAGAAAGTGAGTTCAGTGAGTTAATTTTCAGTTAAAGAAAGTAACTGGTATGACTAACCACATGCACAATCACATCTTCCACAAGAGGACCTCCACATGAAGACGCAGAGCAAAAGGAAAGACCTTTTCTGCAGCAATCTACAGTTAGTTTCACTTAAATTGACAGAAAGCTGGACTGTTATGTGTTGCAATCATACTAGAGAGATTGGTGGGCTGGATGGGATATACACACACAAGCATAGGCACATGCATTCTGCATGCACCTGTGGGTTGCTATTTGGAGGGATCTTAATGTAAGTACTGAATATGTTTTGGGTAACATTAAATTTGCTTTGAGAATACTTATTGAACCACAAATAAAGCTCTGAGCTTAAAGAGAGTGGAATGAGAAGATATAATATAAGGGGATATTACTTACAGGATTTCCTATATCTGTTTTCCAAGTCACTTACAAGTGTTCATGAGAACAGAAAATGAGATGTTTGTTCTGGTAGCTAGATAAACTGCTACTGAAAAAGTACAGAGTTCATGGGATAACAGTACAGTATATATGTGGGAGGGATCAGCATCTTTCCGTTGTAAAACTATCTACAGACACTCAAAGTCTCCTCAATGCACCATAAATAACTGTATGTGCAATTTAAGGCTGAAAGCAATTAGGTTAAATGTAGAAGCACAAGGATATTTGAGGCGTTCCAGGTATCCTGCCTGACATTCAGATAGGATCCAAGTCTCTTCCAGGTGATTTGTCACATCTGCCATCTCCTTGCAAGTGTCCAAATCACTTCTTACATTTCAGATGAAATAGTTATCTTCCTGCATTTTAGTTTCACACCATTATGTTCTCGCCAGCAGCATTTCAGAACACCAAGAGTTTTGCAAATAGGCTGCAAATTTATAAATAATGAAGAGAATTGAAAAATTATACAATGTTTTAAATGTTTAAAACAATGGGATATACAATAAATAACAACTAATTTGAAATAATACAAAATTAGATATCAAAATACACTACAACAGTGATATAGAGAATGTGAGGAAAAGGTTGAAGAATCCAAAATCTTTTTCTGTTGAATTACAAACAAATTTCTACTGGAAAAAATGTTACCACCTGTGCTCATTATCTGCCTGTCTCCACTTCTGACTCACAGTTTCTCATGTCAAATGTGGAATAATACGGGATATAACTCAGGAAAAGCTCCAAGCATTAAATGCCATGGGTGAGAAATGGATAGGGGTGACAGTTATGATCCATCAGCTTTTTCACAGTAACATTGTTTCTATCTAAAAGCCCTAAAAGTGATAGAGCCTAAATCTTCTCACAGGTTTGGGAGAGGTATTTCACAATATAGTATTGAGATAACCTTTTCAGCTGATGTCTATGGAATGACATGAAAATGCAATTCATTTGGCCTGCTTGTGGAATTTTTTAAAAAACAGAAGAACCACCACCACTGAAATTAGTTTAATAATGATATTTCATGCCTTTATTTAAGCACATTTTTTTCCCAAAAACTTTGGTAATTTTGTGATACTAATTCTCATTCCTCTCCAATTTGCATGATCTATTTTAACACATAAAAACAGGGATGTTTTATAAAGCTGACCTCCATAATACAGGTTTAGCATTCTTCAGAAAACTGACCTGGCATGTGAACATAATGATAGGCAGTGGAAGATCACTGGAATGCATCAAAGAAAAAGCCTGTGAACATGGGACTAAATCCTGTAAATATTATTTATAAGATCCTGCATCTCTTCTTCCACAATGGTTAAGAGAAATATTTCATATTTGTGATGGAGTGTCAGGTCTGAGAAACACATGAATACATTTATGTCCTTACACTAAGGAATTTCGAACTCTGTTTTTTATGTACTAGCTTCATCTGTGTGAAAAACATCACTGAGTTTTGCTGATGCATGCTGCTTTATACATAGTTTCCAGTCCAAGTCCACTGGCACAAGAGATCCCAGGAGATACAGAAGAGTTTCTGTGAAAAAACGCATTAAGGGACAGTTCACCTCTAAGACTTTACAGTGAGACAGAGTGGTAGACGTGCTGGTAGCAGGGGAAAGGGATAGTGATTCATGTAAGATCTATTCTTGACATTAAGTCTCTCACTGGTTTTTCTCATCTGCTGGTATTTGTAAACTCTGGTAAGGGTAGGTGTGTTGCTTTTGTAGTGTTTGATCCCGCCAGCCACTGGGAAGTTTTCTCACGAACATTAGATTAAGCTTTTCAAGTTGCTTGGCATCATCTCTGAAACTCCTCTTCTGTCAGGTGTTGCTCCATCTAGTCTGCCCACTGACGCAGTTGTCATGTATCTCTGGGCAGACACCACTGTTGTGAGAGGCTGCCACACTAGACCGGAGCCAGGATGGGATCTTAGAATGAGACTGACTTACAGATCAAAATGCTTAAATTTAGATCATACAGTACAGCAGGACAAATCCAGGCAACTGCTCTAAGGAGAGGTTCTCTGGACTCTCTCGGCTGCATTATTTATGCGTTAGATTGTATTGCCTATCAACAAGACGTAGTACTTGCAAAGACTTATAGATCACTGCACCTTCAGCTGGCTGTGCACGAGGCTGGGGGACTCTTCAAGGCTCTTAGTAGATGTTTTTATCCCAAGCAGATCTTTTTGTCCTACCAAAGCGTCTCAAATCACACAGGAAAGTTATGTTTAGGTACTCTTTGCTCATGCTTGCAAGCAAGAAATATTCAGCTCTTAGTGAGTGTCCTTTTTTTCCCCACTCTGTGCATAATTCCTTTCAAAAAATCCCCTTTACAGCTAACTTTATGCACATGTTAAGCTTCTATGTTAGTCTGTCTGTATCAGCAAGTCTGAGCTTTTCAGCAGAAGACATTATTCCAACAATTTACAGCATTTATAAAATCCAGAGACTACTTGCATTAAGCAATCTAAGTTTGATATTGTTAACTAGTTCATTGAAGCAAGACTATATCCATTACAATCACATTTTCTCTTCACTTTAAAGAGTAATGTGGGGAGTGGAGAAACCATTCAGTTATTACAGCAATTGCAATGTGCTTAATTTTCACTGCTCAGTTTACTATGGTCAATGTCTGGAAAACAAGCAATTGTCTTCAGCTGTTAGTAGGGGTTTTTTGTTGTTGCTCTGGGTTTTTTTTCCATACAGGTAAAAAAGATATTTTCTTCTTAGGGGAAGTAAGAAACCTAATGAAGTCTTATTACGATGAAAATGTGAAAATGAGACTACACCTATTCTAGAAATGGGCCATTTCTCATATTAGGGTAAATACTATCTCAAATGTAGAAAATCTGTCAGCGAAAACACGTAAGGAATAGTCCCTCGCAGTACGATCATGATTTAGTCCTAGCATAACCTTATCCTTTTAATAAGTGATGTTTTGTATTTGTTTATAGTATCAGGCACCAGATATGTCCCAGGTGATTTTTGTATGTTAAAATAAACGTTGTAAAAGGCAGCCTGCGACGTAAAGGTCTTGTATACATCCCTAATCTTGAATTATCCCTGCGGGCAGTTTCTACCCACACATGACCTTCTGCTGACATCTGCGTAGACAGAACAGTCTGTCCATATAAATTAGTCAACAAGATCATCAATGGGATGTAATGTCAAAAGCATACGTGTTGACTGGGAGTCATGACCTACACTCCCATTTCCTTCTTTTGTAAAACTTCCTCATTGGAGACACCAGATTCTGTTTAGCTGAAGTCTGGTTTATGATGGAAATGCAGAAGGAATGACTGGGGGAGTGGTAAAACCTCTGGAGCAGCCTGCACTCAGATCTGGGAAGCAATACATGCTATAGGAAAGAAGAGCTTCTAGTGGCAGCAGTAAGAGGTGAGTCACTGCCTGCATACCAAAATTGCTAGCTATGGTTGTGGCCTCTCTAAAAATAGTTCTCTCACCAAAGAAGCAATGTAATTTAGATATAATGGAGTTATCTTGTGTTGCTACCCATTGGCAGGTGCATGTAACGTGGTGAAAATTAATTGTTTACGCAAGACTTTTAGGAAAGCAGGCAGTGTGATTATGAGCCAAAAAGCTGTACATAGAAACCAAGACACGATGCCAGATTAATAGGGAAAATGGGATTCCTAAAGTAAACAAAGCATGTGTAAACAGAGGCAAGAAAAGCAGGAATGTAATTTAGGTTTAGAGTTGACCTAAATTTCCATTTAGGAGAAACAGAACAGAATGAAACCTTTGTCGGTCCTCACTGGGACAGCTTAGATGAGAACAAATAGATATCGTTGTTAGAGGTAACGCACCGGACTGTTGAGAAAGGTGTCTGGGTCCTATTAACAAAATCAGAGAGAATTTCAAGATATACCATGAATACTGGCCTACACTTGTAATTGGGAAACATTGAAAACTCTTAAATAAAAGGCAAAATAACTTATGAAAGCATCTTTCCCTAATCTGGTTAATGGGAGATGTCAGTAAGGAAATTAATCAAAGCCAGGAGAAAATGGATCCAAATCCTAAGGGAAGCTGAGTTGTCCTGAGAAAGGAAGAAAGAGAAGATGACCTTTTTGTGCAGGACTAGTGGAGATGTATAAGCTACAGGAGCAAGACAGGTGGGTTAACAGGAACGCCACTGAAATCGCATTCTAGCCTACAAGTAACACCATAGGCAGTAAGAAAAATATGCGGTCAATAAGAACAACGTGGGCTTATGGGAAACAACCCTGTTCAGGCATCACCGCACCACTAAGTTATGCAGTGCAGGCATTCCACACATATTGTGGCTATACATTAAAATATTCTGAGCTGAGTAGGCAAATTAAGACTATTGATATGAAAGCTATGATGATAACTTCTGTTGGGGAGGTGTGGGAGAGAGGAGAAAGCAGTACGACTACTATCAAGTATTATAATGGCGCAGAATGTGATATTTCACAGTGTGTCATGATATTTCATAGTGTGCCAAGGACAAGTTGAAGTTTGGAGAAGAACTCCCGTGTATAGACTACTGGACTGTGTTACAGCAGTTCCCATTAAACTTTATGGCCCCATGGAAGAAGAAATCTATAAATCCCATAGAGGTATTCCTATATTCATTGCAAGTTTCTCTGAGGAGATCAATGGTGGAATGATAGTAGAAAAAGTAGTTAAAGAATACAATTTAGGAATTTGTATGAGCTTGAGGGAAGGACACTGAAGAGGAGCAACAGCCCAAACTGATGGTGGATATCTTTTCTTGTTTGGTTTCTGTTTGGGAAGGGGCACCAGAGAAGCAGTCCATTCATATGCACAAGAACACAGCTGAATGCCTCTGCTGTATAGCAACTATTCTCATCTAAATTAAACCTGTAATGCTTGTACTTCAAACATTTCATTTGATTTCTAGAGAAAAGGAGGTGAACAAGAAAAATGGAAGTCGGGTATGTGATGAGGATGGTCAGGAAAAGGGCACACTATAACTGGTGTCTTTTGATTTCTCAAATACTCTTAAGATCCATTATGGACTTGCAAGTCCACTTGAACTTGCCAGTTCACACAAATGTGAAAGGAGTCTCACATTGAATGTGACTTCTCACCCACTCTGAATCCTGTGAATCCCACAGATATTTGGCACACAGTGCTCAGTATATGAATAGAAACTTGAGACCCTTCCAAGGGTGCAAAGAAAACATAAAGCTCTAAATACTTATTGTCCTGAAGATCAGCTGTAGCTTCTGCAGGCCTCTGAAGTCTGAGCAGCAGGCACAGGCAAATTTTTTTTCAGAGTCTTGACAAACAAGGCAAGTAAGCGTTCAAAGACAAGGTAACAGTCTGCTTTTTGGAGCCTTTAGATCCAAAGTGGATTTGCAATCTAAGCATCAGCTTCAGAAAAAGATGCTGAAGACAATACTGAACATGCTAAATGCATCCAAGTAGTCAATAATGTGTGCTGCTGAAGCTCTAACGCTGTGATGCTAGCATAAAAAACTTTACCATTGATGGGTAGGCTGAACAAGGCGTGTTTACCAGCATAAAGAACAGACAGCTGTTTGGAGCCAGAGACAGATTCCTCTCAACATGCTGCAATACTTCTGCAGCTGTGTAAAGGTCAGGGAAACAGGCAGAGCACTGTACAGACATCATGCAATCTGCAGTAAGGCAAGTCAGAGTGCAGAGAGCTAATCCACAGGCATCTAGCATGTGAATGGGTATGAGACAGCCCAGGATTTGCAACGGTGTGAGACAGCCCAGGATTTGCAATGCTCGTGAGAAGTGCCCCAGGTGCCCTAACCATTGCAATGCTACAGGAGCCTTCCATCTGCAATTCTGCAACCTCCCTTTCGCTTGCAACCTGTTGATCTTCCATCTACCCACCCCAAGGCTGCCTTTGGCATCATATCTCAGGTGCCACAATCCTCACTGTCTTGCACTGAAGCACTTCTATGAAAGTGGTTTCTACTCAGGTGTGAGATGCTCTTTTCTTTCTGTCTCCTCATGTGTTGTCTTGTAGTGTTTTACATCACAATATTAAGGTCTCAACTCTTTTCCTTATAGCTTCTAGTTTATAATATTAGAGCCTCCTAGATGACATGATAGATGTCATATTCACTCCCATTAAATAATATTCTATAATATACAGGCACAAAGCTCCACACTTAGACCTGATCAAGTGTGGCCCAACTAGTGCAGGAACAGCTAATGAGCAGGTCCTGATGGAAACTAGACAGATATTGTGAGAAAAATGTTTGAGCTGACCAACTACCACCCTGGAGAGCACACTCATAGGACGATGCTCATCTGAGGATCCTGTCTCTACTCTTCCCCACTGAAGAAGGTAAAAGATTTTCCCTTTTCTCTCACTCAATTGCTCTTTTCTTGTTTTTTTCTTCCTCTCCTCCCCAAGGTAATTTTGAAGTCAAGGTGTGCCATCAGCTGTGGACCCCACAAACCTGTCTTAACTTTCTCTGTGCAACATGATACACTTATTAGAGAATGCCTGGCAAAACATACAGAAATAATTTGACTAACAGCAGGAGGAAGCATTGTAATAAAGTTTCAGCACTGTGGTGACAACGTAGTAATGATCAATGCAACAATATATAGAACAGAAAGGTGATTTTATTTTTAAATTAAATCAATTTCACCCTCAGTTCCTTGTAGCCATGCACTCCAAGCATCAAGATGATTCAGATGTTCTGATCTGAATTCCTTGCAACAGCATTGAAAACAGGGGACACAGCATATTTTTTCACATATTCTAAACTCTTCTTCAGTTGGCAGCCACCTGCCTATTTTGGGTGTGCCTTTTATAGCCTTAAGAAGTGGACAGGGAGTGTGACATTTTATTTCTCCCCCAGTCACGTTTCTGCAGGTCATTAGGGTTATCTCACCGTGTTTTTTTCTTTTTATGTGGGTGTCTTATGGCTCTGTTCTTTTATCTTCCCATCACCACTTCTTAAAGGCTTAAATTCTATTTTTAACTGTATCAAATTTCAGTCTGGGTGCAAGTAATTCCTTGTTATTAGGCTGTCCCTTGTGTCTCAGCATGCTTGCCAGTGAATGAACCGTGCAAAAAGGGATTTGAGAACTTCAGCTTTCACAGAAGGCTCTCAATGAAGGACGCAAAAGAAGATGCAGTGAAGAGAGAAAAGACACGAGCTTATCATGTTCAGGTGAGCTCGTGTGGCTCAGATTATCAAAAAAATCACATAAAAAATAGTAAATTCTCATCAACAAGGATATGCATCTCACACGACAGCTGTAACTAGACACAACAGTAGAATAAGTACAATTGTAGAATAACAGCAGAGAAATGGCATACCCAGACATACAGAGACAACACTAAATGGCAAAGACGTGGAAAGTTCTTCTGTCGTCAGCCGGCTTGGCAAAGAAAATTCAGAAGAAGGCAGCTCATAAGCAGTAAAAAGGATTAATGAGACATTGACCAATTTATGTCTTAAGGAAATGCACAATTCTCAAAACATTTGCTTTACCTCAAAGTAGTTTTCATACAATGTTATTTCATATCTTCTTCCTATGCATCACAACACTCCTTTTATTTTCTACCATTCTCCTGTGGACAGTCAACAACTCATTCTCGCTTTTGGATCTTATTTTTCCTGCACATTTTCTCACCGATGATTCCTTGAATCTATCTGGTCCTTCAAAAACTTTCCCTACCACTTCCCTCACTTGGCCTCAAAACCTTTTCTTCTCCACAGAAAAATCAGATAAGTAGAATCTCATTGGTCACAGTAAAGAGCAATTAAAAATTTAAACTGATGCTTTAGAGAGAATGCTGGCCATATAAGGTATTTAAAGAACTAAATACATTAAAGCTAAGTATTGTTTTAAGGTCAAAAGGCAGCCACTTTTTTTTTCCATATTAACTGTCTCCATTAATCTGCATGGTGCTTGCTTTTAATGTCCTAATATTAATAGGCTGTTATTCTCACCTAGCTTAAGACAGGGAGTGTAGAATATATACCTTCATAATTGCCATTACTCCTGATGAGGCTGATTATTGTACATCTCCAAATATAAAGAAGAACATATATCCTCCACTCTATACTAATTAAGTCATATGAATGACCTTTTGCAAGAATTAATGAACTGCATAGGTTCTTTGTTTAAAGCATTGTCAAGTTAAAACTATACACAACTATGAGAAAAAAAATATTCTTGTTAAATTTCTGTGTCTTGTATAAGGTTTAGAAGTTTGGTGGCTAATTTTTTACTGGAATAAGATGGAATATCTTGCAGAGGCCAGGTCAAAGATGTAACCTTTATGTTATCTTTCTTTATTTACCATCATAGAAACTCTGGTTACCTTTGTGCATTTTAAAACAGTCAGGTTTATTATCTAGTTTGATTTTCTGTGTTGAGGTATTTCACTTTCTGCATACATGGCCTACTTTGTAGAGCTGAAGTCTCTAATGATGTAGTGAGTTACATGTGCCATTAAGACTATGAAAATACCACACTCAGACTTGGGGAAAAAAGAAAAGAATAAAAGCAGAACCCTAGGTTTCAAATAGCCTGTTGGAAGCCTAAAGTAACAGAATATCATGATTTTCAGTTATTTCTCACAAAGACAAAAATGTTAGTATTATTTTTTTGCTAGAAATAGATAAGTAGAATGAAGAAAGGTTTTATTGTCAGCTGTTGTCCTTGGGTCTAACCAGTGACCTTGTTCCAATTGGATGTGAATACAAGAAAATTTGCCAGTCTTTCTCCTCTGCTACCACTAAATTAAGATAGGTAGTTATGAGAAGCGCCTGGGAATTATCTAGTATTAAAAAAATAAATTAACATGCATGATCAGAATCTTAATACATTCATTTCCTATCTATTTTTCTTTATATGCCTTGGAATATTAAGAAGGAAATTAGTAGGTGAATGAGGAGGTATTTTATGTTGGTTTTGTCAGTTGCAGTATTTATTAACAACACCCTCCTCTGCTTCCTATATTGCTTTTATTTAGGAAAGGAAAACTAAATTGGACAAATTGGTTAGGAGGGATACAAAAACAGTTAAACATTAGAGGGGCATATTTTTGTAACATAGTTGGGAATGGACATAAGGAAACAGTATGAAGAAGAAAGAACCAAGGCACAAGATGAAAGGTACAACAATTGTTCTTTGGTTTTGAATCCAGAGTGCACTGCTGGGTTAAACAGCAATTAGGCATGGGTAAGATCAGAAAGAGAGAGAAAGATAAAATGAGTCAGTAAATGGAAGGACTGGGTGATACTCGAGCAGGTAGGAAAGGAAAGACCTGAAACCACTAATAATTGCAGACATTAACTACAGCAGAGTAAAAAGAGAGGTTTAGCAGGAGAAAGTTCATGCAGAACATGGGGAACACCTTCCCAAGAAAGCTGTGGAGTGCCGAATGATCATAACGTGCTTGTCTACCTGAACAGGGCAAAAGGTCTTCTAATACATTGCAAAGTGGCGTTGCCTTCCTGGTCTAATCTCTGCAGAAAAAGCCCAATGAGATATCTCCCTCTGGTATGCTTTCTTGCAAATAATGACACAGGGAAGAGTTCTTGGATCAAGAGAAACATCATCTGAGTAAGTATTACTCAAGTTTCTCTCCAGCAAAGGAGGCTAGTGACGAAGTATAAGTGATGTATTAAAATTTCAGGACTGAAGAGATGGCCGAGCATTTTTTCTTGGAGTTGCTGCTTTCTCAAATGGGACCCAAAAGAACCAGTGTAGTGGGGAGGAAGGGGCAATATTCGTGCTTATTAAAATTTAATTTAATAATAATCAAATCTAAAATCCTTATTTTCTAAGAAGCAGATATTAGAATATCTACTATGTTGTTTTTTACCAGAAATTAAGTCTCTGACTAAGGCAGATAAAAGATTTCTTCCCAAAAATATAAATACAGTGAACTCACTTTAGAAAGAAAACAACGCTTACCTTATTTCCAACAGAGAAGGAGTTTCTCTTTAACTTTTTGAAAATAGAACACTGCTAAACAAAGAGTTGAGAAGTCAGTATTTTATGTGGTCACAAAAAACTTAATATCAGAAGCTTGAAAGTAGAAGTGATTTCATATTTTTTTCCTGAACAAAACAAAATGCCAAATGCCACCAGAGCTAATGCACTAAAGAAATTTAAAAAAAAAAAAACCACCAAAAAACCCTAACAAACAAACAAATAAAAATCCACACAAAAAACAAAAACAAAAACAAAAAACCCAACTTTGGAAAAAACTTAACTAAAAAGTCTTTATGAAAAATATCCCAAGCTTGCTTGGAATTTTTTTTTTTTTTAATCCATATTTAAGTCTTCACGACTGAACAAGCAACGATGCAATTTAAAATGTTCAAGGAAGACAGAATTGGATGATTACTGTGATTATGAAGGAAATACATGCTGTGGGATTTTCTGAGTCCTCCTTGAATTGCTTCATCATGGTATTCAGGGTTTTTTTCCTCTATTTTGTACATGTCTTTGGTTCATAATATACACAGTTTTGTTAACTCTCACGCACTTTGAATTTTGCTGCTCGATGACAGTGAGAAAACCCATTAACAGACTTACTGCTAACAGCAGCGAGCTGTATTCATAGGGATAATCAATGAGCATATTCCCTGTGAGAAAAGCTTCTCATTTAACTTTCAAATAGGTGACATGTAATTTGACAGGTTCATTTGGCATGAATTTGGAAAGCATTTCTCATGTTGTCCAAGATTTATATGATGTTCCCAGAATATATTTTCTGGAAAGCTTTTTTTTTTTTATGCTAAATCTTCAAGCCTTTGTAACATCATGTTGAATTATTTCTTTACCATTAAAAGTACATCAGTGATGTAAATTGCCTTAAATTTGAACAGCATTTGAGATCATGCTGGAGCACTTAATGCGCTACAGCCATTCTACTGAAGTGCTAGATCAATACAGCTGATTAGGTAGGTCACAGTAATGGAAAATTTGGACTATAAAAAGACCCCACAAAATCTACCCTTTTGTTGAGGCAGCTTCTATGTGCTGGGCACAATCTACCCATTGAAATTTCCTCAATCAATAGAAGAATGAATAGCCTAAAAATTCCTAAATGAAACTCAGGCAAGTTTACTTTGTATAAGCAGAAAGGCCTTTCCAGTAACCTCAACCAGGTGTGTGGAAGAGAAATATATTAAGATCCATAAATTTCCCTGTTAGCCAAACATGTAACATGCTTCCACATTAGCAGGAAGTGTATGATCTTCTCCCTAAAGGAATATAATAGCTCTACAAGGCAAATCTATTCAAACCCAACATAGGGTACCAATCAGATTTTTATCTCTGTTGCACTGACAAAGTCAGCTTCTGCTAAATTACAGTAACTGAGATCTATATCAAGGACTGTGTGAAGATCCAAGCATGTAATGCCTGAAAGCAACAGTAGCTAAAGGTCAGCAACGCTACTGTTTTTCTGGATTCCAGCAATCTTGAGTACATAAAAGTTCTTGATAAATTCCAAGTGCAACTACACCTTTCTGGCTACTTCCTTAGCTTTTGATAATTATTGACCAGTGGACCAATAATGGTTCGATAGATTACCTAAAAGTTACCTTTAGAAGTTTTGTAGAATTAAACATTTATTTTATTTCAGGTATCACACCTACAACTAAAAATGAGAAAACAAAAGATGTTTTCATACTTATAACTTATATAAGGATATCTTTTACCTTCTCTATGAATTTGAATTATAGTCAAAGTTTTGCGTGGTTGTTTCTGCTTTAATAGAATTCATTTCAGAGAATTTGTAAAATACACATTGATAATAAAAAGTTAGTTCTGGTATTGCTTTCTTGGTGTTGTTGAGACTCATGTTTCTAACAGTGAAATAATGGACTGTCTGTCTGGGGGCTGCAAGATCATTCTACAGCATAATGTAATTTTCTGTAATCACAGCAAAATGGAGAGCTTGGCTTCTGAAGGGTTCCACATAACCCGTTTTTGGATGTGATTGTACCAATTCCAAGAGTCAGGCTAGGTAATTAGAAATCTCTATACTTCGGTACGTTACTGAAGTGCGCTGTGTAAGTTATCTGTTTGGTGGGGGTATGATTTCAGAAGAAAACACCCATTTGAAAATTTAGGGCACTTGCCATTTCTGAACTCTAGATTCTCTTTTTTGAGGTCTTTGCAGTCTTCATCTGAGATGTTTGAACTACTGATGCTGCACACCCTTGTGACAGCAGATACATGAATGAGTCCAACCCATGCTGCATGACACCTAAAGAGATCAGCAGGTTGCTGGTCCAAAAAGAATTGCTTTATCTCAGAAAGAATTAAACTCCAAAATTGAGAATCTCCACTACGAATGTACCACAAGGCTGTGATACATCCAAAAGTAGTGCAGATCAAATGGAAGACATCAAAAGAATGTAATTGTTGATCCGGGAGACCCGATGCCCATACTACACACATTTCAGGGGATTTTTACTTTGGAATAAATGTAGTCCAGTCCGAGGGACTGAATGCCCATGGGCAGCTGAAATGAGTTACACAGGTACACTTTTTCCATAGATTAAATTACTTCCCATCAAAAGCCAAACTAAAGCAGTTCAAAATATACCAAGTGCCTAATTAATCTATAACCCCAGTGTATCTTCCCAGACTCTTCACCCTCTCAGCTATTCTTTCATCTTTACTAACCACCAAGCAGGGACACAATCCTTTTTTCCTTTTCTACTAGCTTATCTTCCAGGCTTTTCCAGAATGAACTGTCTTCTCCTCCTACGTGTCTGAAAGTCACTCTGCTGTGTATAGTCTGTAAGGATGGAGTCCCTCTGTACAGAGGTTCTCTGACTGCCTTTAGCCATGTAGTTTTTACAGTGAACTCGATCCAGAAGGCATACACCCTGGACATGTCTTAGTTGCGTGTCAGAAGACTGGTAACATACTACAAATTCTTTCACGGTCTTGTTACCATGAAAAGAAAATGCGTGCACATGACCATGGTCTCTTATCTGGAAGATCTCTATACCTGCCCTGAGGAATCTAATATCATGAACCCATCTCACAGTCTAAACACACTTAAGGAGTGAAACCTCACTGTTACAAGAATTTTATCTTTAAAGTTGTCAAAATCCAAACTCTGAGGCAACTAAAATCCAGAATGGCACCGTGTACCGTGAGACTCTGACAAGTTTTAAAGCATACCTCTGTTTCAGAGTACAATAAAATAACTTCAAAATTAGTTTATTATATTGCAGGAGGGAGCCATCTTTCCAGCGTTTCCACCTGCAATATGAATAATAGGCAATTAATATTTTATAGAATCTCGTGTGTATGTAAAGCAGCAATTACTGTATCTGTAATATCTAGTCTATGAATATGTATGACTTAGAACTTTCTAAATAGCTGTATACATGAAAGACTTGATCAAGATACGTTAGGATAGGAATGAAATGAGATATGAGGCCTTTGAAAACTGAATTTCATGGCATTTTGGTAGGAAATACTCATTCAACTGTATACCTAAAGTAAGATAATAGAATTTTCATGATCATGTCATCTGGAAAAGAAAACACTTGGGAATTTACTATAACACTTAATATTCAGTAAGTTAGGATTTTTAAACATAAATTAATCAGAACATTTAGACACATCTAAAAATCACTGAAGTGATCATTCTAGCCTATTTTTTTTCATATTACGCTGACAGATGGTAATTACTTCTGTCCAGTAATTCTTAGATCCAGTGGCATTCACTAAAATTATAGCATCATTAAAGAGAAGAAATATAAAAAATCTTCTTTTCGAGATCTACACAAGGGAGTAACTAAGTCCCATTAGTTAGAGAACAGATAATGGAAGCTCCCATCCCAATGCATTATGGCTGTGCTTATGAGTAATTCTCATCTTGGTGGTAGCCGGTCCATTCCCACAAAAACTTTAACTGTAGGTAAATTCTTGTTTTGTGCTAAGCACAAACAGTGTGCATCCCAAATTTGACAAACCTCAAATTCAGGAATATCCTGGAGCTCTATCCTGCACCCACCTGTGAGATCTCTACCAGCTAAAAATCATTAACGCTGTCAACATGCATGCTTCCACCAAACTGCTCTCACTGTCTCTACCTATACCTTATCTTTTAATCCACTCACTTGTACTGCTTTTCAGCTAGCAGTTATGGCGCTCAAGTGTATCACAAATTTCCCTGGATGTGACCATCAATAGATGCAGTCTTCAATATCCTAGGATCCTCTACAAGCTTGTTCCCGTGTTGAGACAGAGGAAAGGAAAGGAGCTGTGGAAGCTCTGGCAGCCAGGATTAAAGGATGGTGAGACAGTTGTTGGCTGATTTCCTGAGATTCGGACCTGAATATCTCGGTGTTATCTGGTGGAACTGCCTCAAAGAAAACCTAGCACAAATGCAAAAGAATTTCCCAAGTTGTCTAGGCTGATACTGAATTAAATTATGGGATTGCAGTATTAGACGGTCAGGAGGAACAGCCTTAAGGATAATTTCAGGTTTGGACCTACTTATTGCTGTGCACACAGTCTAAGCAGCAGTTTAGTGCACAGCAAAGGTGGTAATTTAATGGGGTTTCTTTGGCCACAAACTGAGGTTGGAAATTGGTTAGAGGTTTTGTGTCTTTACCTCAATTTCACAAGCACTTAAAAGTCTGCAGTTCTTCTGAGAAGTTTTGCAGAAGAAAGTTGTCCTAAGAGATATCTGAAATCCTTGGGATTTTAATTGTCCTTTTGTGTTGATCATAGGCTGAATTTGCCTATGCCTATACTAAACTGAATTTGACTTTCATTTTACCAGGGCTATCAGAAGGCAGTCAAGGTAGTGCCCATAGTGGGACTAACCTAATGTAAATGCAGTCTAGGATCCAACAACATTTAACCCACCACACTGTGACATGGTGGGTATGTTTGATGCCCACAGCAGGGCCGAATACAAGAGGCTGCAGCACCACCCTGACCAGCAAAGCCATCAGGAAGAAAATAATATCACATTTAATTTACCATGTTGAGGTGAAAAATGACTTTATTTTACAAAAAGCTTTACTGGAGCTTTATCTGAAACCACCAAATAAAAGGAAACACTGGTATTGGGTTAAGGATTAGAATCGTATGATTGCTAATGAAAAATACATACTGAGCTAACAAGCATGTGCAAATTAGGTTCTTTTTCTCCCTCCTTCTTAACACAGGCTATAATATTCTATTTCACTAAGTGATCCTATCAGAATATTAAATTTTTCCATTAGCAGGATTAGATTAGGACTTAATATTAAACCATGTACGTCAGTCCTGTTAAACAAGATACGTTCCCCAGTCCTGCTACCATCCTGGTATTATTCCAGCTAAATACCTTTTTCTTACATTCAGCAGGGATTTGAGCAGGACAGAGCTCTGAATATTAGGAGCTGTCCTGGGTAACTGTTCATAATGAAGAGCAACAACTGGGAGGCAAATCCCTGCAGTCAAATAGGCTTAAACAAAAATAATATTTTTATTTTTTATGGAGCAAATTACATGAAATGCCAAGCATATGGATTTAATGAATATGACTTTCTAAAACCATAAACAAGATTGGGTTTATACCTTATTTTTTTTCAACACAGCGGAAACAAATTAAATATGCTCCGAGATGCACTTCTCATAACTATCATCTGTGTTGTAAACATCTTATCCGTAATCAGAAATTCAATTTTACAGACAACAAAGTCTACTGAGTTGTTAAGCTGAAAGGTAGGTGGAAAGCAGAGTGAGCTTCTCCTGTGGAAAACGTATGTTTTTTTCCCAACTGAAAAGCCTTAAATGAGATTCACTTAATGTGGGTGACTAGTAAATGATGCCTAATGTTCAATTAAGAAATTGTCTTAGTAGAGCCATGAAGACTTTTCAGTCCAGGGGTGGATACTCTGTTTTGCAGGTAACTCAGACACCAAATTTTTGTTCTTTGTATCACTCAATAATATTTAGGCATAATTAGTATGTATAGCCTAGCAAGAATTTGCTTACACAGCCCTCAATAAAATACCTATTAATGTATTAGAGGCATACAGGGGCAAGGCACTAAAATGTTTGAAGTGAGGCTTTGGAGATGGAACCAAACTAGCAACACAGCATATTAATGCTAGCAACTGCTAACCCAGCAAAACAAGTGCAAGTTCCTGTCTGTCTATTATCAAGGTATACGGATAAAAGTAATGGAGTGGTACGATCTCCTGTGTTCTGCAAGCAAAAGGGATGGTTTTGTCAAAGTCACGTTTCATATACAAAACATTAAATAAGAACAGGAACCAAAAATTGCGGTCAGATACCTTAAAGCCCAACATAAGAACTCCAAAGCATGTTATAGTGCTTATCAGGCAAATGATGGCTACAGGTCCCTTTGTTTTGTTATTGCTGTATCTGCTTCATATAAGCACTATGAGACGTGTCGGAAGGAGAAAGCTCATGGCTTACAGCACCAGCCAATGTAGAAAGTAGCAATGAAATGCTTGTTCTCCAGGCACAATGCTGATGTCAACAGGGAATTGCAGTTTCTTATCCACAAAAAGCTCATATAATTATAACAGAAAAAAGACATTTTGTTTGTGAAGGTATCAGTAAATATAACAGACTTCGAGGTCTGGAGTAAAGGGTATGTATATTGTCATTCTGCTTTTGATAAAAACCTAGAGGTCTCCAGGCCCTTTCAAATGGGAGACAATAAGTGCTACTGTTTTGTTTGTGACACTGCACCCAGGCATAAACTTAAAGAAAGGTATCTTCCCACTTGTGGCACTAGCCCAGCATCTTAAGATAGTCCCTGTAAGTTGAAGTAGAGCTTGAGGTGTGTGTGTGCCCTTGTACATCTGCACGAGCTCATGCACTCTGTCTTGTGGAGTGAAGCAAACATTTTGAAGCAGTAGCAGGATGTATGTTGTCTCTCTTCTGCCTCTTAACAATAACTAATGTTGTTTTGTAACTAGGACGATCAAGGGACATTGTTGTTGCTGTGAGACACAGCAGTTGTGTTTCCACCTCAGTCAGAGGAGTGGAGGAATATACTGATTCACAGAAGCCTGACAAAGAACTTGAGTACATTCCCTCTGGCACTCGTAAAGTGCTAAGATGTTTTGATAGAATTACAATTGATTTAAAGGAATACAGGGTAATGAAACCAGGCCCAGTATGTTTGTGAATTCCCTTTGTCCTAAGCAACTTTAAATAAAAATCTTAGTTACAATACATTTCCATAAAGATGCTGTTAATTTACAGAGGTGCCACATGTTACAAATTTATTTTGAATTTTGCTATATTAAAATCCTTGAAATCAACAGTGTATTTTTTGTTGACTTCAGTGAAGTGAGTATTTCACACATTGTACCCCTTTTAAAGTCTGAGATTGTGAGCACTTGAGGAATTCTGCTTTTTAAAAATAATGATAGTTGCAATATTCTGATTGCAGAGATAACTTTGTATACCTTTGAAGCAAAAAAGTTAAAAAAAATCTTGTACTTATTTTTTAATCTCATAATTTAAAAACTTCGTAGCCAAGACTCAGAGTTTTTCAGCATTTTGACTTGTGATATTAAACCAGTATAACTGCAGAGTACTGGAATAGACCAGCTCCTGAAAACATATTATTGTACTAAGCAATCAGCTCAAAATTATTTGAAATAAGCATGTCTACTTGCTTAAATAAAGTCAGTTCATTTTCCTTCCTCTAGGTATGACTTACACCCTTCCCCAAGCACTTTTATCCTTTAGCATAATTAAAATCCACTAAACAGTGCTTCAGTTCATCATCCTCAACATCACTAATGGATCCTTTTTTGCTCTCAGTGATCTGATGATTACGGGTAATATTTCTCTAAAGAAAAGTCATTCGTATCAGACGCACATCCCAGACTAAATTTAATTTGTAACTTATGTGCTGTAAATATAAACACTGTACTAAAAAGGTTTGTCTTGTTTATGCTTTTATGTAGACATATTCATTAAACCTGTATTTTCTACGGTTTATGACATTCACTCAAAATTAAATGTCACACAGTCAGTTTAGTCTATATGACTATAGAGACTTTCTTGCTGATTTTGCTTTTCATTATTACCCATTACCCTGATGTCTCTACTCCATCATGCTTGCAAAAAGCATATCACACTTACTGGTTACAACTTCTCTCATTCTGTGCCTTTAAATGGAAGACGATATCTTGCTCCTACAGGGAAGACATTTTACGATGCTTCTGGGAGGCAGCCAGGAACAACTGGGGTGCATGCACTAGATTGTCAAACAAGATGCAGCTTCTTTCTTTTATTATTCAGCTGCTGTTAAAGGTGTGTCTGACTAGAAAGAGACAATTCTCTTTGTGCGCAGGAAAAAGTACAGATGGATATGGGAGAGTGGCTCTGCATAAGTTTGACGCTGAGTTTTGCCTTTGAACTGCGGCGTGCAGGGATGAACACTTCTCCTTTGCCTGGATAGGGCAGGGTGAGTCTTAAAGCACCAAGGAGCTGCAGAGCCAAGTGCTTTGTCATGCCCTGTATGCCAGAGATAATTCTGCGCAACTCTGTGGCCGTTGTTGTTTGGGAAATGACCTGAGAGGCTCACGCAGGTTTCCCGTAGGAAGAGTAGAGTCAGATAGAAAGATTTTATTGAGCTTATTTTCTACTGTATTGTTTTAAAGAAGAACCCACAACTTTTTCCAGCACCAGTAGTGTGCTTTCTGCTGAAAACACCACACAGACAATGTCATGTTTTCACCCAGCCACACTGATTTCGAGGTTGGCCAAGTGCCAATGGGTGACCTGCTTCTGGGTGAACAATTGCCCTCTTTGACATGAAGCCTAGAGAAAAAATTCAGACTAGAGAAATCAAGAAAGAGGAAAAGAAGAAGAATAAAATCCAGTAGGCACCCATCAGACATGTGGGGATCCAAAATTCAGTTCACAGACGTGAACAGAGAAAAAAAACAGAGCCTAAGTTCCAAAGCTGGGCAGGTCTTGTCCAAACAGCACTGAATAGTCAGAGAAAATCAGATTTCTGCTTTGTCTTCTGATAATCTAAAATAATAATAATAATAAATGTTCATAGTTGATACCTGAAGTTCAACACATATGACAGTGTTTAGTGAAAGTACATATACCTCTTCATGAACTGGTATTGATGATGGACATCAGAATTGGGAATAGCTGATTTTGTCCCTTCCACTAAAACTTCAGCTTTTTGTTTCTCTCAACTCATTCTAGCAGTCTTGTTTCACTGTAACGTGATTTTGCAAAATTTTCAGGTCCTTAACAAGTCTGCTGCCTGATTTTCTTTTGCAGAGATTTAACCCAGTGCCTTTGCTTTCAGCATTTGGAATAGTGTTTAGTAATTAGGAAGAGAAAGAAAAGTGTAAATCAGAAGCAAATATCATCAGTACTAAATCATAAGCCTGCTGCTTTCTTATTGCAGGAGAGGTGCTACGGCTGATGTTAGAAAACATGTGAAAACAGAGGGTGTGGATGGGATGGCTGGATTCAGGGTATGACCCACGGTACCTCCTACAGAAATAAAGCAGCTCCTGAAGTAACTTGTGGCTGTTCAAGTCACCCTGAGCTGTGTGTGTAGACACAGTGCCTAGGAATTAATACAGGCATCATATTTTGTAAAATATTTGCCTCGTTTTCAATTCAAATTCCACATTTATTATTTATAGTTTGGTGCTTGGATTCATATTCAGACAGAGGCACTGTTTGTACAGTCTGGATGAATTACAACTCTTGTTGAAGTTCATGGAAAATCTCCCACAGATGTTGGTAGGAAAGAAGGTTTCATCTTTTATGTGAATGGAAGATTTAAAAAGGAATTGTTTCCATGTATCTTTGTAAAATAGGTAATCATGTAACATATGCATAGGATTCGCTAATATATGCAGAGATACCTTAGTGGGCTTATGCTATAAATGTTGATGTACTGTGGGTTTGGTATAGATTTTAATTGTGTGAACTCTAATTCCTGGGTAGTATGAAACTTTCTGACTTTAATCAGAGAACAATTGCTATGCTAACTTTAAATAAATTAACGTTAAAAATATTTTCGTTCATCATATCTTGCTAAAAGTTCTCAAAGTGATGAGCTTTAGAAAGATAGCTAAGACTGTAGTTTGAATTGCCTTTTTCTTTATGTAAGGTGATCCAGTTTTGGACACTTCAATACAAGAAAGACATTGATAAACTGTGGTGACCCCAGCAAGGACCAACAAAATATTTGGGGCCAGAGCATGAGCCCTGTAAGGAGAAGCTGGAGGAAATGAGCTTATTCAGCCAGGAGCAGAGATGGCTTTGGGAGGACCTGACAGCCTCCTTCCCACACCTGCAAGGAGGTTTCTGATTTGACAGAGCATCTTTAACGAAGTTCGTGGCAGGAGGACAAAAGGTAATGGTCATAAACTGAAATAGGGGTGGTTACAACTTGGTGAGTATTGCTCAACATGAGGACAGTCAGGCATTAGAATGAGTTGCCCAGGGAGGCTGTGAAGTCTTTCATCCAGGAGGAGATTGAACAGAAGAAAGCCCTCAGCAACCTGGTCTGAATTCAGGGGGACTCTGCCTTAAGCAGAAGATTAGAAAAACTGCTAAGACCCTTTCCAATACGAATTATTCTATGATATCAGCCTGAAAAATAACAGAATACTAGAACTAACAAATTCTACTTCTGTTTACGACTTTTCCTCAAAATTGCCAGCTACTTTCATTTCTAGAATCTCTAATGAGGAAAAAGGTCAAAAGAGGTGATTTAAATTTATGCTAGGGTGGATCCAGCATCGATAGTCAGTTGACATGATGAAACCCTGGAGAACTGCCATAATATAGGACCGTGATTTTATCAATACTCTAACTTACCCTACCAGCAGATGCAAATGGAGATAACAAGTTTCCTGAATCCCTGATCATGAAATTAACGTTTGCTAAGATATTTGCAACACCAAATAGCTTAATGTAATATTCTAAACTGAAAACAGTCTTTTTAGTTTTAAGCTAGGCAGCTATGATGTAGAATTTATTGAGGCATTGTTATATGCATTATTCTTCACTTCTCTGCTTGCTACTGTTTTCTACAGGGAAGATGTTTTTCTTTTCTGAAATGCAAAGGTGTTGGGGTGTTACTGTTACTGAACAACAAGTTGACCATTTGTAAAAATCCAAAATAAAACAATTAAATAGTGGCTTCATAATGCTCTCATTTTGCTAAGTCTGGAGTTATTAAGTTGATTCAGAACTTATTCCACCAGCTCCAGAAGAAATATTCTGACTTCAATACTAAGTCTTGATTAATTAGGATATTTTCATTGAGTTAATAAAGTCAGAATTTTGGTGTGCTACCAAGAGCATCTACTACTATGTATAAAACTGAAATTTCTTTTTTCTACAATCTCTCCTACTTTACAGCAGCTAATAAAAAAGAAAGAAAAAGTTAATTAAATTCAGATGGAGTGTGTCAAGCATTGTCAAGATCTCAATGACTACTTTAATCAAAAGTAAAACCCATGTTGGCTAGGATGGGTAGTAATTAAAAGTCTTTCAGGAAAAAAAAAAAAACTTTGATAAGGAAAACTGTATTGCATTACCAAACCTTCATCAATTTGTCAAGCACAAAATGTCAAAGCTGCTGAATATACCTAATTGACATTAGCACTAACTTAAAGTAAATCACCAGAGAAAATATAAGGAAATTTAACCACCATTTTCTCTGCTTACTTTGCATGCTCTGATACATGGATAAAACAGCTTTAGGTAAGGTCACTTACAATAGAATCACAGAATCGTTAGGTTGGAAGAGACCTCTAAGATCAAGTCCAACTGTCGAGCTAGTACCACCGTGCCCACTAAAACACGTCCCAAAATGCTACGTCAACACGTTTATTTGAACACCTCCAGGGACGGTGAGTCCACCACTTCCCTGGGCAGCCTGTTCCAATGTTTGACCACTCTTTCAGTAAAGAAATTTTTCCTAACGTCCAACCTAAACCTCCTCTGCTGCTACTTGAGGCCATTTCCTCTCATCCTATCGCTTGTTACTTGGGAGAAGAAATATTAAGACACAGGTTTCTTATACATTTATGTTCCAGGGCCACTAATGACAATATCTGTCTCGTGTCTAGCTCTTTGTAACACATCTGAATTTGGTATGTTTTTTTATTGTTAGCACCTAGCTAACAGGTAAGAAAACTGAGGCATACTGGAGTAATGTGACTTCTCCAAGGTCTCACATGTCATTAACCTGACCATGTAAAGACTTAGGAGTTGCTAAGTCATAGCTCTGTGCTCTGGTCTCTCTACAAGGCTGCTGCTACTGCTGTTTAGTATTATCTTGTCTGATGTTAATGTTGTACTATTTAACCATTACTTATCTTTAATAACAAAACATCTGCATCCGAATAACATGTCCACTATAAAGAAGGTGTATCATCTTCACAGACAGATAGAAACATAGAATCATAGAATCATTAAGGTTCGGAAAGATCTCTAAGATCGTCAAGTCCAACTGTCAACCTAACACCACCATGCCCACTAAAGCATGTCCTGAAGTGCAACAGCTACACATTTTTTGAACACCTCCAGGGATAGTGACTCCACGGTCACTTGGAGTGTGGTGACAGCATGTCCAAAGCTTGACCACTCTTTCACTACAGAAATTTTTCCTAATGTCCAACCTAAACTTCCCCTGGTATAACTTGAGGCCATTTCCTCTCATCCTATCGCTTGTTACATGGGAGAAGAGACCGACCCCACCTCGTTACAGCCTCCTTTCTGGAAGTTGTAGAGGGTGATAAGGTCTCCCATCAGCCTCCTCTTCTCCAGTGAATGAATTCCAAAATTAATTCTAATCCTCAATGAAGCTGGTTATTGCTGTGTGTGAAAAAGAAAATGAATATAACACTTTGAAACAACATGTTATTCCATAACGATCATCATCAGGTGTTTCCTCTTTAGAGGGAAGCATAGGGTAGCTAAGTGTGGTTGTTCTTAAAACAGTCATTTTTACAGGAAAAGCTCTGGATGGAGACAATATAAGCAATACAAGAAAGTTAATAACCAGGAACTCCGTTATATAAGCTCCTTGAAGTTTTCAACTTTCAATTTTCTGATTTACCACCAGGCTCTTGAGCTGTCTTGACTTTTGTAAAGGCTAGGTCATTTAGACTGTAATCCTAGACTTACAAAATATAATGTTCCCACTAGAATTGCAGGTTGGTTTTGTTACTGGTAAAATAAAGAAAGCAAGCCACTTCCATTTACCAATAATACAGATTTACAAAAATACAAGCAGTTATAGAAAGACATAACAGTGACATACAGTGTTTGGCTTACAGTTAACCGTAGTGGCTCTGTTATTAAGTGTAAGTTAGTCACTGAGCTAGCCACTGAGCAGTGAACAATCGGTTAGTTAAGTTATGAGTCTGGACCATTCAATGTTAGTTTGCTGCTCCAAGGAGCTCCAGGGACTAACAGCTTCTTTCATTCCCTTCCTTTTTGCCTCTTGAAATATCTCCCACTGTCCCCAGTGACACAAAAAATCATCCACTGTATGAGAGATGCAGTCCCTTCTTTTCCCTTGCAAAATGTTTGTTGAGCCACATACCCAATATATGCCTTCTTTTGCACTTTTCCTGCATTTCCTGCATCTTCAGTAGCTAATGTAATGTAATAGATTTTACAAAACATAACTTTATACAAGCATTTTATTAGAAAGATAACAGTCACTATGCTGAGAGGTCCACACAGGGTATGTCTGCATATGCCTGTGGTGCAGCACAGTGAAGAAAGGACTGAAGGAATTTAGTGGGAGTCTCTTTGTGTAAGGACTAGACATTCAATGTACTTGTTCTTGCACTTAGGTTGGAAAAGACCTTTAAGATCATCAAGTCCAACTGTTAACCTAAGACTGCCAATCCCACCACTGGATCGTGTCCCTAAGCACCACATCTACAGGTCTTTTAAATAGCTTCAGTGATGGTGACTCAATCACTTCCCTGGGCATCCTGTTCCGATGCTTGATGACCCTTTAGGTGAAGAAATTTTTTCTAACCTAGCTGAATTAGGTCACTCTGGCGGGGGCTTCCTTGGTGTTTTCTTTGTCCACGTTGCTCTTGCTACTGTGAAATCAACTAACCCCTTTCTGATCTACCATTATAAAAAGACTCTTTATATTCCAGGTGTCTGGCAGTGTACCACAAGCCAAATTTCTTACCTTTTGCTAGTAAGATCAAAATTTAGCATGACAGCTGTGAGTTCCCATGATTGTCTGAGGATGTTCTGAGTTTTTTTCCATGGCAACAGGCATCCAGAAGTCTGTGGTTATGCTACCACAGCCACGGGAATGTGTTTTGGAAAACGTTACTAAGAACACTCTAGAAAATAAAGGCAACAACACTGAACACTATGGCGGAATCACAGAATCACAGAATACAGAGAATGGCAGGGTTTGGAAGGGACCTCTGGAGATTATCTAGTCCAACCTCCCTGCTAAAGCAGGACCATCTACAGCAGATCACACAGGATTGCGTCCAGGCAGCTTTTGAATATCTCCAGAGGAGGAGACTGCACAACCTCCCTGGGCAGCCTGTTCCAGTGCTTTGTCACCCTCAGAGTAAAGAAGTTTTTCTTCATGTTCGGGACAGACTTCCTGTGTTCCTGCTTGTGCCCGTTGCCCCTTGTCCTGTCACTGGGCACCACCGAAAAGAGCCTGGCCCCATCCTCTTGACACTCGCCCTTTAGATATTTATAAGCATTGATAAGATCCCCTCTATTTTCTCCAGGCTAAAGAGCCCCAGGTCTCTCAGCCTTTCCTTGTAGGAGAGATGCTCCAGTCCCCTCACCATCTTAGTAGCCCTCCGCTGGACTCTTTCCAGTAGTTCCTTGTCTCTCTTGAACTGTGGGGCCAGAACTGGACACAGCACTCCAAATGTGGCCTCACCAGGGAATATAAAGTCCATAGGCAGTGTGTCGGAACACTTAGGCATTGATGCAACACGGTGAGAGGCTGGCAGGAGGCTGTGAGTGGTGAGCAGGTTGGAATACCAGTAGACTCTCAACATTTGGTGAACAGCAAATTTAAAATACTATCACGTCAACAGGGCAATGGTGTCTGTCTCGAAGAACAAAGCTCTGTTCTGTCAACCTGCACCAATGAGGAAGGTGGTTGCTGAGCTCTGGCTCCTGGGAAGCCCTGATACTGCAAAGATTCTAGTGGAGAGGTATCACTAATCTGGGGTTTGTCTGAGTGTGAAGCATGGATGAAATTCCTTATGGATTTGCATTCTGTGGGTTTCAGCTGGTGCTGTGAAGAGCATACAAATATTAAGTGCCTGTAGGGGACACAGGAGGAGGGATAGGCAAGAACCCGAATAGAAGAGATGGAAAAAAATAAAAAAAAACAAACAGGGGAAAACGGCTCCTGAATTTTAGAGTTCAATTCATTATTAACTTGTGTAGCTCAACACAGGAGGAAAAACAAAAGCATTCAGCAAACTCAAGGAGAAACGTAGATCAACTCTTGAGTCAGACTGATGATACCTCAGTGACTGTATTTCAAAGCGATTTAGATGGTTATACTTTACATTACAAGGAAAGTGTGATAACCATGCAAGTAAATGTTAATTTCCATGGAAATTACAACAATAAAGCACTTTGAGGTACTATCTTTCATGCAGCAAAGGTCCCAGGGTACTTTGCTATTCAAAACAATTTAAAACAGCATCAGACAACATTTTCTGTATTTGATTTAAAATCAGCAATGAAAACCAGCTTTTGCATTTCTAAAAATGATAAACATTCTGCATTCAGAGACAAAACTTTTGCTATAGTGCCTCTGACTTTTCCAGTCACCTGAGCTCTGTACTTTTAGTCTATCTCTTTACTTACTAGTACTGCTGGATGGACCTTCCATCTGTCACTGAACATTTACCCTCCCTCAGGACACAGCTTTACAGCACTGAAAAACTACTAAACAGTACTTAAAGTTCACTCTTCCTTTGTGTCTCACTCTACTGGTGGAGAAGCAAATGTCTTCCAAAACAACACTTTAGCTGCAAATGGCACCAGAATATTGCTTTGGGGATAGGAGTCCTCATTCTGCAACACGGCAGAACTCCAGCTTTCAGGAATGTTCCTTACTTGTTCATTTTTTTGGCATTATTCTCAGATTAAGTGCCTCTGTTATTAAAAGGTCTGCACTGGGATAATTTTTTACAGGTTTGGCCTCAGTAGTCTAGACTCTAGCAATTATATTTTAATTTCTCATTCACTTAGAAAGCTAAACATCTTTTCTGCGTATTATTTGAGTATGTTCATATCGGCTTTTTTCTTTCATGCTGAAATTTTCATGATTCCAGAGAGGTGACTTTGAAGGGCTGAGGAAAACCCAGGTGCTCTTTTCCTTAGTTTTTTCATTATGTTGATGTTATGTTCGATTAGCAGCAGATCTTCTCTAAACCCTTCTGCACACTAAGTTAGTTCTAAATGTAAATCCTCCTTAAATGCTCTGGAATTAATTCGTATTAAGTTTTAACCAAATTTAAGGTAGGAAAAAAAAAAAGTAGCCTGATGGAATGTTCTCACAAGGGATTACTTAATATTAATTGCCATTTACTTGCATATCAGTGTTTGAAGAGCTTTACCTATTTTCTAGCTACTTTGCTACGAGGAATCGTTTGCCATGCAAACGCATTTATTGTGTCTGGGAAATTAATTAGAATTTGAGAATTATAAAACAGATAACATGTCTAATTCTTGCAAAGTTTACACTAGCAAAAGAACTTATTTTACTTCTGTAGAAGAGTCAAAACCACACGGTTCAAGTGTTGCCCAAAGGTTGGGTATGATCCACAAGTCCTTTTCATTTGGCTATCTATCATGTCCCTGGAGGACATAATATTGTTCGTTAACAGCTGACAGTCTTTTCTAACGTCTGCAAACCATCCTGTGAAATACCAGTATTTTCTCATGAAGGAGATGTTGGGAATCAGAACTCTTCTTCTACTGCTTGTGCAGCCTAGCACATGTCAGCAATCTGGAATTGCCACCCTTGTTTAGATTTCATCTGTTAGGGTGTCATAAGCAGCCCATAGTGGGGATTTGTCTCCACATTCACTTAAGCTGCCTTACCCTTGCAGGCGAGTACTTGTTGGGAACATTCACCTGAAAATTTTGGTTTATTTGGAAGGAAAGAGAGGGTGAGAAGATAGTTTTAACACGGATTGAAATTTCCACAAAACTGGCATTTTTTTCTAAATTAATCATAGAATGGTTTCAGTTGGAAGGGACCTCAAAGATCATCTGTGTCCAACCCCCCTGCCATGGGCAGGGACACCTTCCACTAGACCAAGTTGTTCAAGGCTCCATCCAACCTGGCCTTGAACACTTCCCAGGGATGGAGCGTAGACAGCTTCTCTGGGCAACCTGTGCCAGTGTCTCACCACCCTCAGGGTGAAGAACTTCTTCCTTGTATCTAGTCCAAACCTGCCCTCTCCCAGATTCCAATCATTACCCTTTGTCCTGTCACTGCAGGCCCTTGTAAAAAGTCCCTCCCCAGCCTTCTTGTAGGCCCCCTTCAGGTACTGGAAGGCCTCTATAAGGTCTCCCCAGAGCCTTCTCTTTTCCAGGCTGAACAAGCCCAACTCTCTCAGCCTGTCCTCGTAGGAAAGGTGTTCCAACCCTCTGACCACCTTGGTAGCCCTCCTCTGGACTCGCTCCAACAGCTCCATGTCTGTCTTGTGTTGGGGGCTCCAGAGCTTGACACAGTACTCCAGGTGGTGTCTCACGAGGGCGGAGTTGGGGGGGGGGGGGGCAGGGAATCACCTCCCTCAACCTGCTGGCCACACTTCTCTTGATGTAGCCCAGGATAGCTTTTTGGGCTGCAAGTGCACACTGTTGGCTTCTGTTCATCTTATCATCCACCAGCACACCCAAGTCCTTCTCCCCAGGACTGTTCTCCATCCGCTCATCCCCCAGCCTGTAACTATGATTGGGATTGCCCCAACCCAGATGCAGGACCTTACACTTGGCCTTGTTGAACTCCACGAGGTTCACACGGGCCCACCTCTCCAGCCTGTCCAGGTCCCTCTGGATGGCCTCCCTTCCCTCCAGCGTGTCCACTGCACCACACAACTTGCTGTTATTGTCAAACCTGCTGAGGGTGCGCTCGATGCCGCTGTCCGTGTTGCCAACAAAGATGTTAAATATTAACAGTCCCAGTACCAATCCCTGAGGAACACTGCTTGTCACTGGTCTCCACTCAGACATCGAGCCACGGATCGCAACACTTTGAGTGTAACCTTCCAGCCACTTACTTACCCACCAAGTGATCCATCCATCAAATCCATGTCTTTCTCATTTGGAGACCAGGATGTCGTGCAGGACAGTGTTGAAGGCTTTGCACAGGTCCAGATAGATGACATCAATTGCTCTTCCCTTGTGAATTGATGCTGTCACTCCACCATAAAAGGCCACCACATTTGTCAGGCAGGATTTTCTCTTGGTGAAGCCGTGTTGGTTGCCACCAATCACCTCCATATTTTCCCTGTGACATAGCAGAGCCTTCAGGAGGATCTGCTCCATGATCTTGCCAGGCACAGAGGTGAGGCTGACTGGCCTGTAGTTGCCTCGGTCTTCTTTTTTTCCTTTTTTGAAAATGGGGTGATGTTTCCACTTTTCAAATCAGTGGACACTTCAGCAGAGTGCCATGACTTCTCAAATACGATGGAAAGTGCCTAGCAACTTGGTCTGCTAGTTCTCTCAGGACCTGTGGATAGATCTCATCAGGTCCCATGGACTTGTACATCTTCAGGTTCTTTAGATAACCATGAGCCTGCTCTTCACTTATAGTGGGCAGATCTTCCTGCTCCCAGTCCCCACCTTCTGCTTCTGAAACTTGGACGATGCAGTTACAGCCCTTGCCAGTGAAAACTGAGGCAAAGAAGTCATTGAGAACCTCAGCATTCTCCATGTCCCTTGTGACCAGTTTTCCTGTTTCTTTCTGGAGAGGGTCCACAGTTTCCCTAGTCTTCCTTTTATCACTGACATACCTATAAAAGTTTTTCTTGTTACCCTTCATGTCCCTGGCCAAATGATTCTACTTGGGCTTTAGCTTTCCTTACCTGATCCCTGGCCACTTGGAGAACTTCTTTGTATTCTTCCCAATCTACCTGTCCTTTATTCCACTTTCTGTAAATTCTCTTTTTGTTTTTATGTGTGTCCAGGAGTTCCTTGTTCATCCATGCAGGCATCCTGGCATTCTTTCTGCCTTCCTTTTTTTTTTGGAACACATTGTTCTGGACTCCTCAGAGGAGGTGGTCCTTGGATATGAACCAGCTTTCTTGGGCTCCTCTGCCCTTCAGGGCTTCATCCCATGGTACTCCACTAAGCAGAACCCTGAAGAGCTCCACTCTGCTCTCTTGAAGTCCAGGATAGTGAGCTTGCTATGCACTCTCCTTGTTGCCCTGAGGGTCTTGAATTCTAACATTTCATGGTCACTGCAGCAAGGCTTCCCTTGAGCTTCACGTTAGCCACCAGCCCCTCCTTCTTGGTGAGAACAAGGTCCAGCATGGCACTCATTCTCATCGGTTTCTCTACCACCTTGAGAAGGAAATATTCATCAATGTATTCCAGGAACCTCCTGGATTGCTGTGGCTCTGCTGTGCCTTCCTTCCAACAAATGTCTGAGTGACTGAAGTCCCCCATGAGGACCACGGGTTGTGAATGCAAAGCCACTCCTATCTGACTATAAAGGGCTTCATCCACTTGGTCGTCTTGGTCAGGTGGCCTGTAGTAGATCCTCACTATGATATCACCTTCCCCTGCCATTCCTCTAACCCTGACCCATAAGTTCTCAGTTAACTTCTCATCCATCCCCAGGCCAAGCTCCGTGGACTCCAGCTGGTCCTTGACATAAAGGGCGACACGCCCTCCACTACTCCCCTGCCTGTCTTTCCTAAAGAGCCTATACCCATCTATCCCTACACTCCAGTCATAGGAGCTATCCCACCACGTCTCAGTGGTGCCTGTAACATCATAGCCTTGTAGACATACGCACATCTCTAACTCCTCTTGTTTTTTCCCCATGCTCTGTGCATTTGCATAGAGGCATTTAAGTGGGCCTCCCCATTGAAGCTGGCTTACCAGCTGGAATGCTTACTGGCTGAAATTCATTATCTCACACTTCACATGCTTTCTTTCTGGCCTGCCATGCACCTCTGGGGCCAGGGCATCTATTTCCAGCACTGGCCTCGAAGTGGGATGGATTGAGGATCCCCTCCCCCAGCAAATATAGTCCTCTTTACTAGATTGGATAGCCTTTGTCTAAAGATGTTCTCTGCTTTCTCTGAGAGATGTGTCCCATCAGCCCCCAGAAGATCAGGTTTCTCAAAGTGAGTTCCATGATCTAAAGCCCTGGTTTCACTCAAGAATGTTGATTTTTGTTGAAATGTTCTGATGTACTAACATGAAAATAAAAAGCATTTCAGTTTAGTTCAGACTGTTACTGAAAAAGTCAGTCGCACAAACATTATTTTTGGCAGCAAATCCAGTTTAAAAAGTTTTCTTCTGTTGACCCCACCTTCTTGTTCTAGTCCCCATACCATAGTTTGCTTCCCTCTCACCTGTGCCAATGCCATCTGGTTTTGTTACTGAGGAAAGTTTTCCTGTAATTACACCCCGGGTTGCTACAGCGTAGTCTGTAAGCCCCATTGCCTCATTTTTAGCCTGTGAGATGTACAGGAGCAGATGGTGGGGGCTCACAGAAAGATCATGAGGATGGCCTTATTGAGTTGGGCCAGACATTCAGCTTCCTTCTCTGCTTCTGAAAACAGCCAAAAACAATGTATGAGGAAAAAAGTATACCCAGGACAAATTTTGCTGGATACTGTTCCATGTGTCTTGGTAACTTCCAGAGATGGAGTTAGAAGCTCTCACTGAGTTTCTCCTTCTTTAAACAAGGCAGACTGCTAACACCTACAGCACCTTGTGGGAAGGTGCAGCACACATAAATATGAATTGTGTGGATTAACACCTTTTTTTTTTTTTTTTTCCTCATCCTGAACTGCCTGCCTATGAAGTTTGTCTGTTGCTTTCATGTCTTTCAGTAAAAGAGGAGTCAAGAGTGAATCGTATTGTCCCTTCCTAGGTCACTCTTTTTTTTCCTTCTTGGTTATCATGTCAAATGTTTTCCCTCACTAACTTCTTCTCTATATTACCTACTTACTTCAGCTACCTAGCTACTGAGAAACCTGCTTCCTTGGGACACAGGAACATCACAGCATACACTGTGGCATACACTGACTTAAGGTTTTTTTGGGTTTCTTTTTTGGAAGAGACATCCAATTGGTCCTCAGTTCCTCTTCCAGATGAGTTACTACCACAGCTAATAGCCTGTTTGCTTCTGGGCACATTTTCCAAAGCTCCCTTGAGCACATGACATGCTCTAAGGCAGGAGAAAGTATTTAAGGAGCCAATAAAAGTGAAGAGGCCACTTCTGTCACATAGCTGTTTTTTAACATTTTTTGACCATCTGCTTTTGTCAATCTGTAGTAAATAAAATACGTTAAAGACCTTTTCAAGGGGTAAGATTTAAGGGTACGAACAGACAGACTTCCTATAAATTCTACGTATTTCTTTCAACATTTGTAAAAATACTTTATTTAATGAAAGACTTTAATGGCATTATTTTGTCCATGAAAAATTAATGCAATGGAAAATTTATAAGGTAGGAAAAACACGCTAAACATGAACAAAGAACAGTTATTTTTCATTTTTCAGTGTGGAGATTGATATTGAAATTGGTGTTTCTCTTTCCAGCTTACCAGTAAAACTTTTGTGTCACAAAGCTGGAGCATGTCTGCTTTTACTACAAACCCCGGCAGTGATCCTTACAACTTCAGATATATGAGGTGTTCTTGCCATACTAACTGGTCCTTGAGTACTTCTGGCACCTCTGATTTAGCTCAAATCAGGCATCACAGACATGAGTCTTAGGACAACGATCATAGGGCAGCCAATTGGCCATTGAGCAATTTTGTACACTATGTCTAACAGAGCATTGGAAAATCAGATTTGCGTTTGAAGATACTCCAAGCTTTTTATCTGCCTTTGTATCCCTATTGTTTTGCTTTTTTTTTTTTTTTTTTTTTTTGCCTCCTTTCCTTCAGCAGGAAGAGTTTTGTCCAAACCCTCAAACTAGACAAGTAAAATTTAATTTGCTTATGTTCCTGAGGCCTTGAGTCCACTCTGTTGGCATTAGCTACTTAATTCTTACGCTGCCGTTTCAAGGTACTCTGGGTGAAAGGTCCATCACTTTACAGAGCTGAAAAATTATTTAATTCCTGTCCAGAAAGAGCAGGTTGATAAGCAGGCTTGGGTTTTGATTGGAATAGAAGAAAAGAAAGAATAAGCATCTTTGTGTTGCAAACCAAGATCAGAGTCAAATAATTGAGAAATTTCATGATGAGATGACAGAAAAAGCCAAGGGATGGGGGGAAGAAAAAGAGAATTCAATTTCATCAGTTTAACAGGTAAAAATCTCTGTAACAGATCAGGGCATAATACCACTGGTACCAACTCAGAAATGTTTAAAAAGAATAGATCACAGAAAGAAACACAACACAGCACAGTACTGGATGAAAATCATCATGTTTCTCTGGTAGACACTGGCTGTTTTTCAAAAAGCATTTTGTCAACACCCTGCATTTGTGCTTTTATTCCCATTTTATTTTGTTGTTGAAATGGTCTGTATACAATGATCCAACATTCCAGCTCTTTACATTTGTCTACCAGCTTCATTTCAGAGCATCTGAATTACCATTTCCTGCACTGTCTATAAAAATCCTGAGGAATTTACAGGTAAAAGTGAGCAAAAGATCATCTGCCAAGTATAATAGAACTGAAGTGATGTGTCACAAATTCAGTTGCATGGAAAATGTATTCCAGAAAGGAATTCAAATCTGGCTTTGAGTATTCAGAAAAATTCCATAAAGGAAAAAGAAAAATTTAAAGGGAATCAAAATATCATGCTTATTTTTGACTATAATAACGTAAAGTTTCATCATGAGATAAAGGCAAAAAACTGATAATGCCTGGAGACTCTGTCCCCTCCTGATGAACAATGATCTG
Source organism: Leptosomus discolor (assembly GCF_034619465.1). NCBI lineage: Eukaryota > Metazoa > Chordata > Aves > Leptosomiformes > Leptosomidae > Leptosomus > Leptosomus discolor. The sequence goes on from NC_141419.1 coordinate 88,421,233, forward strand.
GCCCTAGGTATTTCGTGTCACTTCTCAGATGATCTACAACAATGTGATATCCCTGGGCATGACGCCTTCACTGTTTAGGAAAAGCCAATTAGTACAGAATACTAGAGCAAAATGAGTCTCTCCATTGCATATGGTACTTTCCCCTTGGGGAAGAGGATGAAATAGAAACAGTATGTGACAGTACAGTCATGTTGCTTAATGCACTGCTGGCAGGAACCCAGCTATTGTTGTGAGCAGACTAGACTAAAGTCTCTGAGGAGCAGAATAGAATGTTTCACTCCAAAAAATGAGGGAAATGGACATGTGAAATCAGGTTTTGTGCTTGGGTTTTTTGTTGTTGTTTGGTGGTGGGTTTTTTTTGATGTTTTTGGGTTTTTTTAGTGTGCAAATCAAAATAATCTCATTAAATACTTTGCATGAAGGAAATTCCTAAATACTGATTCACATGAACAAACAGATATAATGAGTAGGGTTTTTTTGAGAAATAAAGGGACTCATCCAGTACAAAATTAGCCCTAGTTTTCTTCTTGACAGAAGTTGGTTCCAATTAGGATTTTCTGTGACAATTAGCAGTCTAGAGTAGTTGTAGTTGGAGGGTTGTGAGGGAAGCAAAACTGATTGTAAGGAAAAAATGTAGCTCAGTGCCATAAGCTAAATCCCAAAAATAGAGTCTACCTTCCTGTGAAAAAGGAGTGTTATTCATGCATTTTATTCACTGATCCTCACACAACGCCTTTCTTTAGCACTGACCATTCACACTTCGAAGTAAAGTGTTTTCATCCAGTTTTGCTGGTGTAATATCAGGAACCAGTGTTTTTATAGCATATTATCTGCAGATATGTGGTACAAAACTTTGAGCTGAGGAAAAATCCACCCTTGTCTGGAATGATTATACCTCCTTTTCCATTTACAGTATTTCATCTCCATCTTTAGTCCCATCCTAGGACTCCTCTTGCTGTGAACACTGATGTGATGACACTGAGTGTTGGATTTATCATAAGGTTTATGGTTGGACTCAATCTTAAAGGTCTTTTCCAACCTGAATGATTCTATGATTTTGTATGTTTTGTACTTGTGTTTTCAAGTGCTAGATTTGCAAACCTGGAGGTGAAAGCATATGCACAGTTCTGCCTTGCTGTAACCTCTTTTCCTTCTCCAGAGTCTCAGGAATGATTATACCTGTCCATTTCAATGGCAAAACTCCCATTCCCTTCACTTGGTCAGGATCAGTAGCATTCCTTTATCCCATAGGGGCCTTACAAGGGAAAAATCCTACTGGACCACTGTCAGTGTTACAAAGTCTTTGTAAAACAGGTACTCCCTAACCAGAGAGCATGATTTCAAAGCTGTGCCGTTTCCACATTGCTACTTAGGCAGCAGTGACAGGCTTGAAGTGATTGCTACTGATGAAAAGAGCAAGAGATTTTCCTTTGCAGGTGAGGGAAATGAAGTGTAATTGAAAATCTTGGCATGTAGGTTCACGTTGAGATCTGGAAGGGAATAGAGATTCATTGTACCTTCTGGGCATCTCTCTGCAAGAAAAAGTTGTTGAATGGCTCTCTGAGATTTGCCACTGAGAGCTACTGGGGAGCCACGGAGCTTTGGGGGCACTGGGAGTTAGCTCAGGACCAGCAATCCCACCAGTTCTATGAGATGTTGCACCCAGTGAAACAATTATTAAATAAATATTATTCTGAGCACTGTGATAATACAGCTGTGTTGTTTCTGGGCCTGGTCAGCTCAATCAAGCTCTGCAGACCAGCTCCAAAGGTGACGACAAACCTGGAGGATGCTCTGTCACCACCCCCACTGCTTTTGTGGCCGTGCTCTTTTGTTATGAGCCTGGGCAGGGGGGAAACGGAGCGAATTTGTTTGGCATTGATTTAGGAATGGTGAATTTGTGCGGTTTATTGTCAGGTGTAAAAATGGATCTGTGTTGATACACAACCCCAGGAGAGAGGGAAGGTGACCCGACGTGGCGTGATCCAGCAGATGCTCGGTGCCATCTAGTGGGAAGAAACATGGTGAGCACCAGGAAATTGAGGAGAGTTTTGGAAAAAGTGCCTAATCTCCCAGGTTATTTCATGGACTTTTGCACCTGACGATTTATATTCTTCTGCAGGGAAGAGAGCTATGCTCCTGGATGCATAAATACATACTCATAACATGCACATCAACTCAGGAAAGTTTAACGCTGTGGCAGAGCTGTTTTTCTCACAGAGAGCATCTCGGGCCTCTTATCTTGCAGCTCCAGCTCTAATGTATATTGTTCTGCAATGGTGGGCACTGGTGAGCAGCAAGGATTTCTACCTTTACTAGGAACTAAGATTAAAAAAAGAAAGAATAAAAGAGAATGAAATTGTTCTTGTGGCTGTATGTAGTTGCCTTCATAGCCTGGAATTTCCAGGAGACACTAATGTTACTTGGTGTCTGACTAATAATTAACAAATCAAGGCCTTTTCTTGCCCTAAGTATTTCTCTAATCAGCCCAGGCGCTGTAGTTTACTCACATATAAAATACTGAAGAATTGGAGGCTCTAATCTTTGTTCTCTTTTAAATGACGGCGGATTAAACCTGGAGGAAACTGGGAGCACTGTTCAGCTGATACGGTTGTTAAAGATATGAAGAAGACTCAACACGTCTACTCAGTATTTGGCTGGCCATCACATCACACTAAAGTTAAGTATGGCCCTTTCTGATTAGTTGCCAAATTACTATAGGAGGTCATAGGTTTACTTAAGCAAAAGTAGAGGCAAAGTTAACATCTCTTCTTTCTGAAACTAAAGTGGTTTTTTTACCATGCTCATCTTAACCGCACCTAAAAGAAACAGAACAAGTATCATCTCCAGAAACGTCACCTGAAGGAAAAAAATATGACAAAATACCTCTTAAAATGTTATTCTTTCACCATGTTTTATTAATTTTATGTCCCGTTTTCCAAGTGTCTCATTATAATGTTGTTCAATAAGTTTTAGTATGACTTATTTTCACCAAACCTACACCAACCATGCTTACATAGGATTACAACTTCACTTTGTATTTCCTTAAAAGCTAAAAACAACTCTAGGAACAAGCTATAAAAGTTGGACTTTATCAAATATTTTGCCTTTCTTTTCCTTCTTTAATCAATAATAGGGTTACTATATATTTTCCAATAGGAGAAAATTTTATCTACATTCCTAATCACAATTATTTTCTATTCCTTTGGCTTGTTCAGAGTCGCATGACTGACCTACAGAGGATGGTCCTGCTTCCTGCTATCCAGTCCCTCTTACTCACTACCTGCCTGCCTCTGCTGAGACCCCATTTCTAAGCTAATTCAGCTCAATCCATCAGAACAGTATTTCAGCAAAAAGTACCAGACAGGAGCCACCTGTAAGATTAACCAAGATGCTGAAAAAGCCACACAGAAATGCTGCTCCACGCAGCCCCCCACCCCCCCTCCGCCCCCCCCGTTTGAAAAAAACTGAACCACATTAACAGACATGGCATAAAACTTCTGAGACTTGCTGAGTTTCTGCAAGCAACCTACAGGATGTCTTTCCTGTACTTTAGAGATGTAAGGCATCTGCTCATTCCTCAGAAAGGATTGCTCTCCTAAAAAAAAAAAAAAACAAACCCGAACCAGTTGTAGGACAAGAACTAAAAGTCAGCCAAATGCAATTAAAAAAATGCAGTCAGCCACCAAGGCAAGTGGAACTACTTTGAGGCTGAGGCTCAGAGTCCAGCAAGGTCTGTAAAGGCAGCAGTTTTCCTTATTTAAAAACAAAAAATAAAAAAAATAGCTCCAGTTTTCTGTATTTGGATAGCTTAAATGCTCAAATCTGGGTGTTGTTTTTCAAGCTATGACCCAGTCTGACTGAGGTGTCTATGCCTGAGCTATCTGCCAGGTCTATGTCTGACAGTTCATACTGACTAACATAAACCTCTTCTTGTTCAGCAGCCTCCACTCTGGGAATTATTTTGCTATGCATCTCACCTTTGTGTTCAGGGACTTAATTAAGGGGTCTAGGTCTGTCTTAGCAAGAGTGACGAGGAGTGAGTGCATGAATCTTCTCCAGAATAGCTCTAGCAGCCCCAGGGTAGGAAGAGAGGGATCTGAGTTCTGTTTTTTCTGCCTGTCATCTTCATGTATTTTCTTTGAGGACAGTTTAGTCAATTCGTAAATACGTAACAAGGGACCCCTTTTATTAAGTCAGTGAAATACAGGCTTACACTCCCTCTTGCTTACTCTGTGACCATAAAACATTTGTTCCACTTGAATAGAAGATGTTGGAGAGGTTCACCAACCTGTAGGTTAGTGGGTAAGATGTAATCTTAGGAAGTTAAATTTTCATCTGAATACAGATTTCAATTCTTGTTTCCAACTAAATTCATGTAAATGCTACAAAAAACGGCTGCCTTTTGTTATACTTCGCACCCACTCTGTATTGCGCACACTCCGACAATGACTATAGGCCAGGACATGTGATGATGACAACTTTGTGAATCTTTTCCATTTATTTACAGATGTTACAGAGAGTAATGTCAATAAGCAGTTGTTTAATATACGCCAGTTTTTGGAAGCGTTTCAATGGTTTTTGTTGCAGGTAGATCTTAAGGATCTTTAGAATGTTATTTTAACTATATAAGTGTTTTGAAAATGTAATTCTGAATTTTATAGAGTCTCTGCTGAGACTGGAATTTCAGCAGATATTTTTACTGATTTTCAAAATAGTTTTCAACAGTTTGGAGGCTGAGTGCTCCTGAATACTGCTCCACAGACATCAGGATAAACTTCTGTATAGCTGCTGCATCCTTTGAAGTTTGGTTGCAATTGGAGGGACTGAATAAATACCTGGTCCAAGCTGCGTGTGCAATTTTCAGTGTAATAATGCCTGTGTGTGAATTATATTTATTCATCATGGTCCTGGATACTTCCTAACAAAACATTATAGTCCTTCTCTTCACAAATCTGTAGCTATCTAGCATCCTATTGACATCTTCAGGATCGAGGACTCGACTAGTCTATGTAATGAACTGAAGTGCAAAGAGAAATATTTACTCCTGCTCTCATTGAAGACAACGACAAGGACTGCTGCTAAGGCAGGCGCTTTTATCTCTGAACTTATGAATAAAGGAAGGTGCACATGAAAGACAAGGACAGCCAACATGGCAAAAGACACTGCAAAAGATGCTGTGATTAAAAAGGAAAGGAAAAATCCTTCCGTGCATTTGTCAGCTCTGTCTGCAGGTGGCTGCATGTCTCATCCAAGTCTGCAGGTGTTTCCCTCAGAACTCTGACACCCTCAGTTTTTCCTACGGGCCTCTGCTTTAATCAGGGCAGGAGAAAAAAAATCTAAGATTAGTATCACTACTTATTGAAGGCCACAAGAGAAGAAAATGAAAACCAATTCATTTAAAAGAGAGGTATAGAATAGAGCACATATGAAATCCTCCATCTGTCCACAAATTAGGAAAAGTTTTATTGCTGAAAGCAAGCACTTTTTGGTTTTGTCCAAAATATTATTACCAAAAAATAAAAACATAGAAATGCATATTTTAGTTCATCAAAATGTTTAGGAAATAAACATCTGTTCTCCAGAATTTTTTCAAACAGAAGATTTTTTTTTAATTTTAAAAAGAACCCTAATTTTGCTTTGACATGCATATTTAAGTGAAATAGTCTAATTATAAGTTCAAATTATCTTGACTTAGCAATTGCATTTCTATTTTTAATTCATTTCCATAAAGTCTGAAAAACAAATAAGAAACACTGGCCCTAGATGAAATTAAATCTTTTACTCAGACTAAAATATTTTTTAAAAAATAAATATTCAGGTCACATGGTAATTTAAAGCTGTGTAACAACAACAAAATATTCAGAATTCCACACTTACTGTCTCTGATTGACTATGTAACTTGCTATGTCTCATTTTAACACACCTGCTTCCTCTTTCAGAAAAAAGGAAAATCAGAAATGAAAATCAATTCATTTTCAAAAATAACTATGAGATGCATAGTAAACACCAAATATTTAAGTTCAGAGACCACATGTATAAAGCACCTGATTTCTCACATAACTCAGGCCATAGACTTTTTTCTAGTGATTCCTAGAATAAAGAAAACTTTCCCACCCACAGACGTCTTGCACTCTGCTGCAGTATTCATGGTACTCACACATCCTTATTCACAAAGCAGGAGAGGCAGTTAATCTCTAGATCACAGTAAGCCTTTGCTTACAGCAGACTGAGATGGTGGGTTGAATATAGTGAGAAAGAAAGTATAAACTTTCGCTAACTTCTGCTCCAAAAATTCAGACTGAAAGTCTTGCTTATGGCTTCCAACAATGTACTGCTCAGGAAAAGACAGACGAGGGTTTGATTTTCGTGGTGGTAGAAAGGGCCTTTCATATGTCCGTGATGCACTCTGTTTTGAAAAACTTTAAAGATATTAACAGCTAACTAGCAAAATGAAGATGATACATTTCTAACAGCTTGTACACTGTTATGTATGGATCTCAGTGAAATATAGAATCATCCTTTCGGGATGGAGGAGAAGGTTTAGGAGACAATAAACTCTCAAAAAGCGTCTTTGAAAGACAGAAGGAAGAAATCCCCACATGTAAAAATCTCATTTAATTTTTTTTTTCCATCATTATGTCGTAATGTTTACAAGACAAGAGAAGGGGGAGCTCCAAGAGTGCTATTAAGTCGTTTTCTTCTAAAGCATCAGAGATCATGAAGGATCCATAGGGTCTAATCAATTAAAGCTTTTTGTAGCTTCACAATATAATGCACCAGACAAGTGTTGTTCAACTTATCCATAAAACTGCTGAAGATCCTCATCCAAACTTTCAGACTGTGTGCTGTTTCAGCTCCCATTTTAATAAAAATGCAGGGTAAAAACATCAACGAGGGTTTGGGAAACATCTGGTTCTGTCCTGCCACCCACACATCTTCCCAGGCACAGAAGATCTTTTCATCCTGCAAGTTAAAAAAAAAAATAATTCAGGCATTTGCTAGGAACATTCAATCCTGCTCTAGCTGTGCAGTATTTATCAGGGCTTCTAACACAGTGAGTTTTCATGAAAATAAATTCATCCCATATGCTCCAAAAATCTCCATAATAACACAAAGTATAGACAGCTTCTGCAGCAGTTGCTGCCTTCAATTCTGTTCTGTCTTTGGAGACAGAAGTCAAAGGAAGACTTCTCGTTCACTTCTGCAGACTGCAGAGCAGGCTCCTGGATGAATACTCTTTTAGGTATCTATCTGTTGTATCTTTGGATACAATAGAAATATGTCGGTAACAGCTTTAATCTTTCGGAAAATAACCAATGTTAGATATGTAGTTGTGCTTTCCTTACAGTGGTCCAAGATACAGGCTGAATGGAGAAAGGTTCTGTGTAGCCCAGGAGAGTGGTACTGCCACAAGCAAAAATGAATCTTGAACTTTGCAACTTCAGCATCATCTTCCACTCAGATTCCACACTGGTCTCATCGTCAGTAAAAACTAAACTCTGACTTTCCAGAGCTGCAATACCTTTTGTCTACTGGAGTTGCAGGTGAAATTCTCCAAGGAGGTCCCAAAAGTGACACCACTGTCCCAGGTGGAAAGTGTCTGTGGTCCATTGTCTATGACTAGTTAAGAAGAGCCAGGTTTGGGGGACTTCGTTCTGTTTTTCTGAGAATTTATTCATATATTTATTTACTCAATCTTTTTATGAACTACTTGAACTTTTGGCCAGAAGTGAGCACTAACAGAGACTTGCAATCCTCTCTTCTCCCTTCTGCCCTTCCTTCTTCTGTGTAGCAGGAGGGAATCGGCTTTACAGAGCCCTTCTAAATTTGAGGAGTTACAAGAAGTAGGGTTTGGTTTTGAGCCCAGGTAAGTAATGATTATGTGGTGTAAAGTGTTGGGAATGAAAAGGCTACTTCCATTTGAAATGAAAGCATCTGGTAATTCCTACATTTCGTGTGTGATCATAACTCCTTAGCACACTTGATTTTTAACAGATCACTAGTAAACTTCTTCAGGAGCTGAGATAAAGTAATTTTGCAATTTAAAACACAGAGAAATAAATGTCATTCAGTGGGACATGGAAGGACATTTTCATTATTTTGAACCCTTTATATGACTGTATTTCAAACAGTTAATTGAAATAACGGTGGTGTTCAAATAAGAATAATCAGTTTTAACCCAGAAGACCGTTTCATTTTTTGTTCTTTTTTTGGGCTTTCAGGCATTTATTTTTTTTTTCTGCAGTAAGAAAAGAAGAAAGGAAAATTCAGAAGGTATGAAAAAGAGAAGTGGAGAAAAAGAACTCTTTAGCAGGAAATAACATTCTAAGAAGTAAACATATAAAAATAAATATTATGTAAAGGGCAATACTTGTATAAAAGTAATATTTTTCAATTTCTTGATTTTGCCTCTTTGTGGGATATGTGTATGTGCATACACATACCATTAGTGAGAAGAGGGAAAACTATGACCTTTGCTGCAAAGTGTCCTTGCCATGAAGAGCAGAAACTCTTGCAAGCACAGACCAGCTTAGGATCTCCCGGCAGGGAAAGACAGCAAAGGTAGAGGAGGAAAGATGGACTGTTCTGCAGAAATAATAGAGAAGGAGTAAGTGATGGTGTGAGCCTCAGGTGAGGACCTGCACAAGGACATAGGTGAGCTCAGCATCCTCTGAGTTAAGTTACTGAAGGGGAAACTGAAACGCATTTGTCTGTGATAACAGCTGTGATGAATCAGTAACATCCAACGATAAACAAGCTGAGAAGATCTTCACAGGTCTTGGCTCTTTTTTTTACTGGGGGTTTGTCACAACAGATAAGCAGGAGGTTGGGATCTTCAGGGAAGTTCATAGTACAGCAAAATAAGAGAAACTTAGAAATGTGGCATATTTCTACCAAAGTGTTCAGGGAATAGGGGAATAAGTTATCCTAGGCCTTAATGAAGACATTGATGCAGGTGAAAGAATCAAATCAACATACAGATCAGGGATAAAAAGTTGATTTTCCATTCTCACAATCTCAGAGAAAGTGGGAAGGACGGATGTGATCCACAAGCCAGAGGCTGACGTTGAAGCTAAGTTCTGAATCCATCACTATAAAGGAACTGTCCTAATCTTCGTTCTGCTAAAATGTTGAAATTATGTTGGGTTAAGGTCATCTTATCAAAACGATATTAACTCTTACCTTGGCAGAAGATATACAAAGAAAGGATTGCGAGTTGCTGTTGTGTTGAGAGGAGGGGGGGAAAAAAAAAAAAAGAAAAAAAAGAAAAAAAAAAGAAAGAATGAGTTCTTGGTTACAAAATGTGACTTTGATTTAGAGATTGGGCAATGGATTGAGCTGGAGTTTGGGGATTTTTTTGCATAAGCCAGGATCATGCGTTCACTCTTTCCATCTATGGTACACCAGTAGCACCAACCTCTCTTTGTAATTCATGGCCTCTCATTTTTCCTCATAATGTGTCTCCAATAGTAAGATGCACAGAGGTCAACGTGAACTCTTTATCCCTCTTATCTTTTGATTACCTACATTCCCCTGCCTTCTTTAAACCATTGCTCAGATATGATAAATAACAGCTCTCCATACCTATAAACTTTTGACTCTGAGACGACTCCATCTGGGTCTGTTTAGTAACATTGCTTCTCTGGTTGTAAGGTCTGCTAATAATTTGGACCAGGAATGTAAGCAGATAGACAAGGGAGGTTATATTTTGTCTGTAAAGCTTACATACATAGGGTAAAACATATTGAGAACATAGAACTTTGAGGAATAAAAAGAGTCTGAGATAAAAACCAAATGTTTTAGAGTCATTGTCTCCTGTGTGCTAACTATCAGCCACATTCACTAGCTCTGGATTCAAAAGGTGGATTAAGGTTTGGACCATTTTGCCACTGGGCATTTAATCTCAAGTGTCTAAGAGTTCCAGTTGAAGAGATTGAAAACTTTGGAAATAACAGCGTTATCACTGTCCACACAGCATCGGTCTTCTCCTACTGCGTTTTGTCATGGGATTGAACCCTGGCCTCCCGAAATCTTCTCAAAGGTCAGAATATGGCAATCATTTTGTGGTGAGTCCTCCAAGGTTATGAACAGTGGTGATGTCAGTTGATTTCAGCTGTATTCATTCATACAGTGTCAATATAAGTCCCAAAATATCCATCAGCAGAAAAGTCAGTTTTGTTGAGATCAAAAGTTGTCTTTGCAAAAAAATTCCTCAGATTATTCTTACGAAGGAAAAAGATTGAGAATTAAGTCACATCTTCTGATCAAAGGGAACCAAACCAGTTCAGATAGGCTTGAAATATTTCAGTTCTCTTTGGTGAAGACCAAAATCAAATTCTGAAAACTTGAATCTCATCATTTTCCAGAACAGAATTTCCCTTTCTTCTGGCAGACCTGCTAATTGTTTTCTTTCACTTCGGACAGCTGGCAGTCATCAGTGGCAATTAAATCACAATTAGAGCAGATGCAATCTCAGAATCCTACAAAAATTTTTTTTCTTTATTTTAAGATGCTCCTTAATCTCAGGAAAACAAAAAAAATAGAAACAACACTCACAGCATTTAATATATTCTCTTCTTCAAAAGAATAAAATAATTAGCATCACCATACAGCAACCGATCATCTCTAAACAATGGTCAAATAATAATTCAGCAAGGAAAATAATTGGAAATGTGATCTAGAGATCACTGTTCTCATCTTTCCAAGACAATTTGGAAATATACCAAAGCTTTTCTGTTTCTTTGTTTTCTAAATCACAGTCTATATGTAACTCTGATGACACAAAAAGTTATGTCCTATGTTACAGAATGATTATATTTTATGTTTCTTAAACTGGACAGCAAATAATTTTTATTTTTTTTATAAGAAGTACAAAATGTCTTAGAAATTTGAAGGAAAGTTCATGGCACTAGTCAAAGACATATTCAGCTCTGAGACTATCTTCTTCCTTGTGTTTAAAGGAAAATAGCTGTAAAGCAAAGCGGAATATTGTTCTTCCATGGTATCACATAATAGACGGATAAAGAATCACAGTCCATAGATTGGGATAGACATCTAACTGCAGTTAACTGTTAGCTCCCTTGTGAAAAAGTCTGCCTGGATTGTTCCACCTAGTCATGGTTGCTATCTTTGACCAGCAAATATCAAGTAGATCTTGAAGTGTTTGAAACTCAGATGGCAGAGTAGGGATTCAAACAACCGTTATTATTAAAATAATTAGTAAGTGGTTTGTCTTTCTCTCTCTCTCTGTTGGCGATCTTATTAAAGTTACCATCCTGTTTTTCTTTTTGTTTCTTTTTTCCCACTTCAATTACAATCTCTGTAAGGCATGGATGACTTTACTATCCATTAGCATAGGGACAGTTTCAGTGAGGAATGAAGCACTACTGAAAAACTACATAAATACTTAAAGTATCAGGCAACTAAGACATTTGCAAAGAAGATGGGGGCAAGAAAGCTTTACCTATATTGAGAATGAGAAGAAAATGCCTAGCCCTGAAGTGCTGCAGGCAAGGAAACAACAGTATTTTGAGAATGGTTTGCTTATATCTGCAAGAATGAAGGACTGAAACCAGAGCATGTCTCACTGTAGAAGAGATTGAGGTTGAATAGCCCCGGAAATAAACGAAATCATAGGAAGTAAAGGACCTTGCTAAACTGAAACATACCTGTACCTGTAGCTCCTTAATAGGTGAAGAGAGCCTTTGACATTTTCCCAAGGCCCCACAACTCTTGTGTGCCCTGGGTGACATCCTTTGGTCTTGTCTGTAGTTACTGAGGATGGAGATAGGTTAGAAGAATATTGAAGAAAGTCAGTGTATACAATGTCTTGTATTCAGGCTGAAATCAAACAGGAAAATTGGTGTCCTAGATGTTAACAGACTCAGAATGGTAAAAATAGATGTTTTGGGAAAGTTATTGCCATAAAGATCATGGTAGGATATGAGATCACCTACAGGCAGATGCAAAAGTTAAAAAGAAGATATATTTTCATACAGATTTAGGGGAGATTTAGGGACAATGAGAGGAGGAACATCAAGAGAAAAAGATATTTTAGACACTAAACAGAAAAGGAAGGCATCACCATAAGGCAAGAGATAGCAAGACTCAAAGAGAATATAACTGCCAACTTCAAAAGCAGCACTGAAACAGACAAAGGTGGAATGAAGATCCTGAGGTCTGACCAGGGCTCCTGGGGAGCATGTAAGTATCATCTCTGAAAGTATAAAATGTATCACAGTGAAAATTCTGGAGTTTTGTTCGAGCTTCAAACACTGCTGTTGCTCTGCAGTGTGTAGCAACTGTGAGTGACAAGATGTCTTCCTAAAGAAGGAAGTGTTAAAAATATAAGACAAACTGATACAGAACCAAACTCAGGAGTTTCTGATGCCAACAGCTGAGTTATCAATTATTGTTTAGTTTGTTTCATCCGACCATGTTAATCATTGCAAGTTGTTTAATGTGAAGTAAAATTTATTTTTTGATTGACTGGCACCAAAATATGAAAAATATATACTTTGATATAGTAATACTCATAAACCTGTGCATAAGGTATGTTTGTTTTAAGAAACAAAATCTTCTTGTCTGAAACTCTGAGCCAGCAGACAGGAATGTTGTACAACAGCTGTACAACAGGTTACAGCAGGACTGCTGTACAGATGTGGCAGTTTTAAGAAATAAGGGGGGCAAGGCTTTTGGAATGGGATAATAGCTTTTTATTACACCAGCGGATATACCTAGTGGAAAAAAAAAAAGGCAACTTCTAGTTGTGCAAGACCTTCTTTGTGCATGGGAAGTCTGTAAGATAGTTTACTTGTTTTGTTTTAACAGCTAAACAAAGAACTCAAAAAGGTTTAAGAGTTTACCATAAAGACATGTAACAGGTTGTGAGAAAAATCTGAAACATGCCAGGTGTTCAGGATTTCTACTCTTTGTCTATTTTCTCAGGAAACCTAAACCAAATATTTGTGTTATGAGATTTCTGTTTTCTCAAGTGCAGTCTACAGTTTCGCCAACAGGTGGAAGTAGATTCAAGGAAATAGTGGACTGTTGGTGTTAACAGCAGTTTTCAGGGCAGTAAGACGTACTTCACAGAACCACAAAAAGATGATAAAACAGTATCTTCAGGATGTGAGGGAGACATTTCCTTATATAATTCACAGTATGTGACTATTTTTTATTATCTTTTTAAAATGTGTCATTTTTTGTGTGTCTAAGGACCCTATTGATTTTTGGGCCACATAGTAAAAGGCAGACCTTGTTCCTAAATGCAATAAAAAACAAACAGAAAAGACGAGGGAAAAGGAGGAAAAGGAAAAGCATTTCAACCTTTTGGTAAGTGTGGGGAAGATAGGTCTCAGACAGAGGAAGCATGCAAAAAAATACTTCTTTCATATCTTCAACATAGTCGGTATGTTGACCTAATCTTTCCAAATTGTGTCCCGTAGGCCATGAGGTCACCCATTCCCTAATCATCATTTAGACCAGTGTTAAGGAGGAAGAAAGCTCAGAAGTCTCCAACTCCAAATGAAAAGATCATCCATAGGCACAGAAGAGCCATCAAGATCATCCAGTCTGACTCCCACAAAAAGGAGCTGACTTTGAGTTTAAAGCTTTAACGATAGCAAAATAAACTATTTATTTTATTTTCACGTGAATACACTTGCTGTTAGATGTCTCTGACTGTAATGATTACTGTATAGTCCAAACGAATGTTTGGGGAAATATATGTTTATAAATAGTTTCTATCACAAGAAGACTGGTCGTAAGCTCTGATGTATCTTTAAAGATAAATAGATGTGTTGGCCAGGCACACTGTAGCCTTCAATATGCCTGCATAGATTCATCTGTCCTACTTTTTAATTCTTGGCTCAATGTCGAGTCCTATTTCCAGCATAGCTGTCCTAAAATTTGAAACACTCACCTATAACACCTGTATTTCCCTATTGACTACAGAAACAGAGCAGTCAGATGCACACCTAATTTAGGCATCTCTGGTAGGATGGTCTTGGATCACAAAGATATAGTCTTGACTAATGAATTGATAAAGAATAAATCAGAATGTATCTAGGAATGATTTGAAATATTTTGTTTTCAGAAGCTGGAAAGCTTGAAGGTTAGTTAATATTGTCTAAAACCTGGAATTTCTAAGCATGAAAAATGTAGAAATTTCAGGCCTGTGTGATCTGATACATTCTTAACTATTAAATTCTTCTGTGAAATGATATACTTAAATAAATTCCTACCAAAATAGTTGACAAATCCAACATATTCACTCAAAACATTTTGATTTAATCGTCAACAAGTTCTGTTGAAAATAGTACTGTCAGAAATTGTTGAAGTACCTGATATATCTACATGAAAAGACTTATGTCAGAATAATATTATGGTAGTGCTTCAGAAAAATACACCAGCATTGACCAGTTTCCAGTGATAAACAGTGGAGTAAGTCATGTAACTGACACATCATGAAGCTGCATAGGAGGTTGTCGCCTCTTTAAGGAACAAGTCAGCACATCATATTATCTCCTTCCCTCTTTCAGGAAAGCACTTACGAGGGTAATGGCCACAAGCAGAGAGCAGAATTTCAGCTTTGCCTCCTTGCATGAGGTGATATAGACTGAAGAAAGTGTAAAGTGAAAGAAAGTGGGCAGACATGTAGAAAGGTAAGGTCGTCATCGTGGACCACTGACCTTTTTTTGTTCCTATATTTAAGCAGAAATATCAGTGATTTGTGTTTTCTTCTCAGTACGCATACTCTGACTCTCAAATTTTGTTCCCAGAATAAAACCCTGGAATCATTAATATGAAAATTAATTTGTATTAGCAACTGCTGAAATCATATTCCTACTTTATTAGCATGTAATTTTATGAATATGTCAGAAAAAAACCCTTCTTCCAGTTAATGATTTCTGTTCTGTGTGCCCTTAATATAAAACTTCTAAATCTCATTAGCAGAATCAGCCATTAAAATACACAATGTTAATAAAACACAATGGAAAACTGCTGATATGGTTAGTTTGGGGTACAAATGTGGTAACTTTCATAGACACAGTGAAAAATTGCATACTGATGGTGTATAACTTTACTTTGAATAATATGGAAAATACCTTGGCAGATTAGATAGTATAGGTATATAGGTTTTGTTCCGTGAGCCTAGGCAATCCAACAGGCTGTTGGATCCCACTTAGGCACTGAGATTGATCAGACTTCTGCACAAATCCACAGCTCAGGTGTGGCCTTTAGATTTACAGAGATGAACCAGTCAATCCTTTAAGTATGTTTTGGGTTTTTTCCAAGTATTTTACATGGGGGCTTAAGTGTAAGATACTTTGTTCCACAGCCTGATTTACAATCCAAGATTTATCTGGTGATCAGGGGATTTAACCTCTTTTCAGAAGCTGAAGGCTATGAGCAAAGCTACTTAATCTGTTTATACAAATATATATATTAGGCATATGCATAGCTCTTTGGATTGCTTCCCATACAATTCCCAGGGTGCCAGGAAGACAGTTTTGGTAAGATTACTGAGAGAGGACACAAATAGAAACCGGGGTGGAAATTACCTCAGCATAGTTAGACACCTAAAAGTAGACCTTAACATCTAGATATCTACATGTGAGTTTGATACCAAAGATCACGTCTGCCTTCAGGTGGGTTGGGTAGCTCTCAGAGCACCACCGAGCGTATTGACCAGGTTTCTGGTGACTCTGATGGGGATATAGACACTGACGTTCAGGTGTGCAAGCATGCGGCTGAATTCCACCACTGGTCTCGAGGCTTTCAGCTCAGTTATCCCTGGCACTTTGCTGGCACAGAGGACTTGCATCTTACCGGCTTTCTCACAGCTAGAAACAAGCAGGCTAATCCCATCACGGAGACAAAGATGACTGGAATAAAGAAGAACTCCATACTCTTCCAGGTCTGAAAACAGGCTTTGTTCAAGACAATCCTGGTTTGCTATCTGCTTATATTTTGTCAAAGACATACTTGTCTTTTTGAATAATCACTGCAAGACAAGTTTTCTACAATACTTTACGTCAGCTGCAAAATAATAGGAAGCTCTTCCACATAAGTGATGACTCGTTGTAACATGTATGATGTTGATGGATATTCGGAAATAACAATTGTCATTGCTATACAGCAATTTACACTAAGCTTTCTGCAAACTTCAGTACAGAGTTGATAAGCCCACTGAGTGATGAGCCCATTTCCCTTTGAGATATTGCGGAGCTAAGGCTAATAAATAGAGCTCAAAGAGAATCTTACATCTGATCCCTCTTTATTCCAGGGAGGCTATATCTTGTAATGCTGTGTGTGGAAGTAGTTCAGTTGTAATTAAACAGGAACTGATATCTTATTTCCTTCAATGAAGTACAGAACCACTTCTTACTAGGACTACTAATTAGGCAATAGGAAGGTATCATGAAAAAATAATGACCACTTTGCGAGTCCCTAGAGTTTCCTGGGGTGGGGATCAGCGGTAGGAGATAGCAGACACGGTTAAGATGTTTCACTCATTCTATAAGGTCATTTTGAAACCAGGGCAAGAGAAATGCTGTTTGAGTGTAATGGCCCACGTTTTCAAAGGTATGGCATACAACTTACATGGATTTCACTTGAAGTAAAAGGCTTCTGGATTTCAAAATAACTTCAGAAATCTACCTGATAACATTTGCTCTTAAATGTGGTAAAAAAAAAGGATGCCAAGTTTCCTAAAAATAGGTGCTGTGATATCTAGACAAAACCAGTGAAAAAACTTTTTATACTGATTAAACTGCTACTACCTTCATAATCCTGATAGAAGGTTCATGCTGTGTAGTAGAGTGTTGACTCAGAATATGAACGGACCCCATCAAGTCTCCTGTACTGCACCGTACTTTGAACACGCTTTTTTCTGATTAATGGGTTAGGAGAGTGTTGCTGGGTAAAATGACTGCACGCTTCCCCCCACTGACTCTGCTGGGGTAGAATTATCCCTGCTGGAGCAGCACAAAGGACAGATGGAGGCAGTGACATTTTAAAATAGCACCACAGAACTGTCTGAGGTTTTCTGTCAGGGCTGTACATTTCAGCACACCTTCATCAGGACACGCCTGTGGGTCTCCAACAGGTTTGGGAGCAAGCTCTGGGACCAGAATGCTGATCATGGCAGTGAAATACACCAAGATTGCTAAACCCATCTAGAAGGATTGGTCTCAACTAAGAAATTGATGTGGGAGCTATGTGTTCCGAATCCTTGGTCTACACAGCTGCTCCACACTCTCTTGCTTGGCCTGAGATTTCCTGCACCCACCCAGTGAAGGGAAGCCCCAGTGGAACAGAGCGCCGGAGCTATTTTAGCATCATAGCTGTACTGACAGGGAGTGAAAGAGGGGCAGGAAGTGAATGACAGAGTAATTTTCTCCCCTGGAAAATTCTGGGGCATTTGCAGGTACACTTTCTTACTCTATCCACTCCTGTAAAAATCGCCTAGAGAATAAATGCTTTCCTGTGAAAAAGGACAGATCTTCCATGGTGACAAGTAGCTGAGACCCTAGTTTTATGCTCCAGCTGCAAAAACATTTCTAACTATTATTAAATGCTTTTCTTTTCCTTCTCATTCTGCCAGTTTGCTTGCAGTTTTCCTTCCTCTGTGCCCTTGTATTCCCTTGAGGTTCCTGCATGCTATGAATCACTGTCCCTCATCGAATGAATGTTTTATTACCATTCTCCTTAGTCTTTTCTTTTGACAACTTTTCTCTTTTTTTGTTTTTCCCTTGTTGTGTTTTGTTTATTTCTATAAATGAATCTATACTAACTGGGCTCTTTCCAACAGAAGGCAACAATTGGTGCCACAAGCAGTAAGGAGAGCTATTAAAGCTTTTCAGCTGTTGAGAATTTTCCCTTTCATGGTTTCTGTTTTTAAATATATGATGATGAGGTTATTTATTATTTACAGTATGATTTGTTTTATTATTGTTTGTTACTCCCAACAACAGTAGATGAAGACTGCAGTGCTGGGAAGCCCCAGCATCTTCCTGGAGTTGCTATCCTTTTACCATGCATTATAAAACAGATAATGAATTAGTAAAGGCCCAATTTGTATTTTTCTGAACAAGTTAGACACTGAAGACTCTGCTAATACTCCTAATGTTTTCTTTAAAGAACAAAATGCTGAGAAGCCCAGGAAAGCTTTCCAATAGCTCTGCAGCATGCAAACTGTGCAAATAGTGACCTCCAGGTCTCAGATAGGCGCAACATGGCTCCTGCAGAGTCAGACAGAAGACGAAAACTTTTTGGTTCGTCTGCCTTCTAAAACAACAAGATTCCCATTTTAGTAGTTATGCAACTGTCTACAGGGCTAACCCTGGGTATGCTGGACGCTTGGTATAAGAATCTTGTAACCTTTTTTCTTTCACTTTAGTAGGCTTTCGATCTTCCTTTGTGAGCCCCCTCAGTTTTTTTCCTTAGATACTTGCCTTTCCATCATGTTTTCCAGTCCAGTATCCCCACAGCCCTTTTCCCAGTTTTAGGAATCAACTCCTTTTTTCAAAACGAGCTGCACTGATGTTTAATATAACAGTGGTTATGATAAGTGCTGAAAGAACGGAGGATGAATCTCCTTTCTCAAAGCATCTGCCTTTGAACGAACGAACTCAGGCCTCCATTTCCCAGTACTTGAAGTGCTCTTTGGCATGCCCTCTGTCTTTGGGGAAATGTAGTCCGTGGTATATATACCCCTGGACTCGTCTCACTTCAGTTCCAGCACGTAACTGAAGCATGTGGATGCCTTAGGCTTCTTCTTTTCAGCAGTGAAAAAGACAGATATCTGCACAGGACATTTTATTCAATCCTAAAGTCTGATTCACTTCCTGTAAATATCTCTTCAGTTCATTAACTGACAGCAGAAACTATCTAGAATGGCCAAATTTCTCACTGAGATTTCTTCTGTAGAAAGGATGAATCTGCTTCCCAGGGATCAATTCTGAGCACTCAGGATTGACCAAAATACCTCTCTCAACTAACTGGGGACAGCTTCACTTCTCATTGTGCTGTCCAGGAAACAAATACTATAACTTTTCTTTTGCATCCGGTAGCTAGCAGCAATAGAAAGTAGGAAAAAAAAAAACACCCCACCTCCTGCTATATTTAGCTCTTTTTGTTCCACGGTATTATTATTCATAAGACTTTCTTAAATGGGAAATTAATAAGAAAATAATACATTACACTCCTTCTGTCACAGAGATGTGTGAAGGGCTTGGTGAAACACCTCCAGCGTTAGCCTGAAAACCTTGCTATTTAGTGCACTTCATTTTAGCACCAATTCTCTCAAGAAATTCTTGCTGCAATTAATTCAAGCCATCTAAATTTAAAGCACACTAATTAGGCAGCCATCAAAAGAGAAAATCTATCCTTCCAGGAAATTGGAGCCTTAAATATAACTCTCATAATTTGACTGTTTGGATATTTAGAGATGAAAGGTTTTTTGAGGCAGAAGCTTCCCGGGCTGTTATGGATATATGGGCTCAGACACTCACAAACAGGTTAAATCTCTGTAGTAGTCTGGGTGAACAACATGACTTCTACTGCACCTTTACCTTGTTGCAGCTAAAAAAGTTTAGGTAGTGTTGCAGAAGATGTAAAACCAACAGAACAAACTGCCTTTCCTTGTACAGAGCTCATGAACTGTAAGGTGTTGAGTTAGACTGGAGTTCTTGAATTAAAAAATGCAAAAGTTACAGGATACATGCAGTTCCTGTCAAGGACTCCCAGGACTCATGATGTGCCCCTGATGTACGCAGCATTTCATGTGTCCCACAAGCTCCAACAAGTGAATTTCAGATCTCCTGTTTTTGCTCTTTGATCAAAAGAAGCTCACTAAACTCAATTTAATTGCAAATTTCTTCAAAAAAATCTAGTTGCTGTTCTGATTATTTATTTTTGTCCACTGATGGACTAAAACAAAACCGGTAAAGATTTAAACTGGAACTAATGGGGTTGCAGGCTTTTCCCTACCTCCTAACACTACCCGATGAGGCAAGCTACCAGCTGCACTTGTTGCCCTGTGAACACTTCTGAAATCTGAACTTTTCCAAACTGCTTGCCCAACAACTACCTGGAAGGTCATCTCTTTTTTTCCTCCTCTTTGAACATTCATAGAAATGGACCTAATGAAAGGAATTTACATGAGAATTTATTCTTTTTGACCTACTCTGTCTCCAGCTCCCAAACACAGTCTTTTCTTTACAAATATCTGAAAAGCTCCAAGATGCCTCAATGACAGTTTCTGGGTAAGGCAAACTGGGTTCATTTAAAAACTTGATTGGAGGATGATGTATTCCCACCTTCCCCTCTCCCAATACCATAACCATGCCACAGTGAGACGAGTGAATATGGACGGCAGGACACAAGGAAAACAACATCTGAAGACTCTTTCATTCAAATCAAGTTTGGAATTGAATTAGCTGACAGATCAGAGAGCATACAGTTATAAATATACAGTTGACCTGCACCCTAGCAAGGGAATATCAAGTTGAATGAATGTTATATGTGATTTATGAACTAATCTCCTCAAGTGTTTTTCTCTTCCCACCATCCCCACTAAAATCTACATCGATCCAGTCCAGTGGTAGTGAATCTAATATGCACGGTAATATGCATTGGGTTTGAGGGCTAGGTATGAGATCTAATTAGTCTCTTCACCTGGTGGACGATACCATTGGAGTTGTCAGATTAACATCAATGTAAAAGAGATACAAGAAAATACCATTTTTAATGGTTTATTTTCTTCTACTCATCATGCTTTGCAATGCTTCAAAGTTGTAGGTCTTCATTCTTATTGCTATTATTAATAATAACAATTATTTAGTTCTTTCCTATTTGGGGAAATAAATAGGTGTTTTTTCAACTTTCTTTACCAATTTCCAGTGACAGATCTGAACAGTTTTTGCATTGGCTCTTTAGATGTACATACACAGCATTAGCAGTATATTTTTTTAATATTCTGACTGAGTGATGGAACTATGTGTAGGTGCCGGCCGATCCCACAGTGTGATTATACATACACGTTGCAGGTAAACACCTGTTCTAAAACAGTTTTCAGTCTCAATAGATAAGAAAAAAAGAATAATCATTACATCACAAAACCTGTCAGAAGCTCAAGAAGGCTGGCATCTCTGGTCTTCTATATTAAGTATAAAGTGATGATGTAGTAGTCATTTGTAGGCATTTGTAAAAGTGAATTGCTTTGAACCTCAGCAAACCAGAAGAGTCATGTTAGTTGTAAACAACACATGTGTCTGAAATATTTCTTGAGTCTAATCATCTTGCCAGTAGGGAAAAATCAACTAGTGTCCATTCCATATTAATGACTTTGTAAAATTGTCAAGCTGCTTCCATGTTTCCCTGAGATAATTCCTGATATGCACAGTCCACAAACTGTCTGGGAGTCCTTTGAAATAATTTTAAACCTATGTTTTATAATTCAATCTTAAGTTGTCAGTGTTAAATAGTATTTATGGGGTTTCTTGATGAGCTGGCCTAAAATTCATATATGATAAGATCTCTGTCAACAAGAAGTTTAAAGCAAAATGATCACCAAATACCTCATTTGCAACACGAAGGTTTTCTTTTAATCTTTCCTCTTTCTTTTAAAGGAATCAAATAGTATTCAATCTATCAAAAGTAATGTGAAAGAAAAACGAGCACACTTTTTGTCTTATTTTATACAGTTATGCCATGTGTAAAGAGCGAGTTTTGATAGGGAAATTTCTCTGTAAGCTTAAGTACAATGAGGAACTGTTATTTTTACAACCTGCACATATTTTTAATGTCTGTTTCATGTCTAATCATTGTTCTGTTAAAAACAGCTACTCCTTTGCTATAGGATTTCCCTTTATGCAACATCTATGTCTTAGAAGACAGACATTCAGCAAAGCGGTGTTATATCAAACCTTCAATTGCAACAGTTCATTAGATTGCGTGACTAAAGGAGGTGAGATGATTGTAACAATCTCTAAACAGTGACTAAACCACCAGTCAATGGCTTAAATCATTACTAAAATTTATATTCAAATGATTTTTTATTCATGCAAATAATCCAGTAGAAGATGATGGTAAATGTGAGTTAATATCTCATATGAGGAAATTGTAACTATATCCCATCACAGCTATCAGAACAGAAATTTGGAACCTAATCATGCCGTTGCATTTTTACTTCTATTTCTTTTTTCACCATTATTTTGGCATTTCTTTGAGTTAGTCTCTGTTGGATCACCTGTTGTTCTTTTTAGTGATACAACTGCTTTACTTTTCAGCTAAGGAACCCATATGCTGCATAATCTGCTATTTCCTGCTATAATTCTACCTCTATTCTTATCTTAGAGTCAGGAGTCTTATACTCAGATCCCTATTATGCAAGATAATCTCAATATAAATTTTGGGAGACTGTGAGCTTGATTCGGGAGTTGTAGGTTTGATTCTTGAGATGCCCATCTTGACTGACAAGTTTAAAATGCTAAAAATCAACAATAGAAGACTTGTTTTTAAATGTTTGTGTAATTTCAGATCAAGAAACAAATAACAATGATCTTCCCATCTGCTTCATACATTTAAAAAAATTATTTTCATAAAAGTGAGTAAGGGAAAAATTATCAAGGAAAATGGTGGGAAAATGTAACCCTTGAGGATTAAAATTCATTCTCAGATACCTACAGACTAAATCTAGCGTGAAATAATTGATCCTTAATTTAATATTCCAAGGGGTTTAAGCACAATATTATTCAAGTACTTACCACAGATACTCTAGCAGTGCCAAGTTTCCTGTATTATAGCTACAGCAAAGTTTAAACAAGGCTATGAGATCGGGATATATAAGCAGGTTAATGGACTTGCTCACTTCCCTCTGTTTATTTCCATCAAAATGTTTAAATTACCTAAAGTTTTTTGAGGCACGTAAATGTTTCTTTGGTATAAAAATAGATAAACTACTTTCATCTTATTAAAAAAAAATATGAAGAAATAATCCTACACTGTGCATTTCTGTTTGAGAAGAAGAACCAGCAACATTGGTTCATTCAGGAAAAAAAGGTTTAAAATCTGATTCTGTAACCGAACTATTATTGCTTAATGACATTATTACGGACTGTATTTACTACAAGAGTTTCCAGAATCTTTAAAAACCCCAGAAAATTAATATTTCACACCAATAATGTTATCAATTTAAGCAACAAAATCAAAACCTGGAAAAGGGTAGAAGAAAATTCAAAGGAAATAATTTTAAGCTGTCATAGATTTTTCTTTCAATTTTTGCAGATGGTTCATTGAAAAGGTAAAATATAATTCATTTCAGCATATAAATTGTCTTTAAGAGTTTCTGAAAACCTTAACCAACATATCAGTTGAAAAGAATATTGACAAACATAATTTTATATTCAAGTAATTGATGAATTACTGAAAAAAAATTCCTTCAAAAATCGTACTTTCTTTGAAAGAAAGAACAATAGTCCACCTACTAAAGGAGGGATAACAATTATTAAGAAGTAATATTACAATTTGATAAGCCAGGAGGACATCTCTGTATCCCTCACGAAATACTATAGTGCGACCTTTGCGCTTATGTTGATAAAGTTGCCACTGCTGCTGTACAGCAATACTCATGTCTGCACACAGCTTCGCTTGTCATTCTGGGCACCAGAAGACCTAGTGTACTTTCAGCGCCCTTTTTTCTTTACAAGGCATGTACATAGCCTCTCAACTACAATATTTTGTTGCCTCTAAACTATCAAAAATTCATTGGGGGGACTTCTTTGTCAATTAAATTCAGCTTCCAAAAGAAAATTTTGTTAGTTTTCTGTGCAAGCTAACCCTGGCCACGGAAGCTTTATAATTTATAGCAAAACTGTGTTTCATCACAGTTCTGATGGAAGATTTACAACAAGCTCTATTACTGAAGTCCCAATGGAGCACATGTGGACAGGATGGTACTACAGAGCAATGTGAACTGAGCGTGATATGCCTTCTAATCCTACTGTCTCTGAAAATGAATACTAAGGCATTATTGAAGCATTTAATCTACTACATGCATATATTTGTGAAGGATTAACGAAGTACTAATGGAGAAAAAAGCACATGGGTGTTTCAGGAGCAAATGACATGGAAATAGGAGGAATTGTGAAAATACTCAAAGAATATCCAGCAAGTCTAGTATACATGAACAAGGTGTGGCTTGGCCCCTAATTCATACTATTATGTATACATACCAAAGTTCATCCTTGTCCATCACAGGCTGATTCATAGTTGCAAGGCATATTAAGAAGTTAGCAAAGACTTGATTGTGTTGTAAGCTGAACGATCGGGAGGTTCTCCAAAACTACAGAAATAACAAAATCAGAAATGCTCTTAGAAAAAATTCTCTAAGTGAATTACTAACTATTTATGCTTGTCTCACCTCCATAATTATACATATGATAGCCTGGAGAAGCTAGATTTGCTTTTCAGTGTTGTGACAGTTCGTCTCTAATCAAATTATATTCAGAAATACCCTTTCTAATTTGATTTTTTAATGACAAACACAAGGATGGACACAGAAATTCCTGTTTTTGTAAAACAAGATAGAGCAGCTTATGATGTTTTTGTCTAGTTTGTTCATTATTGCTGTAAAGCTGTTTGTTACTAGTCTCAGAGCTTAACTATGGTAACATAATGTACAAATATTCTTAGTCTGCTTCAGTGGAATGTCAGATAGGCTGGTTTAAACCACCAGCCTTTCTGATTTAAAGGTCTATTAAGCCAACTGACCACACTGAAATTGATTAGAAGCAGTCGTTTGATCTGTTACTCTGATTCAGCTGGGAAGATAGTAATGGACTAACAGTGGACAGCAGCAGTCTTAAATCTCAACAGTCTTTTTTGCAGAGAACATGTATTCATGCTTTAATTTCCTGGGGTTGTATACATTCTTAATATATTGAATGGTAAGTTTATCTCTGTCTTTACAATCTAGTATTTGTTCTTACAAATATCATATCAATTAATATTTAAGTGTGTCTTTACACACAATGTTGTCTAAAGACTCATAGTTTGGCCAAAATGACACCCTCCTACTTCTAGATTACTGGGATATGTTCCCTGTCTGCATAGTTTATCGAAAATAAACAACTTAAAGTATTAGTAAGTATTCATTAATTCTTCTATCAAAGGGCAGGACACTTCATTTTTAAATTCCTCACTATGAGCCAAAATTCAACTTTATCACTGGAAAACTTGCAATATATCCATTATCTTCAGATTAAAACTAAAAGCTTTTGATATGACAAGCAGGCAATTCATCCTGTTTATCATCTGACAGCTAATTCCCTTCTCCTCATGCTGCAATAGTGGAGTACAAGTGTTCATTTTGTCACACTAGCTTTACCCTGCCTGAATTTCTTTCCTTAATGCATGTTTGTATTAATCTCCAGATTGTCTTCAAAGTGAGAAGGTGGATTATGTCCCTGCCAAAATTTTAGCACTTCTAAATAATTGATATAATCTCACTGGAGCTCAGAGAGAATTCTTAACCATTCCATCAATCTGCTTTAAACACTGAACACAGACTGGGGGAAGTGGAGGAAACAGAGATGGAAGATAATTACTTTTAGCAATAAAAAGTCTAGCTAGAATATCTATCCTTTAATTTTATAAATTTTCATTTGCCTCTGACTACCTTTGTAGAATAATACACCAGTTGTTTGAGGGTTACATTTGCCAGTTACCTTATTTCTACCTCCTCCTCCTCAAATCTGGCCAGACACCATGCAGAAATACTAAAAGGCAGAGGTACGTTGGGTTTCGCATCTTTAAACTCATCAGCTGAACAATGATCTTGCTTGTGGTTTACAGGCCTTCCCTTTTAAAGTAAGCATGCATCAACTGGTCCTCTTAGAGCAGGGGCTAAACAGTGAAAGAACTGGAGTTTATGTGTCTATTTTTCATGGAGAAATGAAAACAGAGTCAGTAAAGAGACAGGTAGCTTTTTCTTACTGAAGTGGATTTCGGATGGAAAAGGATTCTTATCACTTTTGAAAGTTACTTAATTACCTGTGGCTCAGCAAATAGAACTACTTATTAATAGAACAGCATTATTTCCACCTGCTCACCTACTTCATATTGTTCAGGTTAAATTCACAGATTCTGATACAGCAGTATTTAGAGAACTAGTGACATAATCCAATGCACAGGGAAAAATCATGGTGTGGGGGACAACAGTGTTTGTTCTTGAAGGTGGCTCAAACCTGACTGACATTGATGCAGCCGGTGTCATGTTTGAGTTCAGTCTTGGACTTCCTCTGAAATGTTTCAGGTTCAACATTTTGTGAGTAGCGGTAGAGTCCAGATTTAGATCTGAATCTTAAAAACACTGTCAAGATGCAGGAGTGAGACCCTCCTTCAAAGTCAGTCGGGGTGCCACCCACACTGTTACTGTGAATCACCTCGTCCCTAGAAAAAATGACTTAGATAGAGGTATCAGAGCTTTGAAAGGAAAGAAAAGTAGGATGCTTTCCACAATATAAACTACTTGTAGATAAGGACTTGAAAGTGGAAGCTATGATCAAGAATCTGGCATGCCCCAAAAGCGTATGAGTAATGAACTCCCCAATGTTTCTATAGCATGTAGGAGAGAGAAAACCTTTAAAAGTCTGGGTGCAGCATCTTCAAACATAGCAGGACCCCCAGAGATGAGCCTTTCAAGCAGCACACTTTTTTTGTAACATCTCAACTATATAAACATGGAACCTGAATGACTTATGAAAGAAAGTTTCAGCTGAGATGAAAAGGATCTTTTTGCAAGGAAGTATCTCAGGTGTTTCCACGCACCATGCTTAGGTAGCCACCTCTCATTTGGTTACAACTTCACTGGGCAATCTCTTGAATTATGTGAACTGGGTTTCTTTCAATTGAAGATGCACTCTGATCATAGAATCATAGAATCATTAAGGTTGGAAAAGAGCTCTAAGATCATCAGGTCCAACCCATCTACCCAACACCACCATGCCCACTAAAATATGTCCCGAAATGCCACATCTATACGGCTTTTGAACACCTCCAGGGATGGTAACGTCACCACTTC
Source organism: Leptosomus discolor (assembly GCF_034619465.1). Taxonomy (NCBI): domain Eukaryota; kingdom Metazoa; phylum Chordata; class Aves; order Leptosomiformes; family Leptosomidae; genus Leptosomus; species Leptosomus discolor. The sequence goes on from NC_141419.1 coordinate 88,448,327, forward strand.
CCTGGGCAGCCTGTTCCAATGTTTGACTACCATTTCAGTACAGAAATTTTTCCTAATGTCCAATCTAAACCTCCCTTGCTGCAACTTGAGGCCATTTCCTCTTTTCCTATCGCTTGTTACTTGGGAGGAGAGACCGACCCCACCTCACCACAGCCTCCTTTCAGGCAGTTGCAGAGAGCAATAAGGTCTCCCCTTAGCCTCCTCTTCTCCAGGCTGAACAATCCCTGTTCCCTCAGCTGCTCCTCACCAGACCTGTTCTCCAGACCCTTCACCAGCTTCGCTGCCCTTCTCTGGACACGCTCCAGCATCTCAATGTCCTTCTTGCAGTGAGGGGCCCAAAACTGCACCCAGCATTCGAGGGGTGGCCTCACCAGTGCCCAGTACAGGGACACGATCACCTCCCTGCTCCTGCTGGCCACACCATGGCTGATACACACCAATATACTGCTGATGGGTGTAAGACACAGGACTAGGCCACAGTTTGAAGTAAAAACCTTTCAAGATCAAAGCACAGATGTCAGGCCCTCAACGCCAGATGTTTTGATCTATAGATCTGCTCTTAGTGGGCTGCACTTCTTGCTAAAGCGGATCTAGTCACCGTAGTCCCCTGAAATTAGATCAAGTACAACTGATTTTTATGGGAAACGGTCTAATTAAGAAAAGGTCTAATTACGGACATGGTAGAGAAAAGCATTTCCCATGTATGTTCAGTGAGGCATGTTGAATAAAGGTCAGCTCTCAAATCAGAGCCTGTGTGACAACAATCAGTAGTGAAAGATTAAAATTATATTTAACATCAGAAGTTCTCAACTTCTAAATGTCATTATATGGCTGATAATTCTGAGGCTTCAGGAATCATTTAAAACAAACAGGCAACGCTATTGCTTCCAGTGTTAATACATAGCAGACAACCTGTACTAGTGACCTGTTGAGTAAGTATATATCCTTTTTCAGGACTTGCTGCAAGAAATAGCAAACCCAAAACAAGTCCCAGAATCAATTACCCTGCTCTAGTGCATGATGGAGCAGTGGGGTGCAGTGGATGTAGTCGATATCTTTGATACTTACATTTACTCAGCCTGAGGCTTTGCTTTGCTGGAGTAAGCTGCTCCAGTTGCAGGCATTCCTGAGGTGGTCGTCACAGAGGTCCAGCAGCCCAAGAACGCACCTCTCACAAAATCCTTTGAGTCATTTGCATCTTAAAGGACACCACCCCCTTTTTTTTCTCCTTCTCCCCAATCATACTTATAAGAAAAGAAAGTCAGACCTGTTTTGAAGCTTTTATTTTTAATGCCCTGTTTTTTCATTTGTCTGTAACAATGGAGGATGATTGAAGAGCTGCGACCCAAAGACTCTTCAATTTTCCAAATTGGTTTAATTTGATGAAGAAGGAATGCTACATTTTGTTAAATTATATTATGATAAAGAGGAGCTGGTAGCTTCTCAGCATGAATCTGAAAGCAAATTATTTTCACAAAAAAGGACGATGTATTTAACCAGACAAGTAATTATGTTGTGGTGCTACTATCTCCCCTGCTTCAGATTAGAAAAAGAATTCAATTATCACTCCATTAGATCAAAAAATAATTTTAGTGATACATTCAAATTGAATTCATTTATTCCTAAGCATGCTCTGGATTAGCTTTCATGCATTTTGCTGATTAGAATCTTCAGTCAATACTTTTACTTAAAAATCTACATTAACTTGCTACAATTTTTATTTTATGTTAACATATTCTGTTATTGATTTTTCTGATGCATCATATTATAAATCATATTTAATTTTCTAGATCAGATAAGTGGTTTTCTCACACAGTTTAATAAAAATCACTTTGTTTTTCTGTTATTTTGTCTTATTGGCCCACTTTCCAGGTAACAGTTACGTTTCCATGACCCTCTTGAGATGTTGTAAAGGTGTGAGTTCAAAGGCAGAGAAAACGACTTAAAAATCAAAAAGGAAATCATATCTTTGTATTACAAATCTATAGTGTGTTTGACTTTCACTTTTTATGCTTTGGCTGATATGTTACATGATTCTCTGTCCCTTTCTTCTCCCCCACAACTTGATGCAGCAACCTAAAGTCCCATGTAAAGACAAAACTGTTGCAAAGGAGAAACAAGAGCAAGGCCTTGATCAGCTTGGTAGTTGTAGTTCGGTATAGGGGTAACTTGGTGCGATGTAATAACCTGCAGATTAGACTAGATAACCTAACGGCCTTTTGTGGCCTTAAGGTCCACGAATCTATGGACAGCAACTAGCAAGGTACCTGGGCTAACATGACTTCATCCCTGAGAAGTAGCTGCTTACAGGGTGGGTCCAACCTCAGCAACGGCAGGGCTCAACTTTTGGGTTATGTAACCCCATTTTTACTAACCTCCTCCCTTTCTGAGTTTCATTCCTTTGGCAGTTCTACCTCCTGGGTCTGTGCTGGGATGCACCTATAATATCTTGTTCGTCCTCTGTGTCAAAAGTGATTGCATTTGGTTTCGTATAGGCAGCTTGTAAGTGTAAGAGGTTGGCTCTAAGGGGCTTCCACAGTGCCTGGAGAGCCATTTGGATGCTTTCTTAGTGGAAGGTTGACAGATGAAAGCTTTGTGTATTCCTGAATGGTATCCTCTTCAGTGGTTTTAATTTCTCAGAGATCAATTACTTGAATATCAAGCAGCTTCAGAGACAGGGGATTTTCAGGAAGGATCTTTAATAAATTGACCAAACAAAATAATGATTGTTCCATAGGGGTTTGTTTCCAGGAGGAAATCTAAAGGCTCATGCACAGACTCTACCCCTGAGCATGTGTGAGTGCATGTACATATGTATACACAAAAAATACATACACTAAATGAGCTTCATTGACCTTAAAAACAACTGAGGTGATAACGAATGGAACAAAAGTTTGGTTGTCAATATTTGCAACAGGGTTAGATGAACACTCTTCATGGGTTTTCTTTGCCATTGATTTAGGCAACAAATAGACACCTACTTTCAGTCCCCAGATTTGTATTAGAAACATCTTTTAGTATGAGATACCAATTTGTAACTGAGTATACATTTACAGTTTGTCCAGTTCATGATCTATTTAGCATATATTTTACTTCTAGTGTGTAGAAGTTATGCAGTCAAACTATTCACTTGGAGTTTTGTAGTGAATTAAATGAAGTTCCATGCAATTTACTGTGTTTATGCAGTTAACTTTACCAATTTAACTTTTATTCTCGAGGAATCAAATCAGTCCTGACAATTTGTTTTCTGCAAAATCGTGGTGTCTAGCATTTTAACACATGCAATGTCCCTGATACTCCAATTGATTTAAACAAAATATGGTATCAGCAGGCCAAGGAGCTTATCCAGCTCTTTCAGAATTCTTAAGGATAAGTTTTCTGACCTTTTTTCCCTGACCTTTTTAAAAAAAAAAAAAAAAAAAAAATCATAGATGGTATTAATATTCTTATCTTAGTAGATGATTTTAATGTCTTTCATCATCTTTATATCATAGTGAGCAAAATCTTGCCTATTTTTAAATACAGAACAGACATAGGTACTAAACAGTTAAGCAAGAACTAATGATTTTATCTTCTATATTTTTTAAGGTTTATTTATGATATTATGTCCAAACTATATTTTAAATTCTTTTTAAGTTACCTTACCTGCATGCAAGCAAATTTTTCCCATGGTGTTTTAAATTACCTAATCGATTTTCTGCAATTTAATAACCAATATAACTTAGAAGCTATTTCTGTTTCCCATTTTCTTCCTTTATTGCCATTTCTTATTTTTTATTTCTGTTTATTGCATTCCTCACCACAGAACTTAGGTGTGTGATAAGTTTTTAGCAAAATTATAGTCATATTTGGTAGGTGAATTTTGACTCTTTCACCATCTGAAACATTGAAAATTCTTAGTTAATTAATGTTGATTTATTTTTCCATCCAATTAAATTCTTCATCTATTGTATTCACAATTTCTTTCTGATTTGGACAAACGGCTTAATTTGCAAGTAAGCTACTGGGCAGCATTTTCTTTATTTAAAGTCTTTAGAAAAAAAAAAACAAAAACAAAGTTAAAGTTCATTTTTATCTGAAATAGAAAAATTATCATATATTTACAGCAGTGTCTTTACAAATTATAGTTTAAGATTTTGAAGGCAATTGTTTCATTCATAACTGAAACCCTCAGCCTTTGTTTTTTATGCTGAATAATCTGTAACTTACATTTACCTGTGCTTTCAGCAAAATCTCTTGTTTTGCAGATCTACTCCATGGCCTAAAACCAAATCTTTACTAAAAAGCCTCTTTCAATCAGATCACTAAGCTGTGTGAAGTTAATACCCTGGATCACCAAATTAAAAACTCAGGACCATGAAGTGGGTTTCTTTGAGGCGTCACTCTCACACCATCTTCTGTTCTTGTTACAGCCCAAGTGCAATCTCCCACTCAGACAAAATATACTAACATGTCAAAAATGTCAATTTTATCAATATAGTCTCTTCAATAAGTTTTCTACCTCAGAGCTTTGACAGAAAAGCTCCTAAAAATCCTTTTATTTTCTCCACTTGGAAAGTTATTCTTGTAAACTTTTATTTACTTCTATTCTAATATTTTCCTAAATTTCATTTTATTAGTAACCTCCTTTCACTTTCTTTCTTTAACAACCTTCTTACATCTTCATATAGAGAGAAAAATTTACTTGTGTGGAGGCAAGCTATGGACGAAGCTCATCCCACTTGGGACTGGCATTGACATAGTTCAACTGTAATATTTTACGTCTCACTTGATCCTTATAAAAAACAGGAAACGAAGAATGCTGGAAGGCTAGCAGGACTTTACTAGTCTCTTGCAAAGTCCTTGAAACCTACTGTAGTGTGTGGATATTCACAGCAGAACAATATTAATTACAGTGTGTACCATCATCAGTAGTTTTATCAATTTCCATTTCAAAAAAGAAAAAGAAAATGTTATTCAGTTACGTCTGGTATTTTCACTGTAGAAAAGAGTAACCCAGGCTTCTTAACTTTCTGGACTTCTTTAGATGATAATGGATGAAAAGCCTCTAGGTAGCTGATTGCTTTGCAGTCTCAGGAAGTCCCAGCATGGTCCATCTGTTCCTGCTCTGCTTCTCTAGAGAGGATGAGCAAGTGTTTGACACATTCAGGCCTTCCAGTCAAATGGATATTCCCCTGCATCTTTCAGATTCTTGATTCCTGCTAGGTATTGCTGTCTATTGTTTCGTTATCCACCACGGTGCCACTCAAAAATCATCTTTGGGAATGATTTCCTGACACGGCTTTCCAATTAGACTTACTTTACTTAAAACCTGCAAGGCACTGAAATATCTTTCCAGGCCACAAATTTTCTCCCCAGTGTGACCACTAAATTTTTGCTTTGTGTCTCATAATCTCTGGCTTGCTACTGTGAAAAAAAAAACACACCTGTGTATGTGCAGTGAATCACAGTAATTTTTCCTTCACTGTTTGTATTGTCTGCCAGCTGTAAATTCCAATATGAAACAGAAGGAAACAATCTTTTAAACTTCCTCTTTGTGATTCCTGTTCAGCTATGTCATGTCTTGTCTTGGCAGGGGATTTATTTGAAACTAAATTTTGGTGCTCAGTTTTACTGTCTTATCTACCTCCAGTGTTTGAGCACTTTTATATATTAACACTTGAGACTGAATCATGTCAAAATCTTGACTTACGGATGGGCTGCTCACAACTTCCTTTCAGCAGTTTCTATCAGGCTGCGGACACAGATGATCTCCCCAGCTATGGAAAAAAAAAGCAAACCCAAAACACAGACAGGTACATTCCAGTTAGAAAAGTCTTCTTAAGCCATTAGGCATTGTCAGACATAAAAGACAAACAGCAGAAAGGTGTGCAGCGGGCGAAGAAGTATGTTTGGAAAGGTAAGCACGGAGTGGGACAGTGTCATGGGGGACAAGGTAGGATTTTCTGCCTCTGCTGCCTGGGTAAGACAGCTACTTCGTAAGCTACAGCAGAGTTGCTTGCTGCTAGTTGCTTTTAAAGATTTGCCATTTGGAAGAAACAAGCAGCGTATGTTTCTTGGTATGAGCCTGTGGAGAAACATACTGAAAGCTGATTAGCTTTAATGTACACACAGACAACAGGGAAGTTGGGATGTACGTGTGGGGCCAAGCGCTTAGCTGAATAGCATTACAAACCCAGCAAATCTCTCCGGCTTTGTTTCCCTCTCACAATTTTCAGTGTTTAACTTCATGGCAATTGATGGGAACCTCAGGAATCAAGGAGGCAATGTAAGCAGCCCAAGCAAACTGCTGGACTTCTCCTGTTCTAAGGAAAATATGATTTTTCTCCATGGACAGCTGAAACCTTTTCTGAACTACTCTAAAATATTTTGGAAATTTATATCCAAGAGCAGATAGCAGACAAAATGACAGTGAGCACCCTTATGTGATGGACAGACAGTCTTTCTTAGCTCTATAGATCACTCCATGTCTTAAGCTTTTTCCTTTCTATGACCTCTGCTTTTTTTTTCTAATAATCTATTTAATAGTTTCCCATTTTATGGGCTGATGCTGTGTCATTTCCCTGGGTTCTGGTTTATCCCTTTTAAGGCAAGCACCATGTCTTGGTTTTGGTTCTTTGTTTGTTTAGTTGCTTTTATTGGTTTTGGGGGTTGTGTGTGTGTGTTTTGTGTGTTTCTTTTTTTTTTTTTTTTTTTTTTTTTTAGTTCAAAGGAGTACCACAGTAACATTGTTTTTGTATTCTTGTAATGCGTGTTGACTGTACAACATTGGCACCAACACAGTGAAGATTATAAAGAACACTGCAGAGGCATTGCCATTATCCTTGGTAATTAAACGTCTTAATTTTTGCATTTCAAAGTTGTTTGTTTTGGGTTTTTTCTTCTTTCTTTTCAAATAGGGTACATCCTCAGATCTCTTTCTGCAGACATGTATCTGAATCTGAAACACCAATCTGTTTGAAAGAAGGAGGAAAATTGTAACCATTGAGTTCAGTTTACACAAAAAAGGGAAGAATTTTGCATTCATTGAGCTAACCACCCTGCACTACACTGTTTCATTTTAATCTAATGCCATTCCACTTCCTCTTTCTTTTGTCCTGGCAGAGTCAATTACAACCACAGATTGCTACATGGAATTGTAGCACTAGGGAAACTGTTAACACCTAGCTGCTCTGGCACAAGATCACACTAAACAGCTTATTAAGATTCAGCCATCAGCTCTGATGAGTTGCATGCTGCAAAGGGCTGGGATTTTCTTCCAACTCATTTAATTACGGAAATCAATGAATTTACGAAGCAAAGCCATGAACAGGAAGATGAACCCGACCTGGCCACCATTTCATTTGAGATCTCAAGATACTACAAGTAAGACCATAGCAAGGATCTGTTAGATTTTGAGGGTTTGAACAAATGAAAAAATATGGTAACAAAATTATACAGATTTTTACCCTGATATCAAAGTCTTTGCAGTATTTTACAAATAAGAAAATTGAACAAAAACAGCACTAAGATACTTTGGGACAAAAGTATTACAGACATCTATGCAACTGAAAATCCGATTGATTGCACTGAAGGATTTTTTCATTTGAATAGCTACTTGAACACTGCTTTACCTCTATCTCCTGTAAAGCAGGTAAAGACAATGTTCAATCAAAACATGCCACCTGACATGGTTATGCCAAGAATCTGGCCCAGCCTGTTTTGGTGAAGTTCTGGATGGCTATAGTTGCAGTTAGAGTGTTTAAATTCCATAAAATGTACAAAGCTGATGAAACGACAAGATACTTCCCTCAGAGTACACAAACTTACAAAAGCATGAAAGGCTGAGTAACCATGGAGTATATTACAGTTTTTTGTAAGATCTTGCGGTGCATCTATTTCCTGGCTACCCCTTGTGGAAGTCTGGCATTTGTCACATGGTTTCATAATTTATTCATTAAACTTTAATAAGACATATGCCTTGCATTTCTGGTACCCCATTACTGTGTGATGTTAACTACAGAACAAATACTAAAAGCTTTGGGGACAGCAAGCCCTCAGGAAAACAAAAGCAAAAGAAAACATGAGTAGGTATAACAGAACATGAAGAGGGAATAAGGACAAATTAGAGAATAAAAGTAACCAGACTTAAAAAATGCAAACAGAAGTCCAAGATATGCTAATCAAAAAATGTCCTGTTATGCAAATGTAACAGTAATTGCTGAGCATATGTATTTGAGTCTCTGAAGGAAAAAAAAAAAAAAAAGTAACAGCTACTGGTGCCATATTGAAGATTTGAGTGATTTAAGATATTGATCTCTATTTCTTTTGGAGTTTTCCACCACCGCCCCCGCCATGAGGAACGTCTTTACTGCATACAAATGAAAAGCTCTAAAACATTTTGTCTGAGGTTAATAGGTTTGGGTTTAAATTCTTATAAAAATTTATCAGGTCAAATAGTTGCTGAGCTCTGTGGTGTGGAACTAAAGCACCAGGGCAGAAATGGAAAGAAGATGATCTGAGTGAAATGAAGAAATTGAAAAGACGGTGAGTAAAAGAAGGATTATAATAGAAAGCTAAATTAATTAGCTGGATAAATCACAGAATCATAAAGAACCATAATGAGACAAAGACAGCATTTTAAGAAAGTATGCATTTCATACTTTCAGGTAGTGATGTTTTAATCAATTCAGTGTTATACTGAGGAGGAAAAAAACCTAAAAGTTGGTTGTAGTTGTTTGTATGTTTGTTTGTTTGTTTTAGTCTGGGGTGTTTGAGGTGTTTGTTTTGGTTTGGTTTTGTTTATGAACAGGAAATCCTTCATGGTAAAATTTGCTCGATGTAGGCAATACATGCATCCCATAGAATTACCTGTGTAGAGTTTGAACATAATTTCATCTCATTTAAAGTATTTATTTTGTCCCTAATGCAGTGTTACCATGAGGGAGAGTCAATGGGATCTCTGGAGGCAGCAGGGAAGAAGACACAGTAATTTCCCTCATCTGAAACTTTGGGCATACTTATCTTACTCTGAAGAATTTCTGGCTAAAAAAAGTGTAACTGCTGGGGTCAGGTTACTACCCTAATTTCCAGCAAAGCTCAAAGAACAAAACAAGACTGGTATGTTTTTCTTCTGCTTTCAGAGCGGCACAAAATGTATGTGACCATGGAAAGTTTACAGTTGTGGGCAAAACAGCACATAACTGTCAGGAGGATGAATCACTCTAGACAAATGCATATCCTGAACATCACGAGAAGAAATAAGAAGTTGTGATGAAATCTAAATGAGTATCTATTATTGTGATTCAAAAGCCTTCTACAGAGACAGCAAAAAAAGAAATCCCTTACCATCAAAAACTATGATGGAGATTGATACTGCGTTGCTATGCCTGAGGTGATGCAGCTCTAGGCTAAGACATTTAGGCACCTGCATGTGAAGAAGGTAAGAGAAACCCTAGATAGCCAAGACATGGCTATAGGCTTGGTAGATACTGCACAGGGAACTAAAAAGACTCCAGACATTATGGAGCAGTAGATGGAAACCATGTAGGATACCCCGAAATGCCCTACCTGGGACTATACACTTTATATTTGGGCAGCGAATCAGAACATTAAATAACCATAGTTGCTGAGTATAGAGGGAGTTAAGACACCTATATTCAGGCTATTAAATACGAAGCAGAATCCTACCCCTCAAGCATTTCATATTAATACATATTAAAAGAAGACCACACATGGACCTGAGTTTATTTCTTTGAAACTTTACACAGCATCTCAAGTCTAAAATGCAAACCTGGCAGCTGTCCCAGCTCCTGGAACACAAATGACCAAACCACCAGCTGCCATGGTTTTGGGGGGGGGTAAAGTAGATTCAGGCTTCCCTCTGTGTGTTCTGTAATTAAATTCTCATCACGGACTAAGAGAGAAAAACAAAGCCAGATAAAGTTGTTTAGCAAATGTATAAATACAACCACAACAACCAAGTGAAAAACTCTTGTCATGCTCCGATGTCCAGGTCTCACCGGTGCTGATTTTTTTTAGGAGGATCCCAATATGATTACACAGAGAGTGTAAAACAAATCAAAAATGTCTCTTTAGAATTATTTCAAGTCTTCTATTTTTAAAAATCAAATCAAGGGATAATGAGAGAGAGACTTTCTGAGAACTAGTAGGGAAAGAAAAAAACAAAACCCAAACCAAAACTGGATTCAACAGGTACATCAACTGAGTCATTCCCTCCGTCTAATCCTTTAAAGTGATTAACCTCAGGTTACCTGGTTATCTCTCATCCAGCTGTCATGTCACACACTCAGGAGCGAGGAGATATCACAAAGAGTGACTTCAAAGGCTTTGGCTATTTTTCTTAAAGAAAGTAGAATATTGCTAAAGTATTTCTCATCGGTTCATGCCCTGCTTACCTATCCAAGCATCCAGACAGATGAGACTCCCTATTGCTTTTACTTGGTGGAGACAATATGACAGAAATTAACTTTGACAGGTATGATTTTACTCCTGAAGTAACTGTACTTTTGCTTTTCAGTGTCTTGTAATTGCCTTTATGCAGTCATCCACGCATACCTTCTCCACTCATTTACCAATATGCTGTGCAATCTTTCCGAGTACCACGCTGAAAAAGCAATTGTGGTGGACATTTACAAATTTTTATGGCCAAGATTTTCTGTGGTTTCACCTGGACAAGATACCACCGTACAGAAGATGGAAAGAGATTTACTGGATGAGGGGAAAAACCCTTGACAATATGCTATAAAATGTTTGAGATACTAAGCTGAGGACATCAATTACCAAAAAATTTGGCATAAGTGCTAAAGATTCCATATGAAGTCATATCTCCTAAAACCATAGGACTGCATTACAGACACAGCTAGGGTTTTTTTTTTTTTTAATGACATATCTTCACCTCTTATGAGAGAAAAGTGCCACAAATAAAACCAAAGTACAAGTGTGAACTGCAAAAACCTTGAAACTCTGTCTGTCCCTGGGATGAAAGAGTGATCCCTTCATGTAATCGCTCAGATGCACCCACAAGAAGCCTTCCTTCAGGAGAAAGAGATTGACTCAATCTGCTCTCACAACTGCTGCAAAAACAAGATCTTTGTATGTGCACTTCCATAGAAAAATGTAGTCCTTGCCTAGAAACCAGTATGGACAAGATGGATGTAATAATATAAACAGAGGAAATAGAAAATCATCATACCTGTCTTTTTGGGTTTTGGGGAACTTTGGTATAAGAAGTAACTGATTTTCCCAAGAGAGATAGGAATCATAGAATCATTATGGTGGAATAGATCTCTGAGATCATCAAGTCCAACCATTGACCTAAAACCACCATGCCCACGAAACCATGTCCTGAAGTGCCACATCTAAACATTTTTTGAACATCTCCAGAGTTGGTGACTCCACCACTTCCCTGGGCAGCCTGTTCCAATGTTTGACTACCGTTTCAGTACAGAAATTTTTCCTAATGTCCAATCTAAACCTCCCCTGGTGCTACTTGAGACCATTTCCTCTTGTTCTATCACTTGTTACTTGGGAGAACAGACCGACCCCACCTCACTACAACCTCCTTTCAGGCAGTTGTAGAGAGCAATAAGGTCACCCTTCAGCCTCCTCTTCCCCAGACTGAACATCACCAGTTCCCTCAGCCGCTCCTCACCAGACCTGTTCTCCAGACCGTTGCCCAGCTCCGTTGCCCTTCTCTGGACACACTCCAGCACCTCAGTGTCCTTCTTGCAGTGAGGGGCCCAAAACTGCACCCACCATTCGAGGGGTGGCCTCACCAGTGCCCAGTACAGGGACACGATCCTCTCCCTGCTCCTGCTGGCCACACCATGGCTGATACAGGCCAGGATGCTGTTGGCCTTCTTGCCCACCTGGGCACACTGCTGGCTCATGTCCAGCCGGCTGTCGACCAGCACCCCCAGGGCCTTTCCCTCCGTCAGCTCTCCAGCCGCTCCTCCCCAGCCTGTAGCACTGCTGGGGTTGTGGTGACCCAAGGGCAGGACCCGGCACTTGGCCTTGTTGAACCTCATAGCATTGGCCTCAGCCCATCGATCCAGCCTGTCCAGGTCCGTCTGCAGAGCCTTCCTACCCCTGAGTAGATCAACACTCCCACCTAGTTTAGTGTCATCTGCAAACTTACTGAGGGAGCACTCAATACCCTCATCCAGACCATTGATAAAGATGTTAAACAAGACCAATCCCAACACTGAGCCCTGGGGGATGCCTCTTGTGACCGTCCTCCAGCTGGCTTTAACTCCACTCACCACCACTCTCTGTGCTCGGTTATCCAGCCAGTTTTTAACCCAGCTTAGAGTATACCTGCCTAGGCCATGAGCCACCATCTTTCTTAGGAGAATGCTGTGGGAGATGGTGTCAAAGGTTTTACTCAAATCCAGGTAGATGACGTCCACAGCCTTCCCCTCATCGACTAGGCAGGTCACCTGGTCATAGAAGGAGATCAAGCTGGTTATACAGGACCTGCCCTTCATGAACCCATGCTGACTGGGCCTGAGTCACTGGCTGTCCTGCACATGCCATATGAGCGCCCTCAAGATGAACTGTTCCATGACCTTCCCAGCCACTGAGGTCAGGCTGCCGCACTAAGACAAAGGATGTGACGTTTGCCTCTCAGAGAGGCCTCAGGGACTTCCGCTGAAACAGTTTCGCAAAGTTGCAAATACAGGTAAGTTTTTTAAGGCGACAGATACAACAGGTGTGGAATTGCCGTTGATAAATGCACTTACTGCGACAGCGCTAATGTACTACAATAATGCTGGCCAAGTTTTCCACGGTATTCTTCGCCAGGGGCGAAGGCGCAGTTCTTACCAAGAAGGTGTCCTGCTCTTGGACCCTGTCTTCTGGCTCAGGGGGCTGATTACTTTGCGGATAGCCTGTCTGACTATTAAACACTGAGGCAAAGAAGGTATTAAGTACCTCAGCCTTTTCTTCATCCTTGGTGACAATGTTCCTCTCCACATCCAGTAGAGGATGGAGATTCTCCTTGGTTTTCTTTTTATCGTTAGTGTATTTGTAGAAACACTTTTTGTTGTCTTTCATGGCAGTGGCCAGTCTGACTTCTAGTCAGGCTTTTGCCTCTCTAATTTTCCCTCTGCATGGCCTAACAAGATCCCTATACTCTCCTTGAGTTGCCTGCTCCTTCTTCCAAGAGTGGCAAACCCTCCTTGCTGTAAAGAACAAAAAATGTTCCTGAGAACAATCTGAAACCTAAACCTGTCCATGTTTTTCAGGCCAGATTGCTCCCCCATGGTGTATTAGGACTATATTCTCCCAGGATTCACTCCCTTCCTTACACCCCTGAGGATACTGCTAATTAATGAGCATATTGAGGGAAAATCATTGGCCAAACCCTTCATGAGATTTTTTTACCCTGCAAAATTTTATCTGAATCTGTAAAAACAAGATCTAAACCGGAAAAATGCAGACTAAAACTTTCCAAGTTTTTGCAGTCCTTCTGTCAGACTGGTGTCTGTTAAAACTCAAGCTTTTTTTCAAATGAAAAGTGCTGGATAACATAATTTTTTATTCATAATTATGTAACTACAGTCTTTACTGATATTGCCAAAAGACAAAATTCAACCATTCAGCATGCCTCCTCTTTAATTATCGGTGTTCAATAAGGATAATACGCCTTCCTCTAAACTCACTTCCCCCCTCCCTGAAGCTGAAGATTGGCTTTGCCCATTTCTTTTATCTCTTCGAACTTCCACTTCATGACAGGATGGGAGTTTTCCTTAGAGGAACCAGCCAGGGTTAGTTTTGTTTGGGAAACTGGGAGCAGCATCGGTGGTCTACACAGTGCAATTTCACTCCAAGAATTTGTGAATATCTTCTCCATTCTGAACTGATTTACAGGATTGTGGAAAACTAAAAGAAGATATTTTGGGGCCACATTTAAGCTTTTTGAGTTGGAGCATTTAAATTTCTTATACTTTGACTTCTTGGAAACGGATGTCAATGCAAAAATCATTCCATCAGCACATTATGTTCTGTTGGTGAGATAATCAAGGTTAGAGAAACTGCTTATTACCTAGCACGGACAGCAAAGTCATCTCACCTTTCTGCTAATCAAATCCTAGGTGAATGCAATTTGAATACTTTTGAAAAACAAACAACACCGCTGAGGGCAAACTGAGTTTCTAAATCATAAATTCCTGAGTAGATAGGACAGCATGCAGAGTGTTTTAAGCAAAGACCATCTGCCCATGGGACCCCTTTGAAATACTTTTAGGTGTGAAATGTCATCATAATTTTTAGAAAATGAGAAAGAACTTCCACAGAACTTGCAGGTAAATGATCATACAACATCAAAAAATAAATGTCCCACATGTGGGCCTGTTTAAAAGCTGATAAAAAACGTAATCTGGAAGACAAATATGAAAACCAGTGATATTTCTTGGTAGAAAAATGCATGTGGGGAATGGTATCAGATTCCCCCAGCTGACAACGATCAGTATGCATTACAGACAAGTACTTTCTTAGTACTTGGGTGCCTCCATACATCAGGTTCATCTCTTGCTCACTGTGTTAGCTTCCCACAGAAGCACTGCTAGCAGGGTTAGAGAAGATTTCAGAGCCAGGTAATCTTTTGCCTACCAAAACTGTACTTAAATATTTTTAAGAGAGAGATTCATCTAAGTAATTTTTTAAAATCTCCAATAATGGAGGATCTACAGTCTCTTTGTGAAACATATTCCCACCCTTAACTATCCCTACAGTTAGGAATTTTTCCCTAATGTCCAACCTAAATCTCCTTGACTGCAATTTAAGCCCACTATTTCTTGCCCTAGCCCCAGTGGACATGAAAAACACTTTATTCATTTCCTTTTTGCAGCCATTTTTTACATGTTTGAAGATACTTACATCTCCCTTCAATCTTCCCTGCTCTAGACTAAACAAATTCCATCATGCTGAATATTCAGGACCTCAGTGGCCATTTACAAAGTGCTCATGTATCAGGGCACAGGAGACCTGAATGACTGTCTAGGCTCCTTGGTAAATAATGGCTCTACTTGTCTGTCATAGGGAAACTGTTTAGGTTGAGGAAAAAAGGAATATGAACCTGAGGTATTTTAAGAACCAGTTCAGATGCATGCTGTGTATTCATCCTAAAGATGTGAATGGTTATTGTGGAACCAGCCAGCCTCATGCACAAGAAGAAGAAAAGAAAGGAAAACCAAAGCAAGGGGATAGATTTCTAGGAAGCAATGGGAAGATTGGACTCAAAAAGGAGTATTGCTTCTTTTAAGCCTGCTGGAGAGGTAAGGAGCTGAAAAGTAGCGTTGTAGGTCCTGGAATCTCTGCCTTCCATCTAGATCACGTGAGGGTTCATCTGTGAAAGCTCCCCTAACGACATAAAAGTCATCTGAAGGTCATAAGGTGCCTCTGCAATTGATGGACTAGCAGAAAACTAAGTCCACTAAGTCCACAGAGTTGCCATGCTCTGTCAACAGCAGTCCAAGTACCAAGAGAGGTACAGCTTCCCAAACCACCAAAGGATTCGCCCCTCACATCTCTCCTCTATGTGCGAAGTGTAAATTCCTTTTCTCCCTCTTGTTTAATGCCTTGGCTGATACAGACAAGTGGCACTGGGCATACCTGAAGAAAAGAAAATCCACAGGTAATTTTTACCTCCTGTGGAGAGAGTGAGCCACACTTGACAGATGTTAATTATAACACTTAGAGTTATACTAGAAGGTGCTCAGATACTGAAGAGATAGGAATGGAATTATAAATACAGTAGGTCTTAGATCTCATTATGCAGTAACTCTGGATTTGAATAAAACCTAGACTGACTGTCAGTGATGCTATTGTAACTAAGTGGTGTGAAAAGGGGGGAAAGATGTAGTGTTTCCTTCCCACAATTAATCTTTGCAAGGATTCTTCCAGATAGATAATTCTGATAGATTCGTAGGGAATTTGTCTTAATTCTGCACTGCCTTTCTCCTGTTTCTAATCCCAGCACCTGAATATTTTCCAGTAATGTTAAACAATGTGACTAAGCATCTGTCAGGTGTTTGGTCTCTCATCTTCCCAAGGGCAGAAGTACGAGTGTGTGTATAAGCGGAAGCAGATGGCAGAGTAAGCATATTCTGTATACATGGACGTGGTGAATGCAGTAATGTTGTTTAAATACCAAATCCTCAATAGCTTTACTTTAAATAGCAGCGTAACAAGCTGGGAGGATGAAAGTTGTGGAAATGTTTTGGAGGAGAAGGCTGTGTAGGAGAGGAGGTGAGGGCCATTCCAAAGAGCTGTGTGGAAGGGATTTTGCAGCACTGCAACCACAAGGCACCACTGGATTCTCTAATCTGCAAATAGAGAATCAGTTAGGTGCTGTGTTAAGGCATAAAATAAAATTGCGGCACAGTTTGGTTGCTTTTGTAGAACTGATGGGCAAAACCTGCCATTTGAGGCACAAAAGGCGTGTGCCCAGAGTGATGATGAGAGGGGGAGAAGGAAGCCCAGGATGGGGGGATGCTTAGTCAGATCTAAGAGAGAGAGAGTGGGAGCTGAAAGGAAAGAGCTGCTGACTAGCCTTTCCATGTGGACACTTTATACTTATTCTTTTTATTACATTTTAGAGCACAACTTTGGAAGCGAAGTCCACCAGTTTGGCTGCCCTTAACACTGAAAACCAGGAATTTCTGAAGAACAGGGGCAGCTTTTGAGGCCAGCAGGTTAAGCACGAGTGGCTATGAGAGCACAAGGTGGATGAGTGACCGAAACCTGACGGCCGTACTCCTTGACGGGCAGAGGACAGAGCCCTGGAATCTGACAGCTCCAGCTGAGACTTTCTACAGGAGACAGAAAGCAGCCGGCATCCCTGAAGTTTCTTTACATGATGAGGGAACTTGAAATCGTTATTGTAATTTGTGAAAGCAGTAAGTAGGTCATTGTGTCTTATCCAGTTCCCTCCCTCATTTTGTTTTCTTTTCTTCCTTTAGAAAAGCATACTTCCTTACACATTTGATTATTCGTTTGCAAATGGGAAGCACTTTTTGTTGAGCACACAGATAGTATAACGTGCTTGTCATTACTGTCCAAACGCGAGTAGTTTGGATGGAGGCTCAAGGCAGAGCTTATTAAAGAACCTTAAAAACCAGTGAAACCTCACCAGTCAAAGCGCAGGAGAAGGTTACAAACACATCCCATACCTTTTTTTCCTATGTGAGTGCTTGTGTCACTACACATGACTTGACATCCCTTCTGATGTTGCAAATGTCAGGTGCTGGTTGGTGTGCTATAGGAGAGAAACAGAAAATCAGGACAGGATATCAAGTTATGAAATTTTGCTTTTCCTCTCTGCACTTCTGGTTTTTATGGGTTTTTTTTTGGGAGGGGAGATAGTGAATGGGTTTTGATCATGAAAGATAGTTCAGGTCTGGGTGATTATTATACTTCTTGAGTGATAAATATTACCTTTTCCTTTCCTAGTCCTATTACAAATCCCAAAGGAAGCTAATATAGGAGCATGCAGGGAGGCAGAGGAGAAGAGTAAGAAATTGCAGGACAATATTAACAATTGGAGAAAAAGGAAAAAAAAAAAACAGTCCGAAAAGATTCAATTAGGATAAAGGAATGCTAATTCACTTAGGAATATTAATACTCAGCAAACATACAAAGGAAGAGAGTACAGAAATGACAAAGTCTCTAGAACTAAGAAAGGAAGAAAAAGAACAGAAGCTCAAGTTATAATCAGTGTGAGGATAAAGATACAATTTGTGTTTGTTCATGCTGAATGTTTCTGGCAGAACCAATGTGTTCATGGGGTATTATTTTTTTTTAAATATTTTTCTCACTTTGCAAATAATCCAAAACTCATAAGACTACGTAGTCACTGTAACATACAGTATTAGGAGCTTATATTTATCCCATTTGGGTTACATATATTATTTTCCATAGCCAAATTATCTATGTCTGTTTTATCAAAGGGGTCAAATTCTGCAAAGGACGGGGCATACTTATATTTTTATGCTGCTCCCTGAAAACTTATACAGCAACACCAGCCATAAAATTCAGCTCTATCTCCTCCTGTACTAAAGATTATAGGTGTATCAAGCATACATGAAAGACCAATTATATCCCCATCTTTTTTGGTCTAGGGCTTAAATCTCTTTCCATATTTGCAAAACCATGACTAGGACCACTACTAGAGAAGCACATCAAACTGCAGGCAAATTAAATTCACATGTCTTCACTTGAAAATATCTGCAGGCAAAACAAAGGTAAGTCGAAGACAAATTTCAGTTTTATTGCAGCCTCTCAAAGGCAACTTTGCAGCAGGATCTCAACTGAGCCTCTTTTAGGATAGAAGGAAATGCAGCAAACTCTGAATGGCCCTAAAGTGACATCATATAAGCCATGGTTTAGTGAGATATGGAAGCACGTATCCAATTTCTGTGAGACTGTCCAAATGCCTAAAACATAGAGGATCTATGTTTTAAATCAAAGTGTCTGCTCCCCAGATTAGAGATAAACATATATCTAAGTGTCTTACTGAATCAGAGACAAGCCTTAGACTGAACCCTACAACCATTCTGGCTCATTTTAAAACTGACCTTAGAAAATTCATTATTTGAAAATACACTCCAGTTTTTTAATTGATATTTATTCTCTATTTTCCTCCTGTGACTGTATCTTCTCCTGGACCCCATGGCCATCTCTCCTAAATTCTCACAGCAGTTGCCCTTCCTGCAGATTTTCTCCACAAGGTGGCAAAATGCAATAAAGCACATCCCTGTGTTTCTGCCCTGCAGTTCACCTTAAATTAAAAAAAAAAAAAAAAAAACAAAAACGAACTAGATTTGATTCCCCTATCAATGGAGGCTTAAAACAGAGGAGAAACAGGGACTGCTCTGAATACTTTCTATGTGCTTGCTGTTGCCAAGGAAACCATTCCCCTGGCATCCCAGTGCTGAGCATATCTTGCACTTCTAGCATTTTGGTTCTCAGAAAATTAAGACTGTATCATGCTATCATGGTGTGGAGAAACTACTAGGAAATGAGGACAAACACTGCTTAAAATAATAGACCCAACTTCTAAAAACAAAACATTTATTGAGATCAGATTTTAAATGTTCTGCATTTTTATTTTTTTTAAGACTCAGCCTTGTACAAATATAGATTAAGGTGCAAGGACGGACCCTGGTTCATGCTGAATGTGCAGGAAAGGGTGCTGGTATTTAGCAGTTGTTTCTCCACTGTAACACAAAATTAGCTGTGGGGTGTGTGGCAGACAAAAAAGACTATGAATAGCTGTGATTTCTTGTATCATGCCATAACAAATATGATGATGGCATACAGTTTTTATGTGTGGGTAAACATATTAGGACAAATTTATCCCTGATATGACTCTATTGATTTTGCTGTATCATCCAGGGACAAATTTGCCATGGTGTTTCATGGCCAGACCTTTGATCCTCTAGAAGTTATTTATGAAGCAGTGAGCAAATAAAGTTTTCCAGGGGGACCCTGACATATGATCAAATATCAAATGAAAAAGTCATATTCTGTGTTCACACAGGCTGGAATTCATTTTTGTATCGTGTCCTAAGTAACGGTGGTAACACCAGCGTAATGAAACATTGTCATAAGTTTAAGGAAAATAAAATTTGAACCAGTCAGTAAATGTTTTAGGCAGGTACAAATGTATTTACCCAATAGTCCTTTGTCACCCTAGACATCATCTATTCTATGGCCAAAAGGGAACAAATTATCTTTCATATTATCCCACCCATCACTGTGTTCAAACTCTCACTTACTAGGATAGTTTCAACTGGAGTATCAGAAGGCATTAGGAAGATTATAAACAATGGAGCAGTTCCAGTGAGTGAATACAGAATCTGTCTTCAAGACCTTCAAACTAACCTTTTTTCATGACTCCCGGGAAACACTAGCGTCTGCCAAGTACTACCAATAAGAGGAATGCTGTTCTTATCTCTGTGTCAGCTGATCATCACCTGCTGCCCAGACATAAGGTCTCTACTGGAACATAATTATCATTGTTCGGGCTAGAACTCAAAGTTTCAAAGGAACACCTTCATGAAAGCCTTTTCATCCATGTATACTGGCCACAAACGTACTCTTTAAAATAAGATGAGAATGAGTAATAAGAAGCAGGAACAGATGAAAATGTGAGGCAATATGGACACCTACGCTTTTACTCTGAGAATAAATTGTTGATTCTTGAGTATTTCAACTGGGACCACAAACATGTGCCTGGACTGCTTTGTAGTAATGTAAAATTATTTTAGGAAAAAAGCTGGCCGATAGGTTAATAAGGAAATATACTGCCAAATTCTAAGTATTTTCACATCATGACTATTCATGAGATTATAGAAAACGAACGCTGTTTTGCAGTATAGCCAAATACCTTGCCTTCTCATTCTTCTTACTCTGTGCTGGAAGACATTGAAGGGCTTCATAGTGTTATTACGAAGAATGCTCTGCTTTTTTTAAACAATGAGGAATAACCTGGAAAGTTATAGGACTTACATTCAATTAGTTTATCATTGTATTGCTGGACATCCTGTAGAAACATAAGACTTGGAGACATTAAATCACTAATTAGCAATTATAAGAACACTCTTTGACGGTGGGATTTTGTTGCCTAAGGAATGTGTCTTCAGAGAAGATTGCACTGATCCTCATTCTGTAGCTGTTCAGAAAACAGTGCGCATCTGCACATCATTCGTAGGTTATTCCACATATTGTCTGTGATGCAAATAAATACATGCACAAATATGTGCTAGAACTCAGAGAGAGGATAAACTGCCTTTCGTCTGGACTTCTATGCGCTGACCTGCATTCTTTGGTAGTAAGACCTTATCTTTCTCTCTGTCTGCCTCTCCTCCTCCCCCAATGTATGTACATAAAGAAACTCATAATTTCTTGAGTTTTTTCAGCCTTCTGGTTTCAAAAAAGTCACGGCTCTTGGTGGTAAAGAGAACTTCCCCATGTTGACTTCTTTCTTGTTTTGTGTATGCAGCTCCATGAGCATTGATTATCATGCTACCTACATGATGTATTCCTTGTACTCGTTTAAAATTTATTTAGAATTGGAACTCCTTGGACAAAGGATCCTACTTTTTTTGGCCTGCATCCCTCCTAGTTAATGCTAGGCTCTTAAATGGATGCCTGAACGAGGAGTTACGATGCTCCCACTTCTCCTTAGTAATTACAAAGGGATCTAGGGCTTCTTCAAGATAATTCCTCTCTTTGGTGGTCTGACTCTCTCTCAGAAAGTGCCGATTACTTTCTATTGACCATAAAGGCATCCCAAGATATGTGGCTTCAACTTAGTTGACTCAATTTCAGTGAATCTGAATCTGTCTGTTTTTACAGTGTGATGGACATGAAGAAGTATAAAATGTTTTCTGTGTAGTTTCAGGTGAAAATACTACCTATGTTTGGACTATTCATGTCTGATGGCCCCAGCCGAATTCAGGAGTCCGTATTGCTAGGGACCATACAAACATATTACCATTAATTCTTCTTCCACTTTGTTGTTTAAACGAACATCACAAGCAGAAACTGATATGAGGAACAGGAAGGTGAAATGTCCTGCTTGAATCTGAATAGCAGACCAGAAGAGCTGCAATCAGGATCTTGGTCTCTTTATTACTACGCCAATTGCCTTGATGACTTAGTTCCTTGCTGGAGCCAAGAAACGTACAGCTGTATCTATTAAAGAAGCTCAAAAACATTTTGGGAGCATGAATGTTTCTCCTATCCAGCCTGAAGAAATTATTTGAATAATTTCTTTCTGAATCCACACACACACTGCTCGATTTCAAATTTAAAGCTGGCTGGCAGTTGTTATGGCCAGTTGTTATTCAGTAAAAAAAAAAAATCTAAAAAAATACTTCTCCAATTATGTGTATGCAAAACTCAAATGACGCTTTTTTTCTAACATCTGTCTCACAAAGGGTACTTTTGATAGGATTATTGTAAATGTTGCTTCGGCTACTTTCTAACACACAGGATGATACCTCTATTTGGTAGATTCTCTTAATCTAGTTTTGGAATTAAACTTACGCAAGGCCAGTGATAACTAGATAAACTTAAAGAGGGATACTTATTTCAGTCATCATTCTCTAACAGTAATTTTCTGTCATAATTAAACAGAATAATCTGCAACTTTTCCTTTTCTTTTTACACTTCTCCATTTGTATCTCAGGGTATTTGAGAAGCTGATCTCGGACTCCCTAAGTATTGCTTGTAGATAATGTACACAAATAAAGATTGACCCTGTGTTAGAGCTTTTAGAAGAATAAAGGATGTGAGAAAGTGAGACTTATTGTAGAGCTGGGGAATTGAAACACAGAGAAATCCCACGAAGACAGACATACAAGCTTCACTTGAGGCACATGAATAATGGAATCACTAACTTTGTCCAAATAATAGCAGGGGGCACGGGGAGGTATCTCCAACTGAGTGCAGTTCTGAGGAGAACAATTTTTTATTGAGGTGAGCATAATTAGGAGTGAATAAATGAATAATTGAACTGAATGTCTAGAAAGAACCCTTAACAATGCTTGCTCTGTGGGGACATGGAATATTTTCCTCAGGGGACTGACAGAAGATCTGGTACTTGAAACATTCAAAACTAAACTGGATGAAGAATTGAAAAGTTTACAGTCTCTCCCAGAAAGAAGTGCTCTGTAAGTGCTTTTAACGTAGGTTTTACCTTTTCCCATTCCAGAATACTGTGATTTATTACAAGAAAGCATTCAGATCTCTATTAGAATTAGAATTACTACTTAAGGGTCTGGTTTCTCATCAATATATGGGAATTTATAGACCTGATTTCAAATAAAGTTAATGCATGCTGCCTCTGTAAATCCTCTCTATGTGATGTAAGTCTAGACCACCTAGAATAAATAAAAAAAAAAAAGTGAGATTATTTACCTAATAGATCCAAAGAACTCCTCTGGCACACATACCAATTTTAAAGCTGCATCTAATTTACCTGATAAAAGATAACAACTCCTCTGGTGCTGTTAAGGCCTGTAGGAGAAATAATTATACAGGTACTCATACTTAAGGAAAAGTGCATATTATTTAACTAATCCTTTGTTGTTCAGCTGCAAGAACCACTGATGAACGCCCAAGGCTGAATTTTGTTCTCTGATATGGATGGGCAGAACCTGTTAGACAAAGAGAAGCTGTGCACATGCATCCAAAGCTAGAAGTATTTAAACATACCTGGAAAATTTTCGTATTTTTAATTGATAAAGAAACCTACATCTTATGGCCCGAGGAGCATATTTCTAGCTAAGTTGAGTTTTCAGAACTGCAGCTTGGGATTTAGTTGTCTACAGTTATCTTAAGTCTTACTTTAAATTTCATGTTTTCCGTGATTGTGGGTCCTCACTGTTGTAAGCCACTTGGAGTGCATCCTTCTGGTTCACACGCTTGTGAATTTAAACCTGCCGAAGATCAGAGCCCTGACTCAGGACCCTGAGTTTATGCCTAAAACATAGAAGTTTACATAAAATAACATTCTGCTAACCTCTTATTCTCACTGAAGTCAGGATACATGGCTGATGGAAACATTTCTTGCTGGAGCCTCACCTCACCCGGGCCAGGAATCACTGCTGAATCCCACAGCCTTACTTACTGAATTCATTGCAAGCAAAAAAAAACATTAGCAACAGGCTGTAAATCACATCCTTTCTTTTAACTATATTTTTTTTGCGCTTTCTTGAGATCCCTTTTCACAAGTGGTGTTCTCTGGCACTTAGATGACTTTCTTAGGGATCATATAGTGAGGCACAGCTGAGAAGCACAGAAAATTAACCCTGGTTAATACAAGAAATTTAAAGCTAACCAGATGTATGTGTGGACACTCTCATTTTGAAATAAAGTTCATCCTCCAAAAAGTTAGACTATTTGACCTCATGTCACTTTATTTCTGAATGACAGTCTTCATACAGAGTTTTAATCAGCCACAACTACAAATATTTCAATTTTTCTTATTTATCTTTACCTTTCCATGTGGTAGGTAGACAAGCTCTCAGGATCATCTCGTTTTAAGTAACACTAAAAATATTCCTTCTCCAAGACTGGTGATATATTATTTCTCATACTACTGTGGCACACCACATTTCTTATGGTACAAAACTAATGAGACAAAAGGCAATTATGTTAGTAAAATATTATTCTGGAGCCCAAGAACTGTGAGGCTGCATCAGCTACAGCAACAATTTTCCTTTACTTTTTTGCTTTCTATTCTTACTTTTTGAGGCATTAGTCACCTCCTCTCACTCCACCTCTGTCTTATTCTTTTGGACTAAGGATGGGGTTTCATTATTTGTACTGATGTCTGTCACAATGTCTATGACTTTGACTGGGAGTCTTTAGGTTTTATTGTGATAGAAATAATACTTTAAATGAGTGCCAGACAGCTTTCACAGCTCTATTTTCAACAGAGGAAATAGAGACAGTGAAACATTTCTGTGAGTGCCTTTCTGGGCACTCTCAAGTGGCTATTGAGGTCACCAGGAGCAGGACCTCACAGGCGGGTCCCTTGCCTTCTCGTCTGTTCAGGAGAAAATCTAAGATTCACACTTGGTGGCAGTGTTTGGCAGAAAATCTGGAGAAAGCCCACGAGTAGCATCCATGATCCAAATGGGGATCTGGGTTCATGTTTATTAAGATGAAAGATTCAGCTTGAATTTGTGCATCATCCTTGTGCGTGATAATCAAAGCTTTGTCAAAGTCTGCAGAAGTAATTTAAACGGCCATTAAAATAAAAAGATAGAGAAGCTCTCAAGCCAGCCCCCACTGCCATAATAAATTCTTGCTTCATGCAACTTTCCTATGCAGATTGTCAGAGCACATAAACAAACAAAGGTGGGGGAGGCTTGCTGAGCCCCTGCTGCTGCTGTAGCCATTACTGCCACCAAGCAGGGCCAGTAATACCACTCTCTTGTTGCTATCTGTGTTTGCCATGTTTATCTTACACAGAGCAGAGGCATCGGTGCATTGCAGAGAGCAAGGTTCTTGTAAAGGCGATTGTAGATAACCACATGCCATTGTCAATAGGGTTGTCAAGCAACCATATGTATGTGTGTTCACTTCTGTGTGTGTGTATGCTGGGTAAAGAATAGCTAGAAAAAGTACAGTGCAGGTATTTATTTTCTCTTCTTTGGGTCAGGATTCTTTTATGATATGTGTTTTACCTAAGCTAGACGTAATATGGAGGTGTCAACAAATAATCACATAAGATAGGAAAGTTTGGATATCCTCCATGTTGGAATACAACCAGCTCAAGGCTCTGAAGGCTGATCTACTCTAAGGAATGGCAAGATCTGGCTCTTCGTAACATCCATAATTTGCTCCTAAGGTTTTGGCTTTGCTTTATGTCCAGGTCTAACACCAGAGATGGTGGATATCTATTAGCATCTTATCTGCTTAATAGCTGTCTGCTTATCAGGGCATAGCTGTGAACTCTGGCACTGGGGTGACCCTTGCTCACTTCCAGCGGTCTTGGACTGTTTAATGTAAAAAGTTATTTGTTACTTTATTTAAAGGAAGCAGCCTGTAATGATTACAGGGCTACTTTTATCCCCATTATAGTTCTCTATTTATAGGCATTCAGGCTTTCAGCCTGCCAGTAACACTGCTTATAAAGTCAGATGTATGGGAAATATTTCAAATTGAGATGAAGTAATTTCACTATACTCTAAAATACCATAAAACTAGCACAGAGGTTTCTAGTCCCAGAAGATGGATAGATGTGATATGTTCTTGGAAAGTTACCACTCTGCTTTTCCCACCTCATAACAGTTTTTGAGGCAAAACTGAAATACTGGAACTGTTCATGATGATAATCTGGAAGAATATAGGTTGACTCAATCAGCATATTTTGCTTCAGTAATTTAAGATGTGATTGATTGTGGTTTGGGCCCTATGATTTTTAATTTTTTCACATAATAAACCATAATTTTCAAATGGGAAACTCATTCTGCCATCTCAATAACATTGTATAGATATATAACATGTTGAACAATATATAACATATGTATTCTATAAGTCTCTAAAGATAGATAGATGTACAGCTCTCTGAAAACCCTCTTTCTACTCTGTATTAATTAGTACAGTGATGACACTTTAAAAAAAGAAAGGAATACTAATTCAGTCCTACAGCAGAGGTATGTGGATCTTCCAATTTTACAGATCGGAAAACTGACCACTGATAACAATGATCCAGAATAGAAAAGTTCTTTCTGGAGGTGAATGGACTAAGCTCCCTTGCATCACAAATGAAGGAAACCTGTCTTCATTCACAGATAAATTCCCAGCTGATTCTGTCCTGAATGTGAACAGCCAAGCAGCTTGCATTTCTCTACCCAGAGCAAGAGTGAGCTTAATCCATGGTGGCATTGCAGACACAGGAGAATCCAGTTGGCAAATCCATAAGGTCTAAAACTAGGACAAATATCTGGAGAAACACCAGCATATTATCAGTTTTGTCCAAAGCCACCTGTGAAAAATAAAGCATTTATGAGAGTTTGGCGGCTAACTGAGGAATTGTGTGAAGGACAGTAGTGGCTCTGCATGCTGAAAGTACATCCTTAAAGTGACAAATAACTATCCATAGGATCAGTTGAATGAGCAATCTTGTGGTTTAAGAATTCACTGTGTGTCGAGTGATCTGTAGTAAATGTCTGATTGCTTAATCTTAGTTTATGCAAAATATGAAGCAATTTTGCATAGCTTAATGCAACACCAAAGCTGATTAAGACCAATCGCAGTGCCTCATACTTGCCAAGTACATGCAGAGACAGTCACCGAAAAACATTTGCTGTGGGTACCCAATTAAGTCATGATTAGTTAGCTTTTCCCTAGGAACCTTTGAGGATCTCTAAGAAACATAGATATGAAGATATTTTGGCATTTAAAGATGAAGATAAGCTCTTTAAAAACACTTTGTCTAAGGGCAAAATCACCATCCCCATTGCCCTGTCCAGTTGACAGCTAGGCAGCTGGTAAATCAAATCATGGACACAAACCAACATTCCTGAGTACTAGGCAGTGTGACCATCTTGGGTTTCTTCTGAGATGACAATTTGGGGTGCATAACAAACCAATGGTAATGATCTTTGTTCTTGTGGAACCCGGCAGACAGTCTAATTGAGGGAAAAACAGCATGGGACTCGGATAACTGTACCTTGATAGACTCAAACTGCATACATTTCCATAAAAACACTTAGTCCTAAATCTTAAACTCTGAAAATCTAGAAGGAAGGAAAGAATCTCAAGATAATTCGGGAAGAATATGTTATGTAGATTCTCAAAAAGTTTTAACAAGAGCCTTTTTGAGAACTATTCAAAAAGATAACCGTGTTAAGCGACAGCACAGGATTGTAGATTAAAATTCAGTAAATATTAATTAGAATAAATGCAATTATACATACATCTGTGAACAGAGAGGGAAATGAGCAAGACAAAGTCAATTAAATGTAAATTTAAATTTAATTGAAATTCTAGATAGTAGAGATATTTTTATGAGCTACTGAGGGATCCCTGAGCAATTTCAATTCCTGATTGACATCTCTTGCCCAACTAATGCAAGCTAATGGATGTTTTTGTGTGTGAAAAAGGAGTTTAGTATGCTCTGTACCTTCTGCTGGTAGCAGTGTCCTTTTCTGATGCTGTGATTCTCCCGCAGAAGAGCAACAGCATATATTACGGATATTAAACATTAGGTTTCTACTGGAAAAGAAGTACATACAGATATTTTCCGGGATATTTTCTTGTATTATGATTGAAATTCAGTCTAATGTTTTATTGAACTGATTTGAAACGCAAATAAAATCATTCCAGCTAGAACAATGAAATATGTATTTTTTTTCTTTTATTTATGACAAAAATAATTTTTGTCAAAAAAATGTAGTTCTGTGGACAATGTACTGTAGGAGAGAAATAAACCTTTCTCATTAAGTAATCCAAGTTTTATTCTATATAGAACCTTACCTCAAAAAAAAGACTAAAAAAAAACCCCAAATAAACTAAGATTAATATTCTGAAAATGACATTGAAACGCTATAGGACAAAAAGTACTGAGTATTATATGCAACAGTTACATGTTTTTTCCCACACCTATATAAAAAAGTCCACTAAGTCGATATTGAAGATACTTGTGATTTAGCAAATGTCTGATATTGGTATCATAGTTTTCTCACATATTGCGATATTAATAAGTAGTGCGGAGGACGGTGGAACTTTTCAGTGGATTTCAACATACTGTGGAGGTACAGCTGCCTAATGACAGATGGAATTCAACTGGGATACATGTAAGGTTATCCTCATAGACAGAAGTACTCTAAACTTCTCATATGTTTCTCAAGCTGCAGGATTCTCTGAGGATCTAAAACATTTGGAAACTGGTGGAATGTTTGACTAAGATATCTGTTCATTAGTTGGCAGCCACAGGAAAAGCAAATATGATTCTTGGTTGCACGAAAACAAAGAAGGGTTAGAAAGAGTTTATATAAAATATGATGCTACCGCATTGGGAATAGTCAGATTCGTCTCGAAGAATTGTGATTCCAGATTGCTTTATTCCCATGCAGTAACTGGGTCTACCTGCATACCCATGGTATGAAAGACCGTCCAACAGTAAAAAGTAAGGATTTTTTTCAAGTACGCAAGGAAATTTAATACTGGAAAACCTAGGGAGTATTCTGAAGAAGAATTCAAGGCTAATTATAGATTGTATATCCACAAGACACTATTTATTCACTCTGCTCTTTTATGCTCTTGCCCTGAAGTTATTAGAGCAGAGTTAAGTGCCAACATACGAAAATAAGACTGAATAAGGTGAAAGAGAAACAGAAAACCTGACTTACCCAGTGGATTTTCCTACTTCAGGAAGCCTTCATGTCAAACATTATAAGAAGACTTTTTAAAAGAAGATAAATCAGTCTTTTAGCAACGGTAAGTAGCACATATAAATGCAGACAAAATGACAATGCAATAAGCCTGCTTCAAAACATACCTGATGGATTCATAGCAAAATAGTAAAGAGAGTACGGTCCCAAGGCTCCCTGTATGATCAGTGGAGAGTCATCCAGGTCATGACTGACAGGAACCCAGCACAAGTACACCAATTGTGTCTCCTGGGAGGCCTGGCCCCCACCCCACATTAACTATAAAGCAAGCCTCAGGAAATATGCCCTGTATTTAAAGGGCTGAGTTGCAGGCCAAAGTCAGGCATTGTGAGTACACTTGTCACAGAGACTCAAGCCCAAGCAGTAATTCCTTTCTCACTGTACAACACTGCATAACGGATGTGGCTGAATTAATTCATCAGCTAAGAGAATGCAAGTATACTCTGCTAAGTACGAAGAGAACAGGGTTCACGGTGTTTTGGATTTGAGTTTTTTCTCCATATATACTCTCAAGGCAACATGAAGCACTGGAAGCACTATTCTGATATTATCAGAGAAGGCAAATACAATGTTCATATGCTTCTTGAATTGGATAAATGCTTCTTTTTATTTTAGTAAGGAGATTTATAGAAGCAGTTCATAATGAAGATGAGAATTTTATCTGCCTTTAACTGTACAAACCAATTAGATTATTGTAACATTAAGGAATGCTTTAATATAAAATAAGCTAACTGGAATACGAATGTGAATGACAAGCTTGCTCTTTATGACAAGCTTGCATAGAAAAAAAGGACACTGCAATAACAGGTTAGGTTTTCTGTGTTGTCCTTTGCTCCCATAACTCATGAACTTCAACCAAAGTACAGCTAAAATTATCCTTTCACTGTTCAGTAAAACTTGTCCTTAAAAATGGTATAGAGAAGTTTCACACGTGCATATGCTAATCAGTATCATATGTAAACCAGAAAACAATTTAAATTAAAATATTATACAGAGATATATTTTGTCTGTCATTGAACCAAACTACAAATTTAGTTCAATAGCAACAGAGCTGGAAAGGACTGCCATACACTGGTATGATAGATCAGTACAACTGATCTTTCTAATTAAGCCTGGCTGCAAGGTCACAAGGACGTTTTTTCCTCTTTTTCACACTCTTTTCTTAGTACGAGTCTGGCATGAAAAACAATAATTTCCTTAACTCCCATTTGGTATTGAATAGTCTCTGCCCCAAGTAGTGCTAGTTTAACACAGTAAGAAGTAGTAATAATTTTGCAAGGATTAGGACTAATACAGCCCAATTTCTCAGTCTTGCCTCGTGCCTGTTCAACATTGGTGTCCAAGAAAGTGTCAGAATTTCAAATCATCTTTCTCATACATGGTGTCACGTAACTAAAAAAACCCCGAGCCTCAATAATGTGTAAGTCTACAGCGTAGGTACTTATGTGTGCAAAACCAACTTTAGGCAGTCTCAGTATTCATTGAACAGAATACAAGATTTTTATCACATAGGAAACACATATGTTGCCTGAATCCCATTGCAAGTGTTGTATTGCCTATATTTGAATTAGCTCGCTGGTGTGCAATGGGGTATGAGTCTAGTATCCAGACTTTACCTCCATCATAGCACTTCAAGCTACAGGGTTCTTTTTGAAGGCACCTATACTATCAGACCACTTCTGCTGGGAGTAATTTCTGCTAGGGACCATATGACTGAGACTTAAGCGTGGTATATGACATGATTTAAGCATCAGCCACCACAACAAAGATTGAGGTCACTCCTTAGTGTGCTGCTTCTTCTATTTAGAAATGTCTTAGTCCGGTAGTGAAAACCTTTGGTAAGAACAAAAAGCAAACAAGAGGGGAATTAAAGGAGATGGGAGATAGCTCCACTGTAGGACATGTGGGCAAAGCACCAGAACAAAATTCACGTGGCTTTGCTCAGATTCCTGGTTCTACAACAGTTTTTTAGTAGGACGTGGGAAAAGAGTGAAATATTAATGATTTCAAGGCCCGTTTGATCAATATTTAAGGTATAGGGTGTACTTGCACTCTCCCTTGCTTGTCATGCTACATTTAGATTAACATTTCTTGTAAGCAGAACCATTTCTTCTAGTGGCTGGCTACAAAAGTCAACTGGAACTGTCAGGCTGCAGCATTACAGGTGTATAGCAAACTTCAGGCTTTTTTCAGGTAGCTGAATTGCCAGATACAGCTTCAATCTTCCCTTCTTCTGGATGTTGTCTACCTCAACTTTAGCAAAGCTCACAGGTAAGTTTAGGAAGTGTGGGATAGACGAGTGGACAGTGAGGTGGATTGAGAACTGGATAAAGGACAGAGCTCAGAGGGTTGTGATCAGTGGTGCTGAGTCTAGCTGGAGGCCTGTGACTAATGGTGTTCCCCAGAGTTCAGTGCTGAGTCCAGTCTTGTTCAACATATCCATCAACAGCCTGGATGAAGGGACAGAGTGCACCCTCAGCCAGTTTGCTGATGATACAAAACTGGGAGGAGCAGCTGACACACCAGAAGGCTGTGCTGCCATTCAGTGAGACTTGGATAGGCTGGAGAGCTGGGCAGAGGAGCCTCATGAGGTTCAACAAGGGCAAGTGTAGGGTCCTGCACCTGGGGAGGAATAACCCCCTGCACCAGTACAGGCTGGGAGTTGATCTGCTGGAGAGCAGCTCTGTGGAGAAGGACCTGGGAGTTCTGGTGGACAACAAGTTGACCATGAGCCAGCAATGTGCCTTTGTGGCCAAGAAGGCCAATGGCATCCTGGGGTGCATGAAGAAAAGTGTGGCCAGCAGATCAAGGGAGGTTCTCCTCCCCCTCTACTCTGCCCTGGTGAGGCCACATCTGGAGTGCTGTGTCCAGTTCTGGGCCTCCCATTTCCAGAGGGACAGGTAACTACTAGAGAGAGGCCAGCAGAGGACTACAAAGATGATCAAGTGACTGGAACATCTCTCGTACGAGGACAGGCTGAAAGACCTGGGTCTCTTTAGCCTGGAGAAAGGAAGGCTGAGAGGGGACCTTATCAATGCTTACAAATATCTAAAGGGTGGGTGTCAAGAGGATGGGGCCAGGCTCTTTTCAGTGGTGCCCAGTGACAGGACAAGGGGCAGTGGGCACAAACTGGAGCACAGGAAGTTCTGCCTGAAAGTGAGGAAAAACTTCTTTACTTTGAGGGTGGCAAAGCACTGGAACAGGCTGCCCAGGGAGGTTGTGGAGTCTTCTTCTCTGGAGATATTAAAAACCCACCTGGATGCAGTGCTGTGTGACCTGCTGTAGGTGAACCTGCTTTAGCAGGGGGGTTGGACTAGTTGATCTCCAGAGGTCCCTTCCAACCCCTGCCATTCTGCAATTCTGTGATTCTTTCATTATACATGTGCTGTCTGTGGGACAGAGCATGTATATTGTTGTGCAGCTTCTCTCTAGCTTAGGTTTCATTTCTATCTCAAGTCATTTAAAGATAAAGTTACTCTCTAGACTGGAGGGAAACAGAAACCAAACTTCATAGCGGTCTTTCAACTTGATATGCTGGTGAAAGGTATTAAGTCAAGATATGTTGCTAGAAAAATTACAAGTTGCAAGGAGGGTCTGCTGTGAAAATACCCTTAGGTGGGCTGCCAAATTGCACCCTTTAATTGCACTGTCAATCTAGTAAAACATCATTAAAACAAGGAGAGGTAGGTTTGGGTCCATAGAACATTTAATCTATTCCAATATTTCAGGTTGATTTCTAGATACTGTGGAGACATTTGCAAACTACTATAGATCTCTGCATGCTGGTTTGCTTCCATTTGCACTTTAAAAAGCTGCTATATGAATAGGTAACAGCTTTCCAAGCTGAAAATGAGTGTGAACCATTCTAAAAGTTCACAGGCAGTGTGATTTTTTTCTTCCCATTCATCAAGTTTGCTAGTGTCAGTGCATCACCTTGTTTATCATTCATCTGAAAAATTACTTTAAAGTAGCATGAAGAGTTTGGATGTAAAACTGTGTAATCCAGGAAATTCACAAGTGCTGTGCTTTCTTCCTTGACTCAACCTCATCAGCTGGTGTTCCTTCAGGGTACAAAGTTTTGCCGAGAAACTGCAAACAGGACACATTTCTACCTACAGTATTATTTGTGATATGAAAAAAAAATATTAAGGGAAGACATTAAGGCTGGAGCTGAAAGATACTGGGCACTGTAATATCATCATCCTTCCCACATGACAAAGGGCTAGGAAGTCATGAGGAAAAGGTTTAGTATGTCAATAATGGCAACCACCTATGCCAATCCTCGCTATTATTTTATGCTATGCCAGCCTCCGAAATAAACTCACATGACAATCAATTAGCTGGAGCTCTGAATTCTGCTGATGTTTCTGCCTTCCCAGGGACTGCTGGGAACCCTTCACTTTATGGTTCTAAGGTTTCCACAAAATGGACTAAGTATGCCTAACATTAACAAACCCATTAGGATTCCCTTAACATAGACCGTATCATTATTTTCCTATTCCGTTTCATCTCTTGGATGAAAGGGGATCATGCAATGAAGGGGAAGATGGGTTTTTCCCCTCTTAACTTCAGTGTGCCCAGAAGAATTTGTCCTTTCTAGAGTTATTGTGAAGGTATCAAAAGGCAATGCTGGAAATGCTCTTTTTAACCAACACCCTACAAGAGGGTGCCTTGCTCTTAGCATAACCTCATTCCTCATCCAGGGTCTGCAGATTCCTGCTGACATTCCACAAATTGCAGCTTTGCTCTATTCTGGAGAGCAGTGGATACATAGCCAGTGAGAGGAAAAGAGAGAAGGGAAACATCGTAAGGTTCACCCTTGTGCTGCTGAGCAAAGACTTCCAGATAG
The DNA here is from genome assembly GCF_034619465.1 of Leptosomus discolor. NCBI lineage: Eukaryota > Metazoa > Chordata > Aves > Leptosomiformes > Leptosomidae > Leptosomus > Leptosomus discolor. Next base: position 88,482,095 of record NC_141419.1, read on the forward strand.
CACCACTTCAGGCAGTGCAAGGGAAAGGAGGAGTAGGGGAGACCTTAGCAGAGGCCTAACAGGGTCACGTAATCAGAACAGGACTGTACAAGGCCATGCAGAGCAGGACATAACACTGTTTTCATGGACAATGTTATAGCACAATGTCTAATCAGAGCCGTGTCTAACCCTTTTGAATTACAGTACTACTGAAGTGCAGGTGTATCTCACCTGGATTACCCTGTCTCTGTTCCAATCGATCTCTTTTTAGGCAGGAACATTCTTACAGTTTATATGTTCTTATAGATCCTAGCCCACTGTGGGGTTCATTTAGTTTAATCTTGGTGAAAAGAAGGAAACTGGGTGTTTAATAACATTATTAAAAATACAACAGTAAGATGTATACACACAGAGTGAAACTGCTCAGCCTTTCACAGAGAACATAGTACTAGTCGCTTGAGACAGGCAATCAGATTTCCCTCGGGGATAGCTGCTAAACTCTTCGAGATGAAAATAATGACCGTAAAATTATATAGTATAGAGTGGACATCATTAACATTGGCATACTCAGTGAATAAAATTAATATAAAACTCAGGAGCCAAACCTAAGTATTCGAGAAAATGTCTGCTAGAGGAAAAGTCTGCCATAAAAATGACATGAATCAGGTTCTGTTGGAAGTTTAGATTACTCCTGAACTTATTCTGGTCGTATCTTTACACAGGGGAGACCATGGGTTAAGTCAACAGTGATGTAAGAATTTGTAATACAGTTACTTATGGAGGAGTTGCATCTCCTTCTGTGAGGGGCTGAATTTGGCCCTTGATTTTGAAAAATTGGCTTGAAGCTAAATAAGCTTCAGAATTAGTAACACATTTTCAGATCACCATGGCTCCTACAGGAGAACAAGTTCTGTTTCCCCTGGAGGTGAGAATGTAGGAAGTAAATTAAAGCAATCTTTTGCCATTATGCTAGTGTGTACATCTAGATTAATTGTTGGTACCAGCAGGGCTTTGCTGTGAGGATGCTCTCAGCAGGGCTGCAGTCCTAACCTATGGCTGTTGCTATAGGGAAAAAAGCTGTCAGAAAGGGGGTGCAGTTGCACAAAAGGGGAAACACTCCTCGATACAGCTTAAATAAATGCTAATTAAAATAAGGAATAGGTTGCAGGAGGGAGATGGCAGTGTTAATCAGCATAATATAAGGCAGGGGACTGGAAACGCTCCACTAGGATTTGTGCCTGTATAGCTCTGTTTGTTTACAACAAACAAAATCTTCTCAGCTACTGTTACCGTAGCCATGGCAACAGTATTGAGGTTACATCTATCAACAAAGAGAGCAAAACAAAGATAAGGCTGGTGTTTAATAAAGATGAGCCATGATAATTATATGCCAGGCAACAGAGGACTGCAAAACGAATAGCCTGTGCCCCCAATGTGTGTGACATTCCCTCTGCAGCAATAGAAATTGGATAAACTTGTGACACTAGTGTCACCATTTCTCTAAGAGGTGAATGAAAGGCATTGAATGTATTCCTTCTCCCTTTAAATATTAGACAGTGATGCAAACTCCCTGTCCACTTATTTATTCCATATATAAGGCATGATGGCTTGTGTGCAACAGTGACCTCTGAGGCTGTGTCAGTGAGCGTAAGAGAAAAAAGGGTTGCTGAGGCTCGCAAGCATGATATATCCAAGTGGAAGAAATAATATATTGAAAAGAAACAGCATTTATACCACTTGGGAGATATATCAAATGTTACTGGGTTTTGCCTGTATATCTATACACTGTATTTCTTTTACTTCCTTATATATTTTGCTATCAGCATGAAATGTCTATGTGGTCCTTTCTAAAGAGATCACACGTGATTCAGTTTGCTGGGAATGAAGTCAGCCTGGCTTTAGGATAAGAGGCTGAACAGTAGGAGTCTTCAGATGCCCCCCCTGACATTGCATAGCTAGAGACATGCAGAAGAAGCTGTGCTCCAGAAATGGAAGTGAGAGTAGGAGATGGAAGGATGTACAATGGGTGACCTAGGAACTCTCTGCTCCAGCTGATCACATCTGACACACTGATGGTTCCTTTCTAATCTGAGACACGGACTCATAGGGAATGACACTGAAGCTAAATTTTAGGAGGACATTTTGTCACAGGATGTTTGTTAGCCCTTACAACAGGTGAAGGTGAAAAAACACCATTCAAATCATTTGGGTAAAAGGGAGTGAGGAGAGTTCTTTCAAACAGTTCTGTTTAATGGAATTATTCTAGTTACATATGCCAGCCATCGGGTCTATCATTTGGCCATCTGACTTCCAGGAAACTCTGAAGAAGGGCAAGATTCCTTACTAGTCACAGATCACATCTGACAATCCCAAGCAGATATTCAGGATGCCACAGTGAATGTAAAACGTAATATAGACACCTATGCTGAGAGAGCTGGATTGCTTTCTCAGCAACTATCAGCTTGCTTTAGAAGTTACAGTAATGGAATTCTTTAAGGTAGTTTATTTAAGATCATTTGACTTTAAGCATCTGAAAGTTAGGAACTCAGGCTGAGAAGTTAGTTGTCTAGACTACCTCATTAGTAGGTACAGAGAGACCAGCACTTCTGAAAAATGATTCATCACATCTAAAGGTTAATGCTAAGATAAGTCACTCTCTGGTGGTTTTCTGCTGAAGAAAGAAAGATTAAATGACTATCTTAGAACTAGCAGATATCTCTTAGGTGGCTAAGCTTAAGTGAGAAAAATTTTAGGTTTACCCATATCTTCTTGTAACGATTCCTTAATTTCATTTAGTAACGGATCTACTTTTTGGAAATAGCTGGACTCGTCATTTGGGATTTTTTGTCCTCATGTGTTTTTTCCTATCAGCAAAAACCAGAGCTATTTCATTAAATGAATGAAGTTGAGGGATCTTTCTCTGATCTTGAGGTCAAGTGACACAGTTTGGCTGAATTCATACAGAGCATTTTTCTTTGCATTTGTGCCCTATATAGGACCATCGTGGTCCTTAGGTATAATTATGATTTTGAATTATTTTTTCTCAGTTTAAAGTACTTGACAATGCGAGACTCAATTGCAGATGATGAATGAGTTATCACATAGTATAAAATTCAGAGGTTTTGTTACTTGCCTTTTAGTGTGGCATGAAAATACGCACTGGTGTCTCAGGGTATAAATTTTTTTAAAACTGTTGAAGTGTATAGATATGAGTGTCAAACACGTCTATATCTTATCCATATTATCCAATAGAAATGATTCTTAAGTATTTAGTCCTATAAATTGGATCTCAAATAATAATAGATGGCATGGCCAAGAAAATTCTCAGGGTGTGTGAGAGCAATATAAATAAATGATGCAGAATTTCAGTATAGACATTGTCAATGCAACTATTAACTTTAATGACACAGCAATTTTTCCTCCACTTTGGGTTTTCTGTAGGCTTCAATGAAGCTGGGGTAAGGCAAGTACGCTAGAACTATTTAAACTATGCATATACATCTATAGGTATGTGCTTAAGGGTGAAAAATAAGTACAGCAATATATTTTTGTAGTGCAGCTACCTGACAGAAAATTGATGGTATAACTAAAGCTCAGCAAAGAGCAGTTAGTAAGACAATGGAAAAATCCTCCGAGCATTAAAAAAGCATTTTCAAATTATATGAAGATGCACAGAGTCTCAGAGGGTTGTTAGATCAAATGCCTTTACCCTTCAAATCTGGCTTACCAGAACCACAAAATTTTCATCTGAAATTGGTAAATATGAAATGCTTACAGCAGCTTTGTGCATAATTGTCCTACTCTTTGGGAGCTGCATCCAAACTACAATTGCAAACTGTATCCTGTAAATCCTCGTCTGGGAGGGTGAATCTTAGGATGGTTTGGGTTGGAAGGGACCTCAAAGATCATCTAGTTCCAACCCCCAATAATCCTGGTGGCATAATTCCTGCACTCCTGTCTTCCTGGGTGTGTGAAATACTGCAGGCTTCCAACACACAGGACCATCAAAATGGCAGGATAATGTGACAGAAAATCCCAGTTGCAGAATTCATTTTGTCCTGGGCACAGAAGATTTCCCACTGGAGGGTTTCAGAGGCACTTATTTTTCTCCATTAACTGGACAGAAGCCTGTGTAGCTGTTTTAGGAGTGTTGCTTACTTTGGCCCGTAAAATTGAAACCTCTATTGTGTGTGTGAGCTCGGCAAAATAAATCCTGCCCAATATTTTATAAAGCAATTGTTTGTTTGGACTTTTTTACACCTATTCTTTCAGCAAAAATGAAATCAACACAGCTCAATTTATGGCATATTTTATTGCAGATTGGTCACTGCTGGGGCTGTAAGGTGAACATGAATTTCCGACTGACTCCCTCTGCTTCATGGTAACTTGTATCTAACACTTCCCATGGGGCAATTCAAACACATGTCAAAGCTGGAACAGTTTATGGCTGATTATCTTCTCTTTCATGAACTGGGAACTCCCAATTATCTGAAAACATTTTGTTAAATGGTTTGGATTCTTCTCTAATTGTCTTACAAGGAGGAAGTTGTTGGTTTTTCACAATGCACATATATCTCTGTCAGATATTTCCCTTTCAGTGCTTTCTAAAACAGAGATGTTTTTGAAAGTTTAAGCAGCAAAATGCTCCTTACACACATGTATTCCTTGAGATAATTTTATTCCAGATGATGTCTTCATGAAATAACTTCATCCCCTAAATCATACAAAAACCAACTCAGCTCATTTTCAAAAGTAAGTATGAACTGAAACAGGAAACAAGCAAAAGGAAAAACAAGTTTTGCTGAGACTAAGATGACACACATAGTTTAGATACTGGTCTTCTACCTGGAACAGCTGATTTAACTGCTGACAGCACTACAGACTCCCTACCTTGGAAAAAGCAATTTATTTCTGTATGCCAAAAATGCACTAAATCAAAAATATGTTCTTCCATTAAAGTTTACATTGCCTATTATTATTTTTTTTTCATGTTGTAGGTTTGTAAGTGGAGAAAGCTTGTTATTAACTCTGCCTACCAAACATAACACAATATACCATAATTTCAGTGAGAACTTTAATGAAGGCCGTGTGGGCTTACAAAGGTTTGCTACACAGGTAGAAGGGGTTTCTATGGACTGGATCCAAGCTGACACCCTGTATGTTCTCTGAGTCACTGTAGGATGCCTATAACCCTGTTCTACATCCTCTTTATGCCAAAGTCTTACCCAAAAAGTGGTAAGAAGGTGGGAGTCCAGATCCTGGAAAGGATGGAGAAAAGCACCTCTGCAGTGACTGTCTGGCCCTAGAGATGTTGCTGGGGGAGGTGGCAACACAGGGGATATCGGTGCAGGACAGCGCTCTGCAATTGCTGCCATAGCTGCTTCCTGACATCGGGCTGCACCTTTGACCTCTTGCTAGAGTGCTGCCAGGAGGGTCCAGACCCAATCAGAGAGGCAAGTGCAAGGATACAGCTTGCCCTAACTGTAAGAAGCTATATACGACCTATAGTGTACATATGTCTATGTATAGTCTACATGTAGCCAACATATGCCTAAACTGCTTTTTTTAACCTGTGGCACTAGCTATACTGGCTGTATCGGGAATTTAGGCAACCAGCTTGTCTATAAACACCCAAATTGTTGACAACTAACCTAAGGGCAGGCTGAGCCCTACCCGCCGTGCCTGAGGAACGCTTGAGACAAAACTGAAAATAACTTCAGAGTTTATTAGACATTGATTTGGTTCTTGATTTGCAGGATGTAAGGGTGGGATTAGGTGACGGAGAAAAACTGACACCTACATTGCTCTGTTAAATTATTGCTATGATGTCCCTCAACTAGTAGTGTTTCACCAGTGTTCAGACTCAGAAGCGGCCAGAATCTCCTACAAGAGATACCAATAATATGAAACATTTTTCTGTTTATATGAATTAGACAGTATTTTAGGATTTTCTATTAGGACTTCAGAACTGTAGAGAGCATCAAACCAGAAGTCAGATTTGTATACAACTCTGAACCAAACTGACAAATCAATAGATAAAGGATAGCAAAAGCCTAGGAAACCTGCCGAAGTTCTTTTCAACCTGTGGCTACCTCCTACCCTCCTAGATTGCCTCCAAAGTCTTGGTGTTTGGGTCCAGAAAGACACTTCAAACTGCCTCACCACATGGCTAGAAAAGAAAATAAATCTTTAAATGAGTAATGGAAAACTTAGGCTGAAACCGAGGGTAAGTGAGATCTATTAGACTGTAGACTGATCTCTAGAGAGAAATGGTGGAAACTGTTGCATGAGTCATTTCAAAGTGGACCGTAAAAAGTACTGGAAAATATACCTCAGGGAGTAATCCTACATCGGATGAGGGATAATGTAAGTGATTTACACTAACAGGTCTTTTCCATCTTTAATTTTGATGAATCTATGATCCCCAGCAAAACAGGCTTATTTCCTCAGTTTAATACACTACAATCTGGAAAAGAATATGACAGAAGTGTTTGGGGATGTGATCTTTCTTAGAGACCCCTAAATGCCAGAAATCAAGCTGCCAGCACACGATACCATTTTGTCACCGTCACCGATCACACACCAAGACAGATGAAAGAGTTGGGATGCTGGGTTGGTTTGAGAGGGGCCTTTTGCTTTTTTCTCCTTTATTAAGTGCAAATGCAGGCCATATGACCAGTGAAAAACCTCTGCAACAAATACAGAAAATTCATGCCCGTTATTTCCGTTTTACGATAGAGCGTTCCTTCTAATTTCTCTGGCCCGTGCTCTGTTTGCTAATGTGGTGGTGTCTGCATTGCCTGTAAGAACATTATAAGGTACTTTGACTCATTGTTTTTACCTTAAGTACACACTTTCGTTACCCCTTTCATAAAAGATGGGAATCACCATCTGTGGGTTTTGTGGGTTTTCTTTTTTTTTTTTTAAACAAACAAATCAGGCTAAATCACTGGAGAGCTGCATTATTCTAAACAATTTATGAGACAGTCTGCCTCTCTGTATTTCCCTGCAGAAGGGATTGGGCTGATTTTATAAATGATTTATTACTGTTTTCTTCTGTAGGCACCAATAGACTAGACAGAAAAATAAAAGTAAATTGAATGCAAGGTAATCAGTTTTCTTCCTTTAGAGTGGAACAACACACACACACACACATCCGCAGGCGTGCACTAAATACTGTTAAAATTTGAATGTGACCACTCAGTTTATGAAACAGAGGCTGTAAAATTATCAACATAAAAATACGTGATGGACAAACATTAATTGTGAATATAAAATGTGGTGAGCAAAGAAAAATTTACAGCTGCCTATGGAGAGAAACTGGTTTGTTTACTCAGTGTCTCAAGAGAATATTAGGGCCAGGTGACTTTTTTTTTTTTTTTAACCTTGGAAATATTTTTCTGACTGTTGCAGGAGTTGGAGCAGGTAGTAAATTCTAACTGACTTTTGACTTGACTGCAAGTGAATGTTTGTATTTAATTTCAACCAGGAAAAAAACCCAAACCAAATCAAACAAAACAAAATAATAAAAAACATTCAAAGGAGAAACCAAAGATCAGTCAAACCAGTCCAGAAACATACAATTTATACCTATCTGCCCTTCAAAAGTCAAACAAATCAACAAGGATTATTTTTAACTGAAGGAAATTCTGCCAGACATACTGAGGAAGGTGAATAATCGTTTGGCCATTAGTCCATGAATTCCTATGCTGACTCTATTCACTTTAGCAGGTCCTAAACTATCCACTTTTTAAGTAGTTAAGGCATATCTACAAAAAACTATTGTTGTACGCTAAAAATAAGGATTGTTAAAGTTGTTTACAGATGACAACTATTTTAATATTAATTTTAACTGAAGATGTCAGATAAATCACATTGATACTTTTATATTTACACTCCGTAGAAAATACTTTACCAGAAGAACACAGCCTAAGCACTAACCAACCTTGCAACCCCATTTATAGAGAACAATGGCAACTTGCTAATACAGCATCATGCCTCTGTCAACTGATTAGAAATGTACTGTTAAATGTACCATTTTGTCTGTGCTCCCAGTGAGCAAGAAACCACAAACCCGTTTTGATTTTGCAGAGACAAATTAAAAGAGTCAAGCATCTTCATTACAGTGCAGCTGTCGTAAAAACTGAGATAGAAAACAGAAGTGAAAGTATCTTCAAATCACATCCATATTGGCATCTCACAACTGCAGCCTGATTGTATTGTTAATTAATTCTCTAAATGCACAATAAGCCAAAGAGACAATTTATAAAGCATACTTGTCATTTAATTAGTAAATTAACTTTTTATCTCAAACGTTTCTCCATTTAATTAGTAGGTAGTGAAGGCCAAGATCACACCAGCTGGAGTTTGTAGAAAGGAAAAATTATTTCATTTATCTAGTCAACAACTTTTAGCAGAGTGGTCTGTGAGCTCTCCTCTGTCTGCTTATTTGTGCTTTGCCATTATAGAGCAGAACTTGGAAATAAAATTTCAAAGATGAGTTGATACTGTCATTCACAAGATCAAGTTTGTAATTATTCATGTCTCCAGTTTTACTTAATTATACTCAACTTTTGTACTGCATGTTACTCACATGAAGTCAATTAAATGTACAAGTGTTTCTTGGACCAGGCCTTCTGTATAAATTAAGGAGATTTGGAAATTGCTCCCTGAGAAGTGACTTGTTACAAGATGCTCTGTACCAAGCACATATGGAAATGAAATGAAAATAGAAACGACTAGCTTGAGACACTGTAAATCTTAAACGGTTCTGCAATTTTGTACAGACTTCTTTAAATACAGGCAAGTTGCTAAGGGCCACTCTAACCAAAGTGTTGTATTACACAGCGATGCTAGGTGCTAGATAGATGCTTTTTTTTTTTTACTAGAATAAGGAATAGTTTTGTGTTTTCATGATTCTCAGCCTTCAACTGAAGTTATGGTTTTTCTTCTGAAGAACTCAGTTCATTTCAAACTTCTTTTAAAATAAGCCTTCTAGGGATGGAAATGGTGGCAGCTTCCTCATATGGAGAGTCCACAGAACACTCTCCTAGGAAATGAGCAGTCTTCTCTGCAGACTGAAATGATGTAAATCTGTGTCTCTCCTTCAGCAGAGGCTTTTCTTAGTCGCAAGGGGAGGAAGATCTAGATAAATCCGAGTGATGAGAAATGCTCCACACTTCTCTTGTTGAGGTTGTGCCAGAGTATAGGTTTTCAGAATTTCAGGCTTGCTCAGAAGACCATGTATTTTATTTAAGCATGATTTCAAGGGTCTAAGTATTTCTGGATGCTGTTCTTAATTGCTTTTCCCTCCTGTGAATTGAGGATAACAGCACTTTCTTATCTCACTGCATGTTTGAAAGGATTCTGGACTGATGAATGATACATACTATATCCCTTTTTCCCATGCATATTAGGTAGAACTTACTGAAAAATCCTAGATTCTGTATGTAAGGTATATAAATGATATCTCTTGTTCTTCTGACTCTCTTTTTTTATCTGAAACAAATAATAATGTTTTGGTTCTAACAATATATCCAGGAGCATTTAGTTGAGAGGAACTTGCAGCTTCTGGCTATTTGACCTTAAAAGTTGATTTCCACAGCAATGATTCATAGCTTAAGTAAAACCAAAAATGCACACTGTGAAAGGAATAGATGATTCCGAATCACTCAAAAATATGGGAAGGAAGATGTAAATTGCTTAAGAGAGACACATTGCCAACTTAGGCTAATTCACTGCTTCTATTTCAATAATAAAGAGGCTTCAGAGTATGGTGCCGTGGCTGTTGTGTTATTTTACAACAGATTCTTTCCTTTATAGAAGAAGGATCATGATAATCTGTTCTTTAATAGATATTGACAAAAAGTCAAGGATTCCTGCTCTTAAAAGTCAAAATTACCCTAAGAGGAAAATCTTCAGCTATAAGATATTTGAGTCAAAGAAACAGAAAAATAAATATTTACAACCCTAAGGCAATCAGACAAAATGCAAAACTGCACATCAGATTGATTGGCCCAATTCTACAGAGAGAGAGAGAACGCTCTTAAAAAATGCTGTAAGTCAATCTGTATTAGTGTTTTAAATCTGGTGAAGAATTGAGATTTGAAATGTATTTGTCTCTACATATACATGCAGCTTATTTTCAGAGAATATTCAGGGAGTACTGCAGCTGACACTCTCAAGAAGGCAAGAAAATCAGAGGTATGAGTTCATACCTGCCTTCTAGTTATTTTATAATTCTGCTTAGATATGCATCTTCTAAGACAAAGTTTCTGAGAGGCAAGTTTTCTCTCTCATCCTTAAATGTAAGCTGGAGGGACTGTCCAGGGTTAAACCATGCGCAGGAGTCTTGTCATGCATCAAGTTATCCTACTTTTGCATTATTCTGATAGAACCATGCAATGAAATTTCCGATTGTACCATAAGTATTATTTTGTACCACAAAATTATTTTTCATTTTTATTAATTCACTTTTAGTGGGGGCCTGTAGGCTACTCTGCAGAGTAAGATAACGTAATTCCTGCCCATGATTTTTTTTCAGCTATACCTGCAAATGAGAAAGTCTGCTCTGCATTGTGAATGAAAGTTGGAGAGCTACCAGTTATTAAATTGGCACCCAAGTCCCTCTCAGAAGACACATGGTAGTCCAGCTAAGAGTGCTATGATCGTGTAATTATACTCTACCAACATAATTATTCACTGAGGTAGAGGAAACATCATTTTTTGATTCCTGAGCAAAAGAAGTTCAAATAACTGCAGAGACAGAAACAATTTCTCAGCAGTTCAGGAAACCAGCAGTCCTCTCTCCCCTGAATTTCGTTGCTCTGAAAATGAAGGATTAGGATTAGCAGGAAGTTCCTGAGACAGGAAGAGTGGAGGCAGAAGGGAGATGTGAGAAGAGAGCTGGATTTACTTCTGCTCTCATCAAGGAGTATGTGAGAAGTGTGTGAGTGGTGACAAGCACTTTTTGCGTGGTCTTCCCTGAACACTGTAAGCCTTCAATAATATTGCAGTCATCTTGGAAGGTCTCCAGGGAAAAGAGAGATGTTCATAGTGATCCATGGGGTCACTCCCTGCTTGGGCTGGGGAGACAAGGAGAACAGAGGGGTGAAAGTATTAGCATTTATTATTAATTTGAAGTTCTCACATTTGCAGAGGAATTCTGGAAAATTGGAAAGCATTGAAAAAGGTATGAAAGAAATGATTCAGGAAACAGAAAACATGCCTAAATTTGATAGATCTAAGAGGTTCAGTATTCTTTAATTTTGCAAGGGAAGTTTTAAAGAAAGAGATCCAGTGTGACCTGTATATATCAACATGCATAAGAAAGTTACGAAAAGTGGATCTTTAATGTATACCTAGCATTTAAAGCTTCATCAGATGAGAAATAATGACAATCAATTTTTTTATACCCTGCAGCAAGTTTACTGTTAGAACCATACATGTAAATGTGCAATGAATTCTTCATGGCTTTAAGTCTTTAAATCATGTCAGAAGGTTTTTATTTTACCTTATGAAATTACCACAGGAACTTAAAGAGAAATCACATGCTTGAAGAACAAAGCTTTGGGATATGTTTGACAGAACGGAACTTTTGGCATTTTAAGTCTGCTTATTTCTATAAAGCAATGAGTTAGATTTTGATAAACATGAAAATTCATCTACAAAATTTCTTGCACCAAAATGAAACCTTTTTGTGTCTTAGATATGGCCATTGCTTGAGGAAGCTCCTGAATTCAGATATGAGAGGGTTAGGAGGAAACATTTTTCTATACTTAGTCCACACAATGTCATAGATGATCCACCAGCACCAAGATTTTTAACTGCTCATTGAAGTGCATACTGTGTATCTCCAAATCTCCTGATCTGCAAAAGGCATAAGATTGTTAGAGAAGACAAGTGATTTAGGTACTAGGAAGGTATTCATATCCCTCATCCTGCTGCTTTAAATTGGGATTATATGTTGACAAGAGTTCATGGAGCCTTTGAAAAGTTTTGAAAATCCAAGGCCTAGAATTGTACAGATATGAATGTCCAGAATATAAACCCTGTTTATGGATTGCTATCAGCTACTGCAGGAAGATATTTGTTTTAAAGTTGTGATTCCATGAGTGTGTAATTAGGAGCTTATTTGTTTACGTATTTGTCTTTTTCCTTAATTAGTACGCAAATGTTGGTTTCTTGAAATCTTATCTGTTATTGCTAAAGATTATTAATTTGTCTAAGTTCTACATTTTGTTTTCTCTCCTTTTTTTGTATGTGCTGGAAAAAAAACGAAAAAACTTTTCTGTTTACTTCTATTCTAGAATGAATTATCTCAAAAATTACAGCATTTCCCACGCAAAGTTTTTCTTGTGGGTTTTAAAACTAAAGGGCCATTCTGTGTTTTACTGTATCACCCTCCTTCCCTGTAAGATTTAAACAAGAACATGTTATATGGTACATTAGTATAGGACAACTCCTCCTCTCCCAAATAATTTTTGACTGGAGGAGGAAATGACCAGTTTATGGCAAATTTCAAAAAACAATTTGCTGCATGAGAAACGATTTGAACATGGATTCAGAGGAATTTTACACTCTCACTTTAAAGATGATCTGTGACCAGATTTATGATGCAGAGGAGGAGACCACACTAGTTAAGGAACTGGTTAACAAACTCGGCATACAAAAATGAAGTTTCTTTTTCAAGCATTAGCTAAACAAAAATGTACATATTATTTATACAGAACTTGGTTAAAAGTGAATGAGATATAAAACATATAATCCTGTTTCTGTAAATTACTCTTAAAAATATAAAGCCTAGTAACTAGATTTATGATGTAGTTTATGTGTGGATTTGTCATAGACTTGCTATTAGGAACTAAGAATCAAAACAGATTTGAATGCCAGATCTAGTATAGAATGAAGGTGGAATTTTTTTGCCTGAATCCAAAGCAGTGCATGTGGGCACCCCTACTCAGCTGCCATCTGACGTCAGAGGCATTTCAGCATTTTCTGAGCCTCTTTTGCTTATAATATAAAATTCCCTTTGAAAGCTTCACATGTAGCTTTCAATTTGAAACCAGTTGAGGAAAAACCAGTCTGACAAACAGCCACTGAGCGCCAGACCCAAACTCCACCTTGTTCAGTCTTTGTGGTCCAATGCATCTGGCACTTTGGTTTGAACAGCTGACCAGCCTCAGGAAAAACAAAACCAGAAACAAAGCAAAACAAAAAAACAAAGCAAAAAAGCACAGACGGAGTACTCAAGAGTCTATACCTTGATGTTTAAGGCATGTTTGAGGTAGATGACAACTGTGGTTTAGAAATCTCCCTTATAGAGACATAGTTACTGACCTTGACTACAGAGCTATTGATTAAAAGATGACATGTTCTGGTAGTTTGGTAACTATCCTTCAAACAGAAAAGAATGTCATGTGACAAAAAAAGGGGTCTTGCTGCCCATTTTCAAGAGAGAGTTCTGAACTTTGGATTACAAGTGGCTAAAACTCTACCATGCATTAAAAATTTACTTATCTTGCTCTTTTTGACTAGCTGTCTGACTGGGGTTGCTTTGGATCCTTCCCTTTATCTCTCACTTTGCTGTATGTATCTTATTGAAGATGCTGGATTCCACTGCCAGGTATGACTTCAACAGATACCACGTAGCTTTTAGACTACAAAGACCTTTCTGAATGAAATGACAAAGGACTAACTATCAAAAATCTTAAGAATTTATGAAGGAATCTGCATGGTATGTTACTGAATAACTTTCATGCTGAGGTACACCATATATGGATCCAAAAGCAGGTAACAATTGGGCATCTTCCTAAATACTGTACCTGCTGTATAATTAGAAGCAAAGGAACTACTCATAATGTAAGCTATTATGCAAGCTTAGTAAACGTAGGAGAAAGAGCCGACAGACGCCTGCCTATTCTTATTTTTCATTGTCATTCTTCAGTGTGCTAAATTAGTATTAAATTCATTCCGAGATTCTTATACTCTGATTTTCCCACTTCTTTACCTGCTCAGCTTTTCAGATTTCCTTTATTTAGCCACCGTTTTACCTAATCCAAGCTAATTATTACATAAAGGGAATCAGTGTGCTCAAACTTGTACCTATTAATCTCATTAAACAGAGCTCTGGTTTTTCAACCTTTCACTTAGCACACAGAATGAAATATTACTTAACGATTTGAAAGATAACTCTGTAAGAAAAACAATGTCTGAAGTGTTACACTTTCAGGGGCAATTCAGGAGAATCTGCTTTATTTGAGCAGATGACAGTGACAATATGGTTTCCGTAAAGAAATGCCTTCCACCTCTGGTAATGGGAAGCTCAAGTAGTGTTTACATTGCTGCTTCTAGGAAAGCAATCTCGATCTCATAGTGGTTGTAAATATTTAATTCCTATTTTTAGAACAATGACATTTCCTATACTGTGACTCCTTACAGCCCAAAGGCTCCCCAAAGCACTGTGTGGATCATATGCACCCCAACCACTGAAAATAAATTCCCTTCCAGGAAGAAGAGGAAGGCAGTTGGCATCCAAATTACATCAAAAGGCAAGAAGACTCCATTTGGATCACCAGTTTCATGTAAAATGACTGACTCTTATAAAAAAGACCACTTGGTACTTGAAGTAATATACGCTGCCAAGAGTATGGGGGAAAGAAGTCTGAACACTTGTTATGAATCTCTGTTATTAGTCTAGTTCTCAGTATGACAAAATGGATGCTGACACTGCTAAACAGGTAAGTGCCAAAGCAAGAAACCTGGACTAAGGAGCTTTTCACATCGTACATTCTTCCCTAGGAACCAGTGTGCAACCAGAAGTTCCTTAACTCAATTATATAAGAAAAAAAAAAAAAAAAAAAAAAAAGGCCAAATATTCACTATATTAAAACCCCCTCCTTTTTAAAGAGCTCTGCATTAATTTTACTACAGATCACTGATGACTGAAATAATAGAGCACAATACAGCAGAGTAATTGCTGGTGCTCAACATATTCAGCTTATGCTGGGACTGCGTTTGTTTAAGGACCCAAAAACCAACATTCTATGGCTCCTTTTGTGAGACCTATTCAACTACCAAGATTTTTATCCAAAAGAGAATTTTTTTTTCCTTCAACAGAGAGGAGTTTCCCTCTATGTCTCACCCTGTTACTATTAGATGTATCTGTTTGTCATTAACAGTTTTTGAATGCTCCATACAGAGGTAACTGTCTTGATTGATCAATAACATCTTTCTTCTCATGACTACTCCATCCGCACATGAATGTTGTACCAGCCCATTTCACAAACACTATAATCTTCAAACTCTTCTGTTTCTTCAGTGACTTGTATGAGAGAAGAGGAAAACAGTTTTTTAAAACCTTTGTTTTACCAGATGACGACTGCTTTCCATTTTTCATGTATTTCTTCCCACAACAAAGATTTTTTCATTAAAACCTTTTCCTTGCATTAAAAACCTACAATTCATTCAAGAACAATAGCAATGTTAACATTTTATAGTCCTGTCAATTGACGTCTCTTCTTCAAGTTTTGTACAAGAAATTATTTCCTGTGCATAAAAATTACCACAAAAGGGGAGACAAAAGAGAAGAAGGGACCACAGAGATTTCTTGTGAACCAGCCTTAGGTCAGAGCTAGAGGCTGCATTCAGATTTCCTGAACTTCAGTCCTGTTTCTGCATGATGCAACCAACCTCAATGTATATAATGCTAATATTGAAGATTTCTGTATAAGAGAAAGTATAACACTTTGACTGTGTCCTGGTGTTCACGGGTGCTGGTTAACAGATAGTTGTCGTCTATGAAGATCCGGACAGTTTTGTACATCTATGCCAACTGTAAGTATAAGAAAACTTGGCTTTTGTGTTTCTCTCTATGTACACAATAACTTACAGTAAATGAAGGTAGTGTGTTTGCTCAGAAATTTGGGCTAAAGTATCTCTTATGAGCAGTCATATCATATTTATAGCCGTATTCTGCATGGTTCTAGTACATGCTGTTTATGAAGAGCTTTCGGGTTCCTTGCAATGAAAAATGCCATGTAAGAGTATTATATTATAATATTTCACTCTTCAGAAGATTTTCTTTCAGTGCAGTCTGTGTAGTAGTTCAATGAATGATTAGTGGTCTTCTCTAGGTAGTTATCAGTCTTCATTTCTGTAAGTGAGCTTCCTTGGCCTCAGGGACACACTTGACTTGCCCTGTTCACTTCCTGTAAGTGTCATATCATAGCAGCAAAGGAAGACAAAAAGTGGTTTGTGTTTAAATATACGCACACAAACAAATGGGACACCTTGAGTTCTGCTGCTCCTATTTCAGTTGCCAGAGTCTGAGGAAGGTACCCAGAGTATTTTTACATTATTCTGAAGAAAAATTATAATTATATGGTGCTCTGCTTGACTTAAATATAAAAAAGCATGAGATTCAATAAAACTGTTATCCACCTCTATGCATGTAGTTGCTACAGGAGATCCGTACTGTCAGCTTCTTAGAGGTTAATATGGAGAGAGCTGGGATCAAAGATTTAATTGCATAGGAGCAAGGTGTATAAGGAAGAGTTGGGTGACTGATGCAAAGTCTATATGCCAAAGCAAGCAGTGCATTGAATAAGACCAGACAGGTTGGTATGTCTGCATACATGAAAGTACATTGTGTTGTAAAGCAATGACCAAGGCAAGAGCTTTTCTACGGCCCAGTGGGAAAAGAAAGCTATCAGAATAGTGCTGAGAAGGCCAAAGCATCTAGTGCCTCCTCTGTGCTTGCTTGCTTCCTATGACCCTGAAAAACTGAAAAAAAATTCTGCAAAAGGGGGTTAAATATGAATTTCTATATGCAGCTGGAAATGGTGAACCACATGACTAAAGATCAGAGAAATACTTATAGGGCATCAGCTCTGCTAAAAAGGATCTGAGAGTTATTGAGGATAACAAAAATTTCTTGATGCTGTGAATGTGGCATAAGACTTTGTAACATAGAAATGTCATCCGTAGCTTAAGTAATTATTCTGATCTTCTCTACACTGTTGGAGTACTGAACTGAAATATGTGATGCAGCTTTGGACTCTACACGTCAAGAGAAAAATGAATAGTCCACAGAATATTGACTAGCAAGATCCATGGTCTGAAGACATAGTCTGAGTTTCCTGATGATATATAGCTATCGCAGTGAGTAGAGCTGGCATGTGCTATGTCGGGGAAGAGCCCTGTGTGATCTGCTGAGCTTTCCAATTCCAGAATCTGTGGTCTCGTGTTAAATGCACTTTATGTTTCTTCAGTCTCTTTTTGCAATTCAGATTATTTCCCTTTGCTATGTCAATGTTCTTTCAAGGTGTCCCTTACAAAATTTTTGCATTCGGGAACAACTTGACTACCCTTATTTTAAAGCTTCATTATCAAGTTTACCAATATCTCTTCTAGATTTTAGATTTAACATGCTCATCAACAGCACAGACATTTCAATTTTGTGACGCAGATGAAATATCTACTTAGTGAAAGGTTTAATGTACTCAAAGAAGGAAAGAAGAGAATAAGAGGCTTGCAGATTAGATCTGAGTACGGCATTTAAAAAAATCAAACAGATGTTTATCTGTTTTCTTGCAGGGATTGAAATCAAAACTATTTACAACCAAATGTTTTCAGACCATTTCCAATGTAATCACTTCTTTCTTTCTTTTCTTTAATCTTAAATTTCAGTTTCTGTACTTTATTTTTTTTTTTATGAAATTGTAATTGTCAAGGGTTGAGGCTGGGCCAGACACTGACAAATGACAGACACCCTCTATTAACCCCTCTCCCCTCCCAGAAGGGAAAGGGAGCAAGAACAAGGGAGAGAGACTTTACAGTTTTGAAAAGAAAAGTAAAACAGCTTTAATGAAACAGTAACAATAAAAAAAATTATTATAATAATAAAATAATGAAATATATACAGATAGATACAAATCAATACAACACCAATACTGAACCCAACTCCCCCCACCCCGATGACGACACGTCCCCACCACGCTGCAGGGCTGGCACTGGGGCAGTCCCAGGCTGGACTGGGCAGCAGACAGGGACGGGATGCAGGAGCTGGACTCAGGCACTGGATTCAGGGACGCACAGGTCGGGATCAATGACAGGATGACAGACAGACAGAGCCCTCCTCAGGTGTCGGCCATCGAAGGAGAGAGATTGACCCTGGTGACCCCTCAGCTTTCCACTGACCGTGCCGTCCGTGGGGTGGAACACTCTATGGGTCAGGTTTGGGTCCCCTGTCCGGTTCGCTCCTCCCTGCAGGGGCGACCTTTTTCGGGCTGGGGACCCTTTTCCCTCCCGCACCCCAACACAGGTACAAGACTCAGCAGTGACCTCGGTTGCTCCAAGAACCAGTCCCAGCCAGGGCCTCTCTGCATCCCGTTCCTTGGTGCTGGTTGTGACCATCAGGGGTTGGCACTGCTGGAGCAGTCCCTGGCTGGGGAAACGTGCTGCTGGTTCAGACAGTGCTGTTAGTTAGAGGAGACTTGACTGAAAAGTTAAAGCACTAAAACAGAATCAGTTCTGGTTTAGCCAAAATCAGGTCAGAAATATAAGATAAGTTAACACAAGCATTTTGGAAAAATCAAATTTTAATAATATAGAAAATTATAAATGCTTTAACCTGACTGAAACAATGATTTCTTATCCACATCTCAATTTATTATTGTTTTTAAGATTTCAGGGTCTTCCTTCCTGACTTCAGGTTAGAGAGAATGAGAGTAAGAGAGAAGGAGGAAGGAGGGAAGGAAAAGGTAGGTATTTTTCTTATTCACAGAGCTTGAATTAAGTTTTCCAACCAGTTTTCATCAGACCCTCCAGCAGTGCCTTAAGTGGCCTGGCTTTCTTGATGGGAAAGAGGCACTTGAAATGATGAAAATTAACAGATCTGAAATGAACTCATGCTTTCAGGCATTGCTTGTTGCTCTTAATTTATTAAAAGTAAAGCCAAGGGAGAAAACTTCCAAATTTGGGCAACTTCAAAAAATGTTTGAAATTTCGTTCTTGGCCTGAGACCTTGAAAGGCTGTCGTTGAGTAGGATATTACTACAAAAGGAAATAGATGTTGGCATCCTGACTCTCCAAAGAATATGTACTCCGTTATAAAACTTCATCAGCTATGGAACCAAGGTTTATGTAAAGTTTAAATATGAATTCTCATTTTATATTTCACTATAGAAGTACTCAGGATAGGTGCAAATGAAGATTTTAAGATTTCATTTGTTCCTTTCTGATGCAAATGTTATAGTTACCCTTGTACAAGCAGGTTTTATGGTAAATGAACAGGAATAGGCTGACTTGACTGAAATAGACTGACTTGGCTGAAAATATTTGGCACTGAGCCTTGTTCATCACACATCATTCGAGATAAACGACTTTGTTAACCTCATTGCTCACTATCCCTTATTTTTGTCACGTAGTTCAACAGAAGTATATGAAAAAGGGAGCAACTGGTTAAGTTAGGGTAATTTTGTTTCCAACTTTCACAGAAAGAAAAAAAAATAATAAAAAAAAAAGCCTAGGAAGCCAAGCACTTGATCATATTTTCCCTTTGGAAATAGAACTTCATTAATATTAATATAATATCTTCTTGTTAGCTCTTTTCTAAAATGTAGCCCCATAGGTATATAGCAGAACTGAAGCTTTGCAGCTAGTGCTTGTCAGTTAAATCTGAATAATTCTACTGGTTTCCCATTGGGTTACCCATATCAATTATTATTTCATAACTCTATATGTACATATTTATGTAGGGGTATATATGTACGTGAGTCTGCTTTTATGACAAAAATATTAGCTTGCAATGAAATATGAATAAAGATATACATTAATAGCTTTAAGGCCTGAAGTAATTATTTTTTCTTTATATGTTTTAATCTTGCATGCTGACACTTCACTCCTTCAGTAACTGTCTTGCATATTAGCTTCTCATATGCTTTCTAAAGGGCAGGGGTAAAATTCTCTTCCTCTTACAAACATTGAGAGCACTTCTCTGTTAATAATTCTCCAGAAAAGAGAGAAAATGCTGAAAAATATACAGCATGACTATAATATCTGTTGCTGCATTTTTTGCCCCCATAATTAGAACTCACTGAAAATTATGTGAAACTTGTTGAAATTTGAGGCTTTGATTATGACTTTTTTTCTTTTTCCTGGGAAAATAGTAAAAGAAAGGACTAAGATTTCTGCAGGAAAAAACAACCTGTCATGAAGACACAAAAACTCAACAAAAGCTGTTTAAAAAATGGGTTATTCTAAAGGGAAAAAAAAAAAAACAAACATGGATTTTCTAACTAGACCTATCTATAGAAAGATTCTATTTTGAGGTTTCCGTGCAAAACTATGTTTGCTTCCATGAAATAATAACATGTGCCATCAGGAGGCATCATAAAATTAATTTCACAAATCTGTGAGATTTTGGATGTGCAAAGCCTCTGTGCCGAGAAAATGACAGTAATATCAATGTTTTCTTATTTACATTCTGCTATAGTTTGTAGAATAAATAACTCATTGCAAAGACATTAATGAGCAATCTTATCTTCGTAAGCGTTTTGATTTTTTTTTTTTTTTCATTAGACCCTTGAGCATTTGAAGTGTCTTAGAATCATAGAATCATAGAACAGTTTTGGTTGGAAGACACTTTCAAGATCAAGTCCAACCTTCGCCCTAGCTCTACCAACACCACTAAACCATGTCCCTAAGTACAACATCTACCCATCTCTTAAACACCTCCAGGGATGGTGACTGCACCACCTCCCTGGGCAGCCTGTTCTAATGCCTGACAACCCTTTCAGTAAAGAAATTCTTCCTAATCTCCAGCCTGACCCTCCCCTGGTGCAGCTTAAGGCCATTTCCCCTTATTCTAGCACTTGTTACTACGGAGAACAGACCAACCCCGCCTCACTACAACCTCCTTTCAGGCAGTTGTAGAGAGCAATAATGTCTCCCCTCAGCCTTCTCTTCTCCAGGCTAAACAGCTGCAGATCCCTCAGCCGTTCCTTGTATGAGACATGCCTCTTAATCCAGGGAACGATCAAACTTTTAAAAACAGTAAGTAGGAGAAATAATAATTATCTGAATCAATTGGAGCAATAGAGGCCTTTAACTTCATGTGATTCTCTAAGAGGTTTCCGCAGGATGATCCCTTGGGGTTGCAGGGAGCAGGACCATGAGGAAGGGCGGCTTCAGTAGCAGTACTGATTTCCACACTCATGGTGAATTCCGTGTAGACTGGATGCTGCCAGAACAGCTATCATAAACAGTTTATATACAGTATACTTTTTATGGTAAGATCTTCCACTACTGTCACGGTACCTGAGTACACTTCACTTGAAATTGCCATGAAACTCCCAACAGACTCCAGGCTGTCTGAGTCGTTTCTTCCATTCCAGGACCAAAATTTTGTTTTGTGGTGTGTGTAAAGCTTCCCACAAGGCTATGTCTGCCCTTTGTGAATGGGTTTTCCCCTCTATTCACGTAAAACTTGCATTAAGCTTGACATTCAGCGCAAAGTACAAGCAGAAATTAACCTTAAGGCTCTAATTGAGGTAGGAAAGTGATTCCGTAATAAAATCTAAAGCACATCTTGATTGTAATCAAGAAACAGGGGGGAAAAAAAAGGATACTCTTTGGTATTTAATAAAAAGTAACACGTACAGCTTTAGATATGTAATTTCTTTGGGTGGCATTAAAATGAAATGCAAAGCATATAAAAACAAAAATCTATTCAAGTGCTTTATGGAATCATAAATTGCAATGACATTACAACAAGAAGAACATGATTTGCCCAGTCAAAAGCAATTTTGTTAAGGTAAAGCAGGAAAACAAGAATACTGTGGTCATCATAAACATTGTCAGCCCGTATCTGCATCTGTGTGCCTCCTAAACCAACTTGTCTTACTATTTCACTTGCATCTCAAAAAAATTAGGTTTTTTCCTTGTTGAAATGGGCCTACAATCTCTGCAAAAATGAACTTTCTGTCCATTTTATCTTTTTAACTGTTCATGCTCAACAGTTATTTTATTATTTTTTCTTTTATTTCATCCTTGAAATGTTCCTGTTGATCACTATATATCATACTGCAGGCACAAGCGCAATTCCATAACAAACTGATATAATCTAACAAGCACGTTAACCTTCAAACTAATAAAAAAGCATGTTTGCCTTTTATACATGTCAAATGTATGGTGCGTTGAGTTTCTTCTTGATCCATGTTTTTGATGTTGGTTGTGTTTTACTTGAACTTGTAATTAATAAGAAGAGACACCTTTTCACTTTCAACACCATTGCTCTTAGAAGTCACAGTCTTGAAAGGTGCTGCACGCCTTTAATTGGCAATCACTGAAATGTCAGGGTGCTCAGCATTTCACAGAATTGCTCAGCAAATAGAAATTACCAATAAATAATAAAGGGTTACAGAAGATGAAATAATCAAACACTCTGTCCATTCGATCACAGCATGAAGATAAGAGAGGTGAGATACCCAGTTAAGAACATACCCCATATGTTCTTATAAACAAACCATTTTCTGGATGAAATGTGTGAGCTTTTTTCTGCCATACTTGTTATGGAGCTAGCCAGCCCTCGTGCATGAGGCCAGCACTAGAAAATCAGTTCCGCACCATGGAATGCAAGTCACCTACCTTCCAACACTGAGCAGTATTTTTTATCTTGGAGAAATGAGGTGCCATGACCAGGATAACAGCCTATGTGCCAGAACATTTGGAATCTTCCCTCCCCAGTTTGCTACTAACTTTGTCTAAGACGTAGGACAAGGATCAGGACTGGCCGCCGTGCTTCCCTAGCAACTCTGCAGGCATCATGGCCTGGCTGTGCTGATTGTCTGAATACCAACGAATTTTCCCCTTTGCTCTTCCCAAGACAGCTGTACGGGCTGATATGATGGCAATATGAGGATAAGGGTATGGGAACTCCAGGGACTACTCCTATAAAACTGCTGAAACACAGCCACTGGGTTCCTAGTATGAGCTGATAACTCTACTCAATATCCAGTGTTTTTCTAGTTATACATGATAATAAATCTGTCCTGAGGTCTCAGCCTCTTCATGAGGAAAACACATCTTCCATTATAAGGTTGCTATAAAACTGAGATTTTAAAAAATGGAATATATATAAATTATATACAGACTATCTGCTGGACCACAAAAATAAATACAATTATTCGTGAATAAGGTTTCCTACATGTGATGTTCTTAAATACTGAATATGGTCTCGTTCACTGTTAGTAACTACTGAATAAATCAAAAGATGCTGTCAACCACTAGAGGGATATTATGAAAGGGTAAGAAAATAACTGTTGTTCTCTTCTCTTGTTGAGGCCTCTCCATGAGTTGCACTGATGGTGTGGTATATGGTAAAATTTTCTTCATGAGTACCAAGTGTCCTGGCTTTGTTCATCTCTCCTTCATGTCCTGGACATGACTTTTGCAAGATTCACAGAGTACGTAATACGTCACTATTACCCCTCCTTTCTTAAAATACAGTGTATTACTTTGAGACAAATTAAAAAAAAAAAAAAACCAAACCCCACAAAAACAACTGTGCTCTTCTGCAGGCCTTTAGTGCTAGGAAAAATAACTCCCTGAAAAATAAATTTACAGGACATGTTGGTAAATTTGAGGCACACAGCAGATTCTTGGAGATTATTCATGGATAGTTTAAATAGAGAACAGCACTAGGATCCAAACATTTTGAACTCTGCAACCCTGTCACTGATCTACTTGTATTCTCTCAGGAGACTCAGGTCATCTTCGTATTTTTTAGTTTATTAAAGTTTCCTTAAGAAATCAAAGATTAAAATACCTAATTCACAGAGATCTTAGGATCTACACATAATGGTTACACATGGATTTTCACCCCACGATTTTGGAGTGAAAAAATATGCCTATTCTGGAAATCAAGAAGCTGTCATAATTAACATGAATAAATGTGGGGTTGATTTTGTGTTTCTCTTGGAGGCAACACAATATTTTTATTTTCTTCAAAACTCTAGTTTCACGAATGAAAAACGATTATCTGCCCACTGCAGCTTTCATTAAAAAGCACGAAGAGAAGCAGATAAAATAAAAGTCTAGTTAATATTGTTTCAGAGAAAAGATTACATGCGTAATCCAAATGTACCCTACAGGCTCAAAAAAAAAAAAAAAAGAAAAAAAAGATGAAAAAATGAAAGCAAAAGAATGAAATCCTTATTACCTTAAATATGTTAAATTTGACAATTTTGGAAGGTCAAATTATGAATTTTGAGTACCTGGATTTGGCAGCAAGTTCCTGTCCCCACCTGCAAATATTCACATGTCTAAGATGAATAATGGTATAATTTTTCTACAAAAAGTTATGTTTTTTGACAGCATATTACTGTATGTAAAATTTCACCTCTTCATATATTAGCTATATTTGTCCCTGTCCTACAGAAACAAGTTTTTGGACAAATCCTTAAGGCTCCACAGCAGCTGAGAAATCAGTGTGCCTCTTGATGGACAGAGAGCTGACAATTCTGAAACTACAAAAAGCTTTCAGGCAGGTACCAACATTTTCTACTTATCTGTAGTAGGTCTTGCACTCTTTGGTCGGTGACCAAACAACGGCACCATATGACAGCAGCAGTGAACACAGTGTCCTGGGTTACAGTGTAAAATGTGCCAAAAGAAAAAAAATATTCTATTACCATCTTCAGGAGCTGTTGAGACCAGGTGGGGCGGTGCTCCCTGCCTCCCCCTCTGGACTATCTCCTGTTAGTGGGCACAGCAATGCCTTATCGCCTGACCCATCGATAACTCGCTCCTGGCCTAGCTCCTGTTAATGGCCCATCAAGGAACTGCCTCACGACTCCCCATCCCATCGTGAGATGCTCCGCCCGGGGAGGGGGGGGGGAAGGAGCCAAGCAGTCCATGCCAAATAAAAACGGAGATTTTGAACACCCTAGCAGCCTTCTTCCACTGGATTCCCAGAGGAGCTTTTTCCCCCCCACTGGAGTTCCAGAGGACAAGAGCTACCTACCTACCAGTGGACCTTCGGAGGAAGACCAGACTCTTTTACCTGATCGCTGCTTCCACAGAACTGCACCCATCGCTTCAGGAGGACTGCAGCCAGCATCTTATCGGACTGCTACTGCCACCCTAACAGGGTGTCAGGTTGTATTCCTGACTCTGTCAGTGTAAACCAGTGGGTTGTTTGTTTTTCCCTGCCTTGTGTTATATATATATATATATATTAGTAAAGAACTGTTATTCCTGTTCCCCATATCTTTGCCTGAAGGCCCGTTAATTTCAAAATTATAATAATTTGGAGGGAAGGGGGTTGCACTTTCCATTTCAAGGGAGGCTCCTGCCTTCCTCCGCAGACACCTGTCTTTTCAAACCAAGACACACAGGTAAAACTCTTGATTGGCGAGAATTAGCCAAAACTCGAAACTTCACTGGGAGAGAGAGGAGAAGCCTGTTCCTCTGGTACCTCGATGGTCTAAGTTGCTGGGAGGAAGCAAGACTTCACGGAGTTGTTGTGATGAGCTGTCTACTAAGGCGATCGCAGACTTCAAAAAGCCTCACATTCTTGAGGAGGTGAAGTCAACTTTCCAGGCCATCTACCATCTACATAGGGTGTGCCAACCAGCTAGCAATTTTTCCCCAATCACAAGGGACAAAATAAGACTATAATTGCTGAAAAGGTTCAGTGAGTTGACGCTACTTACATTTTCTCTCCTAGGGGCAACTTTAAGAAGTGTTGACCAACTTCCCAGTGGATAGGGCTATCAGTGACCATCACCAAAGGCCTGCAAGTAAGCATGTGTCCCGTCTTTTCTTTGCAAGCCAGTTATCACACATTGCTCTATTCCTCAGTTGTTTTTGCTAATCGTAGGAGTCAATCAACATGCTTCAAATGTGTCTTAATAGTTACTAGAGGGAAACTGTGAAAGTACACATTTGGCCTTGAAAACAATATTTCAGGGGCCAGAAGGCATTTAATTCACATCATATTGCAAGGGCACCACATGTTTTGACAGGCCCTGGGAGAGGTAATTCAATGAGCATCACTTTAATGATATATGATTTAGACAGCTATTTTTTTCCTTTTGTCCTCTCTGTGACCCTTCTCCTTCCCCCTTTCTTTTCAGTGCTGCTACAGAGTCACTGTCACAAAGATGTCAAATCTGTAGCCAATTGTGTCCTTGCTCAGAAAACAATATGCAAAGGATAGAATTAAATGTGCAGATTACTGCACAGTTTGCAAATCAAGGCAAAGGGATTCAATTCAATTCCCTAACTCTGCTTGCTTGTCCAAGGCATAGTTTGGACATGCAAGGCCAGGTTTATCCCTGCCAAAAGCCCGTCAAAACCAAGGGAGTTTAACAGGAATAAATTTTACTTAATACAAGCAGTTGTTTAAGAGGGCAGAGTATTGTGATTTATCACTTAGAATTGGTTGAAACACTGAACTGGTGGACAGGCACACCGTGTATATAAATGTGAGAAGAAAACCTATTTCCCCTTGTTATTCTTGCCTCACCTCACTGCTGAAAGCCAGAATGGCAGTAAGAAAGGGACTGTGCCCAGAACAAAAAGGCACCTTCTTGTCCTAGAAAATTTCATATCTAATTAGTAATAAAAAAGAGAGACTTTCACTTTGGTCTAACTGAAATTCAAACAACAATTCTCTCCCAACACATGACATCATTCAAGGCATAAAAAATTTGAGAGAGGTGACAAAATAGCAGGGGAGGAACTTTTGAATCCTTTCCAGCAGACCTATGGACTCCATGGAGTTGAAACAACCGGATTTCCTATTCTATCACAACTCACTTGCTGTCTGCTAGGTGCTGCTCAACCCAAATAAAGACACTGAATCAGGCCTCAGAGTGCAGACTGGTCAGGATCCGTCACGTCCATACAGGTCTGCAGAGAATCAACGCTCCTAAGAAAGCAAATCAATGGCTTGAGAATGCCACGCTAAATACAACTATTATTATTTAATGGCTGAAAGCACTTCTGGAAGGTACCAGCTGCAAGTACTTCTGGTGAATCTACTGAAAACTAAAACAGAGGACCTTATAGATTATATCCTTAAAACTCTGGCTGTTGTTTTCCTTCTTCTCTCAAACATATATATGTTGAAATAAAAGATGAATTGCTTATGCAACACTTTACTCTTCCGCGCTGCAATCAAAGAAAGCATTTGGCTAATTTAATGTTATTTTCATCCTGTCAGTGTATGCCTCCCTGTGACTGAAGTCACACTTCTCACCTGGTCCTGGATGAAGGTTTTTGAGAAGATAGAGTTGTTGTTCTTTTTTTATTATTATTTTTATTTTTTTAACTTCTCTGTATGTCCTACTTACCTTAGCAATTTCTTTCTATAGCACACAGGAAAGCATCTGAGTGCTTCTTGAATATATACAAGCTAATCTTTCTTTTTTTTTTTTGACCTCACCACCGGTTGAGTAAATAGATTTGCTAGTTCATATTGAGTTGGTTGACACACATAGATATTAGTGAAGCAGCAGGAGGTAACTATAGGAACCTTTGAAAAGAGATTGTTGAAGGACAGACAAGAAAATGGGATTTGCAATGAGTCGTGTTCCATGTCTGTCCTTGGCCCTATCTAACTCTCAAAATGCTTCCCTCTCTGTATGGTCAGTGCTAGCCCTGTTAATTCAGGGTGACAAGCAGCTGCAGTAGCACAGGGCTGTGATGGGTGGAAGAAACAGTCTTTGGGGAAGATGGAAATAACCCTGTGGAAAATTTTGGAGATTGCACAGTAAACCTCAGCTAAGTTGTACTGCATACAGGGGTAACAAGCTGCAGCTTACAGCTAAGACTAATGTTTCAGTGTTTGGTAGGACCTGCAGTGTTTTCAAAAATTTGCTTTTTGTATCAGAAGGTCATACATTAATTTATCTGTCCTCGTTCCTGGATAAAGCAGATTGCAATAGCTGTGGCTGGAGTGACCTCACCTCTCCCTGCACAACTGCAAGTGAGATTTTTACACTCCATTGACTGTGCTAGATAGCTCCCCTTTAACAGCGAGGAGAGTCTAAGCTGAAAGACACCTGCATCACAGACACCCATGCATATTTACATAAATCTCATTTATAATCTAAAGGTTTTTCAAATATTGCCTGTTTGGTAAGACATATCTCCAGACAGAAGTTCTTACGTGTTAGACCTTTGTCTTAGGAAAATTAAGGACTTGGCCAGCTAGCTTGCATTGGAGTAACTGCTAGCTACTCTGGAGGTGCCTACTTCTCTCCTTTGGCTATAAGGAGGTCTAGACCCCCAAAAGACAACTAACTGCTCAACCTGACAATTTCTAACACCAGGTGATGTAAAGAACATAATTGTCATTCTTATATTTCAGGACTAATTGTACTGGGAGCTATTCCTACATTTATCTTCAGCAGTATGAAGATAATGAAGGGATGGAAACAGGGATTGCTCTTACACATTCTCCTTGGGCAAGGGCCCATTCTGTTCTGTATCTGCACTACCTACAGAAGTTTAGGACCGTGGTCTACAGAATGCTAAAGAAGTATCTGGCAGATACAGTCTCAATGCAGACTGCAAGAGGGCAGCCAAGAAATGATTTTAAAATCTACAGACAGATTTGTCTGGTCACAAGGGATGTTATAGATTAACTATAAAAATGATACAGCCAGTATCAGCTTTTTGTTGTATAAATTCAACTGCCTTTCTTAATGTTACATTGTTATACATAAGACATATATATATATATATGACATATTATGTATATATGACATATATATAATGTTATATTCAGACAGTTATCAAGAAAGCTGGGGTAAACTTCAGTCCATTTTTTTACTGTGAAAATGTTATGGACGCTTCAGACTAGATTTTTATAATCAATCCCATCAGCTTCATACAGCAAATGAGTGATAGAGAGGAAAGAAATGAGTTGTGTGAAAACATCCAAGGCATAGACTTTGGGAATGGAGGGAAACAGCTGTTCTTCATAACTTATGAGTTTCACCCGCAGGAAAGGATGTGGGAATGTATTTCTGCACCTCTTTGGGTAATTAGAGATGAATGAGAAGTAGGAGACTGTAGGCAAATTTTTTATCTTCTGAAGACAAGATGGAGACCTTCCATTTCTGCCTTTCTGCACTTTTTCCTCCAGTCAAAGAAACAGAGGCTGTATTGGCGCTCTGTTAGGTACCCTGTGGCAGCTGTGCTGTTTGCAGAACATTTCCTCAAGACAAAAAACCTGAAGAAAATTAAGGACAATTAATAACACTATAAAATTTTAAGCATTATCCTTGTTATTTACTGTGCTTCTGCATGTAACCTTCTCAGGCTTGATTAAAGTTTTAAATCTTTTTTTCCCTGATACTCGTATCTTCACTGACCTCTGAAAATATGGTACACTAATACACATTTAAAATAAGCTTCCATGTATCTGGGGAAAACTGAGGCATTATACCCAAGCACTTCTGCTAGGTCAGATTATGACTTTGATGGCATCAAGGCAATTAACAGTTTCAATATCTAGATACAAAATGCTCTTGCATTGTATATCATTCCACAAGATAATCACTGTAGGGACCCATAAAACCTTATTGTTTGTATAAGCCAAATTAATGATGCAAAAGCTACTGGCACGTGTGATTGCATCACTATTGTTACATTTCAGTACAGTTGGACTAAGATGAGATCAAAGGCACCTCATATCCACCAGTTCTCACAAGGTGGAAGTTTTTATTAAAATCTGTGTTTGTTTACATGTGGAATAAATATTTAAATGGCAGGGGCAGGATCTCAAAATTTGCTTCTTTTCCCCCAACTGTTTGAAACAAATTCAAGCAACTTTCCTTTTTGCCTACATTAGAATTTTGTGCAAGTTCCATGGACAGGGTAGTGCATAGATACATATGGTCTACAAATTTAATCTAAAAAATTACTTTGTGTCTTTTCAACACATAAAATTAGGAACAAAACATTAAGATTTTTATCATTAGCTTATAAAAAAGATAAAACCATCTTTTTTTTTATTGTTGCTATTTGCACCATTATTACATCACTATAGAAGGTAGTGGTCAAAACCAGCTTCAGGATAGAGGTGTATATTAGGTACTGCACAAGCCTCACATGAGACATAATCCTTGTTTCAAAGGGATTTCTGTCTAAAAAAAGAAGACATAATAGAAACAAGTTGTTTTTAACATTATTTTGCAGGTTTAGGGAGGAGGAACAAACTACAATGGAAAAGCAAGGTTACTACAGTAATGCATCCCTGATTTTATAATGATCTAAAAAATAATCATCATATTAATTTAAAACTAATGTCAGATGCCATGAGATTTTGATAATTTGATTATGTTATCTTTTTTTTTGTTGTTTATTGTGCCTGTGTGCATGGGAATACTGGAAAAATCTGACAGACATTTCCACTTCCTTGAATATAACTGAATTAATCAGCGTCAAATCCCCACTGAATGTAAACACTCACAAGAATATCAAATATCTAGCAGAAACTGTGGTCAAAGTTTCTTTTTAAATGGATAGATCTTAATGTTTTCATTTGTTCAGGAAACAAAGCTACTACAACTTTTGACCCTGCAATTTTTGCTACATTTGACCTTTTGCCATTTACATTTTCAACCTATTACAGCCATACATATCAGTTCTTCTTAATTATCTTTGCGATATTAACATGTCACAGAAGTTTGAAAATGTCATTTTGATACCTGCCGGGACTTCAGTGCAGCACAACTAATTAATAGCAACCTAAGCAAATTTAAGAGTCCAGTCTTAAGGACATTCTTAAAGACATTCATGTTCCCTACAGTGGAGAAAATTATACCAGCAAAGACTCTTGTTGTTCTTATGACCATGAATTACGTAAAAGTCTAGAGTGCATTTGAGGAGAGACAGGATGGGGATTTGAATACTCCTAAATCGAAATAAAAATGGTTCACAGGTTTATGCAGAAAATAATAGAAGTGATTCACCTGACTGCAATAACAGGGAGTGTGACTTGGTGACCATATCCCCTTCAGTCTTAACGCTGATATGATTTGGAAAACAAGAGTGGATTGAACTTGGCTCTCCTATGTTACAGAAAAGTGTGCCAACCCTTGAGATACTGGATGAAAGGTGGGACGTAACTTCCACCTCATCCTCTTCTGTTTCACTAGCCCAGTCCGCACTTCAGGACAAAATCAAAAGTCTGT
Source organism: Leptosomus discolor (assembly GCF_034619465.1). Lineage (NCBI taxonomy): Eukaryota > Metazoa > Chordata > Aves > Leptosomiformes > Leptosomidae > Leptosomus > Leptosomus discolor. The sequence goes on from NC_141419.1 coordinate 88,513,285, forward strand.
TCTTAGTCTTTGTGGGTGGCAACCAGGACACACCTCCCATGTGAAGGTTTCTTGTGGTTCATGTAACACCTATTCTTTCAGTCCTCAAACATAAAGACATGTTGCAGAATGGTCAATAGGCAGATAAATCTTCTCCAACAAAGAACATTATTCAAGTTGCTCTGATCAATCGTAGTGGTGTGGTTAAAGGACCAAGAAGAATAAACAAGAGACACATAAGCAAAACTTTAAGTAGCTGTCACATCAGCCAGACCCACATGAAGAAGTGCTGAACTGGAGTGGGCAGTAGCTAGGACATGGAGTTAATAAGGCTTATAAGTCTAAACCTAAAACTGATACAGGGTTGAAAATAATACTGCAAAACCAGGTAGAACAGTCTGGGCTAATGTAGAAGTCATGGGAAGTGGAAGGATCCCACAGAACAGCAAAAGTTGTTTTCTTTTACTCTTGTGCCACACATGCCATGTAATATCACTTAGGAGTCTCCACTTCCATGTGAACCTGCTGCTGCCAGAGGTCCCACTCACAGACAGTATAAGGCCTTATGACCATGGGAAGACTGATATTCATCATCTCCATTATCATCTTTCTATTCTGTTTATACCTGTATAGGGGGAGTCTAAGAGCCGTATCGTTGAACTTCATAACGATGGAAATGAGAACACAACTTTTAAAGTAACAGAAAATCAAGCTTTGAACATTGGTAACCTGATTTGGGGATGCTCTTCAAATCAGAAAACAGTCATATACATATGCTGACTATTTCCTTGGCTACAAATCTGCTGTTGAATGAAGCTCAAAGTCTCTGTATACTACCTTTCCTCACTACACATCTTAAGTTCCAAATGAGAAAATAAAAGGATTATTCCTCTCCTCTCCTCTCCTCTCCTCTCCTCTCCTCTCCTCTCCTCTCCTCTCCTCTCCTCTCCTCTCCTCTCCTCTCCTCTCCTCTCCTCTCCTCTCCTCTCCTCTCCTCTCCTCTCCTCTCCTCTCCTCTCCTCTCCTCTCCTCTCCTCTCCTCTCCTCTCCTCTCCTCTCCTCTCCTCTCCTCTCGTAAAGATATATCTTTTAACAGTTAAAGGAAAATAAAAGTCTATTTTCTGAGTTTTCATCTACATGGCAGACATTGAAATGAAACATTCTTCATTTGCACTTTGTCAGAGGCTAGATGGAAAGTGCCATCTGTAACATAATAACTGTGACCAACGTAACGCAGCCTCAGAATCTTGGCAACATATTCCTTCAAACTTTTTCTTCCTTTTTTTTATTAAAGAAATGGCACTTTCTGGTATTTACAATCAAGTAAAAAAGTCAGGGTGAACTATACTTCAATTTCCTGTGTTTGAAAAAAAAATAATCTTTTGAAATTAAAATGGATGGGAAAAACTTTTTCAGGCGGAAGGAAATATTTTGGTTAGTTAGGCAATTTTTTGTATTTTCACTTGCTTAAAATCAAGGCATTTTAGTTTTCTTGATTTTTTTTTGTTCCGTTAAATGCCTACAACTAAGAATCTACACCTCTATGCTTTGAGTAGATGGTATTTATGTACGTAATCATATCACGTGACCACACAAAATAATAGGCAAGTTTGTGACAAACCAGCCATTTTTAGGAGTTGCACTATCAATTTTATAGTGTTTTCATAGGAGTTAAAAGCATACTGGTTTATTCTGCTATGTTGTCTGTAGAAACCCCCTGAAAATTAAGGTCCTATTTATGTCTAAGAAGATAACAGATGTAAAAATATCTTTATATTTTTTCTGTTCTTAAACATCTTGAAGAAAAAACATAATTTAAAACTTCAACAATGAAAACCTAAAAGTTCCTGAGTGACTCATTGTGATTCAGTCCAAATCTTGAGGTCTAGAATGGGGAATAACCGTCTATCAAAAGCAAAACTGTCCATGAATAAAAGATTGGTTCTTTTTTGAATATTATTGACTTTCAATCCAGATTTCTAGAACATAGATTCCTTCTCTCCGTAGGTTTTCTTTTTAAAACAAGAGAGAGAAAGTGGCAGGCAGAAACAGAAGAAACTCCTAAAATAAATCCCAAGTTTTATTATTTCATGGCTGGTTCCCCAGCCAGTACTAGTTGATGTTACAGCTTCAAAATAAACGGAGCTATGCCACTTTCCACCACCACAAAAAGCTGGTCCAGCATGTCTTCACATCTCCACTCTGTTCTCCTGGACTGTGAAATCTCCTTTTAATACCTGTAAAAGCCACAGTGCTTGGGTGCTGTTGTGTTACAGGTTGCTAGAGTTGCAAATTTCCACAGAAATATGGACCTTGAGGGGGAATACAGACTCGCTTTCAAGAGAGTAACCTTCAGTGAATGCGTTAAAGCGACTGGACTCACTGCAAGCTTGTCAAAGCAATCTCTGAGCCAGGAGCGTGTGTCTGTGCAGGGGACTGCATAATCCATGTTGTGCAAATGGCTACAGAGCTGTTGTGGTTCAACTCTGCTGCACATCTTCCTCCTTCTGAATATCAAAGTTTGATTTAAAAAAGCAGCAGAAGACAATTACTCAAGGCTTTTAATAGCAGAAAACATACGTCACTAGCAACTCTGCTTTGGGGAAACTCGTTGTTCTTCCCTAGTTACAATCCATAACTTCTCCACTCCTGTGGAAAGAGTGTCTCAGGGAAAATAAATAAAATTTGCAGTATGCAGTGGGCAACTTATAATCAAGTAAAACCTTGAGTGAGGGTCTTTAATCACTTCTTCAGATAATTATGCATATTTAATAGACTTGCCAAAAGCAAGATTTCCTTTCTGATATCCAGCATAATCTAGTTTTCCTTAACTATAGACCCTCTGAGAATTAAACATCCTTTTATAATCTATATATAAGAAAGTTCACTTTTCCCCTTAATAGCTAGTAAATGGAAGATGAATGGAAAAGAGGAAAAAAAGAGCATTTGCCAACCACATATCTTTAATTATTATGCCATTATTGTGTGTCAGAACAACGAAAGCTCCAATGCTTTATCTCATCAGCGGAAAGTTACATCAGCCTTTTGATTGCAGAATAAAGCCTCTGTAATATTGTGAAGGACTGCTTAGTTACTGTGAGTTACAAAGTATTTGGAATGCTTCTATCAAATACTGTCGTCTCATATAACGAAATTTAAACCTATGCCATTTATTTATCCTTATTTTTGTATATGAGTAGAAGATGAGTAAGTGTTATTTGCACCGCAAAACTCTATGGTGGGATATCCAATGTAATAATTTGGACAGTCAGTGTTCTCCTGGGAGTTATTTCTGTGAACCAAAGTGCAGTTCGTATAAGGTAAATTGTTCCTTTTCACTTTGTGCTGAGTTAGAAAGTTGCTACCTCAGAAGACAGTGTCATAAAATTTAAATATCGTGGGCTTCCTTGACATTGTGATTCATGAGGCAAATAACAGCACCATTAAAAGAGACTAAAGTAGTTAGCCCATTCAAATGCAAAGTCTTGAATTAGAGATACTTGAAATATGACCGTGAAACTCTAATGAAAATATCTGACTCTGGCTGATGGAAGATGGAGGGCACTGGAGATGGGACACGTTGTTACCGTCTGTTATGCCATAACAGAAGTTGTCTAGAGGTTAACACAAGAGGTGATGCTGTGCCTAATGTGGCAGTATTGGGCAAGCTGATGTGATACTTCTAAATTCTGAGTATATCATGAAGAATCACAGAGACCTATTCCACTGTTGCCTGCAGCAGTATGTGAAGCAGACATTTCATCAGGCTAAACCTTTTCTACCGAGGTCACCATGTAAACAGTTAATGAAGCAGAAACACTCTGGGGATTCATTGACTGAGCACATTTAGATGTGTTCTATATATGTGTTCAATTGGCAGTAGTGAAATTACCTCACTGATGCTTTAAAGAAACTGTGGACACTGTACTCTTCCAGCATTAAATGGGGTGTTTATAATTAATTTCTTATTTTCTAAGCCAATGTAACAGTTTGAGTGTAACTTTTATTAAGCATTACAAAGTTAAAAGGGGAAGAAAAAGCCTAGAGGTCATAAACTACTTCATACAATTTAGAGTGCAGTAAGGAGTTATTGCTGCACTAGTGCCTGTTAATGTACCTGCAATTTTCTACGGAGTTAACTTTTTTGTCACAGGAATTGCCTCCTAACTGGTTACCACCAAATACTCTATCACTGTGATACAACTTAACAGAAAGATAGTATGAGATGTAATTCATGACCCTAGGAACGGATGTTGTCTTGCAATATTCTGCAAAGTCCCAAATAGTACTGAAGCTAACACAGTATTTCATGAGCCACGGGAATGTCTTACGGTGACTTAACAATGTCATGTCCTTAACACTTCTTTAAGCATGTTAGTATTTCCTGGGAAGTCAAAGGCTAAGAAATTCTCTACCCCATTTCCTCCTGCTCCTAAAAAAAAAAAAAAAAAAGAGAAAGACATAATAGATAGAGCACTAGTATGAGCAGCTAAAGAGTGAAACTGTTAAAGCCTTTGTGGTACTGATTTGTATTATGCAAATCACCCTGTGAACCCTCAGGTTGGCAATGAACTGTGTTCTTTCACCATCTTCTCTCCATTACAGAAATAGAAACACACATCGCACAAGAACAGTTCTTTCGGAATAAATGCCAGATGTGGAGATTTTAAGACCAGGAGGAACTATTATGACTGCTGCATAACAAGCCATCGAATTTTTACAAAGTGTCAAGCCCTTAACTTGACTGTGTTAAAAACACACATTATGCATGTAATTCATCTTCCAGTGCAGAGCGTGCAAACTATTTCAGTGCTTTTATCACTTCTATTTCTCTTTTGAGGAACGTACCAAAGGATCAGTCCTCACAGTTAGGTTCACCTGCCACAGTCCTCCTGGAGGCTTGAGTATTATGTGGCTAACCTCCTTCACTCAAGGTCTTTGATGATGGCGTTGCTACTTCATGGTACATTGTTGCATCAGCATCTTCTTTGAGTTTCTCCTATTCTGATCGCAGTAAAATTCTTGATATGCCCTTTTGTGAGTAAATGACAGATCCTCATACGTGCTATATATATTTTACACAAAAAAAAAAGCAAAAAAAAAAAAAAAATCATTCTTTAGCTTTAGGCCCTGCAAACAGTGCCTTTGAAATCCATGAGATGTGTTCAAATAGGTAAGATTTCCTGCACTCACAGGAACAATAGTGAAGAGTGGCTTTCCTGTGACTTTGTAAAAACATCCGTTAGGTGAAGTACTACATAACTCTTAGTGAGATGGAAACCGTAATGATTCATTCATAGCTAACAATTTGTTTAAATGAATCCTGCTATTCCATTTTCACTCTACATGAGTGCACTTCTCCATGTGTTGTACAATGGCTACTGTTCCATTGTAAGTGTTTCAAGAACTGGTAAATTCTCTTTTAGTAAGACTAAGTCAATAGCCTTGTAACGAAGGCTCTAAATCTTCAGTAGGTAGCACTTCATACTTATTTAGTGTGTACAATTCCTACATAGATTTATTGACACTGTATGTACTCCAGTATTCATTAAAGGCAACTTAAACATAAATTATGAACCAATTTGCTGTGGAAATTAAAATAAAAACTGAAATTATTTTATAATGACATTTTAATTTGTATGCCTACATCGATGTGTATGCATGTATATTTGTGCAAACATGTATGCACTCACACTCCACATCCATATTGCTAAGACATAAAACATGACACAGAAAATCATCGGATACATAAGTCTCTTATGAATGCTTGGAGACAAGGGGCAGAAGATTCATTCAGGTCTAGTTATTCAGCATCTTGCTATCCAGCTAGTGCTATAAGAGAAGTCTGTCTCATCTGTTGGTTTTCAACAACGGGAAGGTTTTGATCCATCTGTCACACAATTCCTCCCATTTCTATTTGGAGAAATATGCAATCTGTTCCATTAATAAAATGTCGCAAGTAGTTTCCTCCTTCCACGCCGCTCTAAACCCACTTGACAGGTGGATATTTTGACCTGTACGTGGTGCAAAGCATTGAGTCATTTTAGTAAGTGTATGTCTCCACAAAGAAAAGAAAGATAGACACTAATTAAAACCTGGGTAAGTCATCTGGAAGACTGGTAGCACACTCTGGCATTTGTTAACACAATACAAAAGTCACTAATTATAGTAGTATTGTTAGTACCATTGAAGTTATAACAGCCTGTCACAGGAGCCATTATAAACCACTATATTCAGGTGTTCATAGCGACAACCATAAAAATTAAAATAAAACTGAAATTTGGCATACATGGTCTTGGTTTGGAGCACTTTTTTCTTTTAACAAACAGGGCGGGGGGCACTTGGGGCTGCACATGTTTATATCTAAAATTGGTGTTTAAAAAAACAGCCAAAGAAAATAAGTAGCTGTTTTATTCATAAAATAAACACATTGGGATTAAAAAGACGCTAGTTTAAATCCTGTATCTTCTCTTTACTGTGGCCCAGGCCATATATCTTCTGGTTTGGTCAGGTATTTAAATATGTGTATATCCCCAAGCGCTTGAGTATTTTAATAAAGATTGTCAACTGGGAAACGTACCAGTTTAAATACTTTTGTGCACCTGTTTATTAATTTCTCAGTTCTTCAGGACCTTTCTTCAGAACACCACTTATAAGACTGAGGAAGAAAATAATGTCTCCTTTTTTTGGCTCCTTTTTGTCCTTATACACTGCTAGCTACTTGGGGTAGAAGTTGTTCTTTTCTGTGTTCATACAGTGCTTGTCCCAGTGGGATTTCAAGCCTCAGTCAGATAAAGCACAATGGGAATGCAAATATCATGTAATGGAATGTTTTCAAATGTTCCTTGTAGTGGTGGCTGCTTTTAGGGTTTTACAGCAAATCAATTACTCCTGTATCTCTGCTAAAATGGACCAATTCAACAATAGCTGGCAAAAGTAAAGATCCCAGCCCATAATTTCCATGGCATGTTAGTTCATAGACTTAATGAAAGAAAACTGTTTACATGTTATACTTATACCTACATTAGAATTATTAGATTCCATAAATTATGCAGGACACCATTAATAAGTTTCATTATGCATCCGATTACAATGTCCTCATTCCAGCCGCAGTCTCCGATTAATTACATAGCGATCACCGCAGAGCTGACATGGCTAGAGACGGGGGATTACCCTGAGTGCCCCTTGGTGCAAGCAGTCATTAATATGATGGCACAAGGATTTGAGATAACAAATCGCCCCTGGCTAAAACAGGCCTGAACTCATTAAAGTTTAAGTGTTGTATGGATTTAATCTTTTATTTTAAAAAGTAAACGCAGGGGGAATTTTCCTGATAATAATACCTTGGGTTTTCCTTTATCCACATAAATCTGCTTGTGGCAACAATGCAAGAAAATAACAAGGCAACTTAAATAAGATGCATCAGGTAATTATAATAAAACACTTGACTTCAGGACATGTTCTTCACTGGACATTTTCTTCATCCAACCTTTTCTTCTTTGACTGTTTTTCTTCCTTCCCTGCCTTCATTCAAACAAGGAGAAGAACAAGTCTTCCTCACACATGTCTCCAAAACCCAGAGTTAAGAAAGACTCTGGGCCAGGCTGGTTATGTCTGTGCCATCTCTGTTACCCACGCCGTACAAAGCATCCTGGTTCTTAGTCTAAGTGGCCCTGACTGGCTTGCATTCATTTGATCCCTAGGTGATGGGATCAGAAGCATGCCGCTGTGATTCATGCCTGCATTTGCCAGCCAAGGGAGCTAATTGGTTCATTCTAGATGAGAGCCAGTCTGAACTAAAGCATATTGATAGTTTTCACACTGGATCACTCAAGTGAAACAGGAGTGTAGATGAATTTGGTGGTGTGCACGTATCCGCAGCGTTTTCCTGATGTAAAATCTGTGTCAAATTTTATTTATTTAGGGAACACATTAAGGTGTAGAAAATCAAGTATCTTCTCTGCTTGCTTTGTGGAATAGTCCTTTGAAATTCAAAAGACAAGAGTGGTTTTTATGTTCATGGTGAAAGTAGAAAGTGAAAGAAGTAAATAAATACAGAGTAGATAAGAAATTTCCTGAAAGAAGCATTTATCCTGCCAATGCTGAGACTCCCAGCTGAAAAACCTAAATGAGGATCTTACTCATTAGATACTGCTTGCATGGGGCATGAAGAGTGAGAGACACCTCTATATGGCAGTTTAGTCCTTAGGTGAAATAAATCATCCCCTGGAAATGCTTATTTCCCCTCATAACTAAATACCACATTAACAATTAGTGGAGTTGAATGATTTAAGGTTAGTGACTGAACAGAGAAGACAGTTCACCCTTTTATCTTCCTGGTGCAGTATGCATCTGCCTGAACCACTCCATTATGGTACCAAGAAGTATTAGCCTTGTTTGTGTAAATGGTCTCTTCCTCTACACTACTCAACAGGTGATATTAAGGCCTTTCTATTCTGTTTCATTTGAGGAGAAGAAAGACTTCTACCTTACTGCAACACTTAGACCTCATGAATAAGGCAACCTACCTTTATTTGACTATATATATAGAATCCAATCAGTCTTACAATTTCTGGGACTCTGGCCTGTGATATTTGAAAACACAGGGTGTGTAGACAGCAAAGACACGTAGTGATCCTGCATTAGAAAAAAGTATTGATTCAGTCTTCCTTGTATGCAAAGTCTCACCATCTCCAATGAGACTCAGCTGAGATGCCCTGAGTGTTCTCACCTAAATTCTTCAGGAAAGAAAAATGTCACATCAAACTTAAACTAGACACTGAGGCTGAAATTACCAGGGAAACAGACATATTTCAGGATGCTGAAATGCTGCCAGGACATTTACTTCAATACATTTATTTCTTGAAAGATTTAACATAACCATTTACTGGCCAGAAACTTTGTCTCCATGCATCTCCTACAGATCACTGCCTTTGCATATTGTTCAGGGGCAGCGAATTAATACAATCCCAGAGAACGCATAAGAATGTGTGGGTAGTAACTTTATTCCTTCAAAGCCCTATTTTTATGTAGTGCAACCAACTGAACAAGGAAACCTATCTTTAAATATGTTGGGCTGTTAGCATCTGTCTCTTGTTAGAACATCAGGAAGTCTGTCCTAAACATTCATCGAACACTGAACATTTCATATTTGTTCTCTGTCTTTTTAAGAGAAGTCCCCTTAAAACTTCCTGATGTAGTTCCTGGTCTTGGCCTGATTTTTTTTTTTTCTATTCTTTAAGTATTCACCTTTGTGACCTCTAAAGACCCCTCAAAGATTTTAATGGCTCTGTTACATCATGTTTGGGGTGGGACTGAATCAGGAAGAGAAGTTTCTAAACAAGAAATTATTCAGATCTATAAATCTCCATCTCAAAATGAAACATTTAATTTTTAAAACGTTGCTGTGAACACAGAAATAATCTAAGACAGGGTCTGGCTCATAGTCACCAGGAAGCCTGCGGCAAGGGGAGGAGTTGGAGCCTGGCCTCACTCAGTTTTCCACCCACTGGGTGCAGGAAGCCAGAGTGTCCTTTATGTGATAGAAAATTACCTGTTTCATAAATATAGGTTCAAACAATACCTATTTTCAAATTGTCTGCTCCATAAAACACAAGTAATTGCACAAAACTGCATTCACAAGCCCTTTCTGAGGTTACAGAGAAGTAGCCAGCAGTATGGACTTTCTTTCCTCCACAGTTTTAATTGAAAACAGAGTCAAATACAAACAAAGCAGACAACAAATAAGCCTGAAAAGCCTTGGGATGAAAACATCCTAGGTTACTACTAACGTTCGTCAAGGATACCAGAGTTGTTGAAAAACAAGGATCTGCTCTACACAAAAACTCCTTGCCCAGCATACCTTGCATCAGCTTGCTGCTGCTCAATCCATCCTCCTGGTTTTGCTTTCATCTTCTTGCTTTCCCTTTGTCTTGAACTTTATCACAGCTAAATGAAAAATATTTTTTTTGCTTATAATAACCCTATCAGTAGCCCATATCTGCAATTTTTTCAGTTCCACAGGGTCAATGCACTTCAAATCTTTGATGCTCTCCTGGTTTCATAAGAATGTCACGCCATTCTTGCCGTCACATTCAACTCCCAGATTGTCTACAGGATAGTGCTTTCCTGTGCAAGCCCAGATCTAGACAACCTGCAGCACCCATTCCATTGTGGTAGGGGGGGGATGGGTGAAGCTGCTGAGTGTCATTTCCCAGCACAGACCACCTCTGGGTATGCAGTGTGTTGGTGAGAAGTGCTATCCTCTATGAACTCCCTCCTTTTGCCTATCTATGACCACTTCATGTTTGTGACTGTTTTCTCTGTGGTAATATGAGAGAAGCAGGATACCTTCTATCCTTCCATACTGACACTGAGTGAAGATGAAAAATTATCCTCTTATTTCTAACAGCTGATGCTGACAGCCTCATGGATTGTTACAGTACTTGTAGTTTAGTGGCAATTATGTTTCCGAGACAAACAGCTTCACTATCTCTATTTCTGTATTCCCACACTGGAAGGGATCTCAAGACAGGCTCGATATCTGAATTTTCATATCTCCATTGGGCAGATGTAATTGCTGACTTCACCGCACGCCTCTGTCTTGCTGTGTCTGTTAAGATTTCAGCTTTATTTCTTGAATAAGTTTCCCCCTGCTGCCTTCACTTCTGACTCCAGCTCTCATGCCTATATCAAACATCCTTTCAGGACCTTTTTTTTCAATTCATTTTTGACAGTTCCTGGCTTCTGAGCATTTTTATTATGTTTCCTATAAATTGTCTTCTCTACAAAATAATGAGCAAGGCCATAGTCCTAACAAAAATGAATGTAGTAGTGCCTCCGCAGTTACAGGAACAGATATAGACTGCTGAGGGGGTACTTTGAACTCATTCGTAAATAGAAATTTGTTCTTTGATAGTTAGACGTGGTCACTATAACAAAAAATTTCAAAGACACAAGGTGATGTAAGAACATGAGAGCTTTTATGTTTTGGGACAGGAAAGCCTAAAGGAAGAACCAAAATGGCCCAGCAGTGACTGCGTTAGTCAGGTCTGCAGTTGCATTCTATCTCTATTCAAACAACACTGATCATGTTAAGCAGGTCATCTCATTATGTGCTTATATACATATTTTTTCACTATATGGGGGAAAAGAAAGCATAAGGTTTGCTCCAGAAAAATGTTTCCCCTGTCTGATGCTACAAAACCTGAGTTTAGACTAGGTCTTAGCTTTTTAGTTCTTCAAGCATAAACCAGGGATAACAGCACTCCCATGCCTCTCAGGGGTGTTGTGGAGATAAATACATTAAAGGCTGTGAGGTGCTCACCTCCCAGATAAGTATTTTAGGCAATGCCCGCAGAATTCCCAAATGTTGCCTTCTTAAGCTCTGTGAAATTACTGGGCCCAATGCTTCCTGCTGTACGTTGTCTTAACATTTGCCCCTGCTCAAATGAAACCGGAGTAAAACATTCTGTTGGATGGTGTAGTATTTTACACCGTCCCCCTGGGGACACTCTCGGTGTCCATGGCAGTGTCTGATACAATAGGGCAGTAAAAGCAATGATAAAGAAAGCATACCCATGAGAAAAACGCTTATCAGTGCTTCTTTCTTGGACTCAGAGAAATCACTAACATCCTCCTCCAGAGAAAAGATATAGAATTTAAAGACGTTTGTGTGATGTAAGCTTGAAAGGATCAGAGATGACATCTTCATTGCTTCAATTTTCATTAGCTGCAGGTCATTAAACAGGCATTTGCGGGCATAATTCTGTATGCATAAAACAACTGAAATATTCACTACACACAAAATGAGAGAAAAGACACTCCAATCATTTCTGTATGTGACATTTTTAAGCATAAAGATACACATGACCAAATGTCTTTCTCTTGGCCCCTTCTCCCATTACAATACTGACGTACAGCAGTGTTTATAGCCAAGCCTAGTAAGTGTCACGACTAAGTTCCTTTTTATCTTTCATGATGTAAGCCACTTTCCAAAGAGCAGCTGTAGCTCACTGACAGGGAACTGCACTCAGGCAATGGTAAGATTTCAAAATCAGTCTCTGAGCCGTCAAGAAGTACTTTTTCATGAATATGCATCTAACCCAAATTCAATTTTCTTGTACACTAAACTACAAGCTAAATAACCCTTTAGTATTTCTTTCCATATGACTCTTGCCTCAGCCAGTCCAGCTGTAAGCGAAGGAATGTAAAAATTTGTAATGTTTAAATATTTAGTATTAATTCTACAAATTCCAGCTTGCATTAGTGGGACCAGGAAAAACATGTGTGGTGGTAGGGCATTGGGAAAAATCAAAAAGTCAAAAAAACTCCTGCAAACAACGTATTTATGATAGTCAGTTTTCCTCCAGAGTAGCACATGGAAAAAGCAGAGCTGCTGATGCCTGATTGCCTATTGAGATCTACAGATCTTGCACGACAAAGTTAAATCCAGTTTGCAGAGCTGTCAGTCTGGCAGCAGTAGCAGAAGTTTATCATGAAGAAGGGAGTGGTGTAAATAAAGAGATTCTGGGTCTCTAATCTCAGGCAGAAATAAGTTCCTTGGGCCAATTATTTTTTTAAAAAATGAGCAGCTAAAGTTAGCAAGTGAAACCTCTATTTAAGCAATTAGATAAAGTGCTAAGCTTTCAAAGTTGTGAACACGTACAGAGTGACTTCAGTGGGAAATTTCTGTGTGCAGTGGCTACATAAATCAGAGTTTCATTTGGTGGATGGATGCTGGAATATGCTAAAAATATCTTCTCAATGGGAAAAGGACTCTAAACATTTGTTTGGTTTTTTATTGGTTTTTTTTTCAGTGACAGCAAAACCAGTCAAAGATGATTCCTGTGGTCTTCCTTGTGGGGCTCTATTGGGCTACGGAAAGCTGTCTTTCCAAGGACTTTGTCAGTGGAACTGGAAAAAGTCCCTTCTAGGACACAGTTTCTCATCTGCAAACAGTTCCATCTCTTCACTATGGATTTACCAAGGATCAAGACACTGAGAGGCTTTGGGCCTTCTGACACCTGAAGCATAAGGTTACAAAACCAAGGGGGAACAATTTGGTGGTGAGAAGGTGATGCTGGTGCTTTGCCTGAGAAATGCTACATAAAGGAAACATTTAGTACCTAGTGTGTTGTAACTTGTTCAAAGACAGATTTGAAGCTCAGGAGCTTGGGCGGTATGGATTACATTAATTCGATGTTTAGAATTGCATATCCAAGAACAATAATATTTTCAGATTCCTATCTAATAGGCTTTCTGCAGTAAAAAATGTGATCCTAGAGCAGTTTAGTTACAATGTGCTGATTATTGTTTAGGAAAGGAGAGAAAGGAAAAATAACATGTTTTGCAAGTCTGTATTCTTAAATGTCTTAGACAAAAGAACATCGAGAAACAAAACAATTCCTTCCTGTTCTCCTGGGAAAAGAAAAGTACCCCCATCACCTCACAATAACAACACACCCCCAGACAAAACCAAAACATAACTTAAATTAAAATGGAAATAAACAGGAAAAAAAAAAAACAGATTTTCCCAGAAAGTATTGTGTTAAGAAAACATCAGGAAGAAAATGACACTCATTTCCATACTGCATAGCGCATGGCTGTGATTTTACTGTGAGGCACCAAGGACTTGGAGCCTATACAAAACATGTAAGGACAGCAAAGCATGTTTCAGCATCCAAATCAGAAATGATCCCTCTCAGTGTCCGCTGGCATTTGGGTAAGCATCAGCAAGCCAAGAAGGTGAAAAAAGAGCAGCAACGGCAGGAATAGTTTTCTGGTCATTCCTAGTGGAATATAAGACACTATTCTAGCTGGGGTACTGGCCAAATAAAGGCATTTTTCCCCTCTAGGAAATGTTTCCTGCCTGTTCTTTCTGCATTAAAAAATAAAACCACATATAACACTTATGTAACAGAAGTACCAAAACTATAATTAAGAAATGATGCCTTGGTTCCAGTCAGAAATATGGAGGAGACCTCAAAGTTTACTCTGGTGAAAGAATTGAGTGTGGTAATACCAAAGTGAAGGCACATGCTGCACCTTGGAACGCATCTGGTAGTACTTCAATCTACAGCCTGTCCATGTAGTGCAGGGAAGTGCTTTTCAGAAAGCAGTCCCTCAAATGCTTGAGATGAAGCTGGGCATATTCATTTAGGGAAGATGAAAACAACAAAAAGTCACAACAAAAATCCTTTGGCAGGTTGCTATTAGCTGAAGGGCTCTGTCTTTAATTAGTATAAATAATTAACCATCACTTCACGGACAACTGAGCATGATAATAGAGATGTTTCCTTTTGAGGTCGAGACTATATCCTTTGCAACATCAAATAAACCAGGGGCTTGTAGGAGCAGGTTGCTTCTTACTGAATTGTTCTCAAAATGTTCTCAAATCATATTCTGCTAACCAAGAGCCTTAGGGCAAATTTTCAAGAATAGAAAAAGGCTGGGGTCTCCAGGGGAGGAAAGAAGACAACTGCCTAGTCTGTGTTTTTAGGACAGGTTATCAGCATAATATATAAATATTTCCAAACTAAACTGGATGACCAATCTGGACTTGTCCTGTAATCTGCAGGTAAATACTGTGTGTAGTACTATTCAAAAAGAAAATGTTTAAAAAAAGGCCACAAGACAGACACAAAATCTGCCTCGCAGTATACATGGCTCAGCCGGATAGGATAGTGTGACTCGTATAAAAGTAACCAATATTTTTGTGTAGTAGTTGGTCTTAAAAATATACCAACTCTGATTTGTAGAACGCAGCTGGAGCAGGGACCTCAAAACCAAGCTCTGTGAGTTATTTCCACAGCCTACATCAGCACAACTGCACCAATGTCTGCTTCCTTTGACTGTATTGCTTAGCGCTGCACATCCAGCACAAACAGCTCCAGACAAACACTCTATAAAACATAGGAATATTTTCCACATCTTGGAAAACAGTGTTTTGGTTTTTTTTTTATTGCATCAAATGGTTTGCAGCCTTTTGAATCCGAACCTTCTGAACTGACCTTCTGATTCTGGGCAGCACATATGTGCACACAGGAACATGCACACAAGTGTATTGCCATGTGTGATGGCTTCTTTCTTTTCCAAACGTAGAAAAGACGTTGAAAGAATGGCAGTTAATGGGCCAAATTAACAGTTCCAAGAGCAGTTACTAAAGCATAAGGTTTTGCTTCAGTGAGGCTTACCTTTTATCAAAAAGAAAGCAAGATGTGAGCAATCTCTGTGATATTTATCATGACACTGAATTTCACCTTAATTTAACAGGATCTGCAGCTGTTGAAAATTGATTAAATGTTCCTCATGCAAGACAGAATGAAGCAATAAGGCAGATTCTGTGCTTATCCAGGTAATGAGAGACTTCTACAAAGCCAGGTACCGCTCCTCAGGTCTCTGTGCCACCTCCACAGTGGTTTTGAGACTCCCGAGCGCAGCTCCAGATTTCATTTTGTAGCTTCTCTCTCGGCGTGACATTCATTGTGTTGTCAGCCCCTCATGATATGCACACACACAGGCTGGAGGGTGCAGTCTCCTGTACTGGTTTATGTGTTCCAGCTTTGACCATAAGGCTGCAATGGGGTGCCTTGTGTCTTCCTGTTGAAAGTTGAGATCAGATTTCCTTCTCTTTACTTGGTGAGCAAAATGTCAATGGTTCTTTCATTGACATGCTCTGATTATGTAAGCTAGCATGAATTCCCTCTGATCATCATCTTTGCTCACAGCCCTACTTCAGTAACTAGAAGATCAGGTTGTTTTCCAGTTTACTTGACTTCCTGTGGTCCAGCTCATAAATACAATTTTTCATGCATTACGTGGAAATCGATTCTTCACTCTTTCGCAGAAATATAAGGAATACACATCTTTGTCCTCTTTATCTTTAAGGAGCTCTCCCTTGTAGCTTTGTTTCTTTTGCATTTACACCCTTTGCCTGGGCTATTTGTAACAGTCAACCAGCACACCTTTTATAATCAAGAACTGTAGGTCATCTCCTCCACTTCTAATTTGTCTCGCTTGACTGCACATTTTTCAGTGATCTTTCTGACACCTCCTTCTACAATTCACAAACAAAAAAAATATCATTGTCCATTTATGTAGTTTCACCAGCATAATGCTTTAATCATGGTAAAAGAGCCAGTATATCTTCCATGGGTGTTCATCTCTCGTGTTCACCTCTCCTTTCCAACAAGAATACTCCTCTTACCAGACTCAGGATCAAATATTTATCTTTGATGTTTCTCCCTTGCTGATGGCTACAGAAGTCTCAGCATGTTTTCTCCAGGCTGTACAAGGTTAGCTGCTAAACTCTTCATAAAAGTGCAACGTCACAAGAACATGGAGCTTGAAGGGACCATGAGAGACCAATTTATTCTGTCTCCCACCAAAGTAACAAGATCAGAAGTATATTTCTCAAGGGCTTTTGCTTTGCCTGTTTTTAAGAACATCCAAAATCACAGGCAGAGTGGTAGTCTGTAACCTGTTCTTATATATCCTATACAAAAAGATGAAATATTCCTTATTTTATTCCTTGTCTTTGTTCCTAATCAGATTATTTTTAGCCTTCTCCAAATGGCTACACAGACAAAATCATGGGATTTTTTTTTTTTTCCTGTTGAAAAAAAATCAACCTTCTATTCTTCAAACTAAAAGAAAAACTTTCCCTACCTTTCCCATATCATTACTGTTTTCTAGGTTCAGATCATTTTTCCAGCTTCTCAAAATCAGCTTGAATTCTCATCATATCATACAGAGTACTTGCTTTCCGTTTTTTCCGCAGAGCTTCTTGATACCACCTATATGGGCATTCATCACTGAATCCGTAACAAAATGGAATACTTTCTTGGAAGAGACTGCAATTAGACCACTAGATGCAATGTCTTCACAGTCTGGCACTTCCCTACTGATAGATGCACATAAGAATATGACTTTATAAGAACAGTTCTGCACCTAAACTGTGCCTGAAATGTTCCTATTTGCTTGTGAGAATGAAACAAAGGACATACTAAAATCAATATACCTCACATCTATCATCGTCTCTGTAAGGAGAACATCATGGTGTTTTGCCAAATCTGCTACAGTTGTCTTCTTCCTTCACAGAAATATAAACACTTTTTTTTTTTTTACAAAATTTTCTACAATTTCTTTGACAAATCAGTATTAATATTCTCCAAACTCCCCTTTTTATCATTTCAAGGGTAGTCAGTATGTTCGACTTTCTTCAGTCATCTAGACCTCCCTGTTTTCTGTAAGTTATTACAAATAACCAATTTCAGTGCAGAGATTGTTTTGACTGGTTTCATAATTATTGCAGAAATTATGATAGTATACTGTATGATATGTTCAGTCTTGAACCACAAGCAGACAAAAATCATTGACCACTGAATCCTTCCATGAATGCTTGGTCTCCCCGCAAAATTGTCCTCATCTCTGCCCTTCATCTTTTCTTCTAACAGATTCTTCTTCTCATTTATCACCCCCACACATAGACGTCCTGCGTCCTCCATGAAGCCTTACAACCAGAGCCCTCTCTCTGAACTAACTCAAAATGCTGTTACCTCCCTTCAGGTTTCCCTCTGAGACACATTTTTGGATTGATTCATATAAGAAACTAACCAATGAATATTCACTTAAGGTAAAGGTGGGCAGAAATTATGATTACCAGTATCAACAGTGAGTTTTTATCAGTTTACCTGATAATGTGCATTACATTTGTTGTGGATATAACATATATCTCACTTACCATTCAGAAGGAATCAAATTCTTGAGGAGGGGAGCTAAAGTTGCCAATGCAACTTCTAAAGCTGTGTGTTTTCTGTTTAAGAGACCTATAGTCACTTGTCTTTCATGATGGATTTTTAGAATGAGGTTATTAAGCAACTAAACTCACTTTCATCTTACAGTGCAGCATACAAATTGCAGTTTGTTTATAATATTTCTCGTAGCACTTGAAATGATATTTTATCCACTGTTGACAAGACAACAAAGTATTTCTATTTCTGTAGCTCAGCTTCCCTGTTAGGGAAGGAAAACCTAAATTCTCTGCTATTTCAACACTTGCTGCTAAATGATCCAGAGTGGCATGTGCCCAAACGGGTTTCTGTGTGGTACTGCTCAGCAGTGTTATACCTAGGCATTTGCTTTTTGGGGCAAAATTTCAAGTCCCAAATTAGATGGGTAAATTTCCCCGTGAATGTGTTTCCTGCTGAATCCAAGATTTCCCTTCTCCTAGCTCTCACCCACATCAGCACTTGCCAGGTATCAAGCCTTCCTGTGTTCTTGATCACTTTCTTCTTGGTAAAGTGATCCAGCCAGTATCCCCTTAGCTTCACAAAAATGTAAGCTCTCTAAACTGGCTGTTTGGAGGCCTCAGAGGTATCATTAGTGATATACAGAGCAATCAAATTTTCAAGGTTCAATTATTGATAAGGTCTAATTTCCTGAGAAAAAATAATGCTAAAGTGTTATTGTGCTGTTTATCACGAACTGTTTAGACTTCATTTATATTGCCTCTTGTTATTCTCCTTCCTCTAACCTCTGTCCTGCTGTCTGCCTAAGGTTAAATGTCAAGCTTCTTGGTTCACAGACCTCCCTGCTCTGAATCTTAAGAAAGTGAACTGTAGCATGGCTTTAAATAAAAGAATAATAAACACATACAGCCATTCATAAAGATGTAGGCCTAATAATCCTCTAGGAGATAGTCTGCAAATGTCTGCCAGATTCAATGAATTGTCCATGATAATCCTTCCTAGTTATTAAAAGAGATTTCATCTAGCTATTTATTTTTCTCCAGGGTAAATGAACCATTATAAGGGTAACTTGTTTTTGTGTTTTAATGTTTTCATCGTCGATGTTGCTTACAACGTGAAGCCATTGTGATGACTCACATGCTCGCAGACTTCAGCGACAAACATGCTACACGTACTAAAACTTGGTATATATCAGTCTCATCACCCTAGATTTCACATCTCACAAAAAAAGACCCCTAAAAACTATCCCAAGAGAAAAAAAAAGCAAAAAAGAACGATTGAATGGCCGTTTGTGACTCCAGCAGTTGAATTCAGAAGATCAAAATCTAAAATGCTTTGTAGTGATGTAATTGTTCTTTTATAGGCCTGGCTAATCTTGTTGTAGAGAACAAGCACAAGAACATCACCTTACTGTGGAAGGAGTTAGGTTTCTCTATATGTATGAAGCAGCACAGTCAGCTAATGGTTTTCTGTAAAATTGTAGGGATGTTTTTTGAAACCGTTTATTGGCTAAAGGGCAACACTTTTTTTTTTTTTTCCTTGTAGCGAAGTGTTTTCAAAGAAACTTTCAGTAAGAGAGGTCAAATCTGGAATTCCCGATCTTAATGAACAAGAACAAGAAAGTCCTCAGATGAAACAATTGCAGAATGGTTGGGTTAGAACCTTTGGGAAGATATTTTAAAGAATTTTGAATAATTTGGGAAGACACTTGAAGATATTTTGAAGATATTTGCAGATGTTCATATGGTTGACTGCAAGTACATCGGGATCGTAATATGAGTGATACAAGACATAGCACCCAAACTAGGAATCTAAAAATAAGAAAAACATGTGTATCACTCGTTCATACACTCATTCTGCTTCTCAAGTTTTAGTACATTGGTTGGAAATCTAGATGGCTTCTGTGACTAGCAGATAGCAGGACATTTCTTCAGCGAACAGCTGCATTTTTTAATAAAAATGTTAATGATTTATCAGCATGTTCATCACAAATTACCCAGTTTCAGATGAAAACAAAAAATCATAGACCTACTGAAGATCCAATTACTCATCTGTAATGCAACAGTGGAGTGAAAAGATTCCCTGGACAAATATCTGGCTTGCTTCAATGTACATATCACCCTGCCTGCTCTGATCCCTGATTCAGGCAGAAAAATATCACAGCTCTTTTTCATGCATTCTTTTTCATGTACACTAGCTCAATCCTGATTTGTAATGGGAAAAGTTTTGTGACTGCTACCTGTTCTACCGAGCTGCGCTATAGACATTCAGTACTATCTCTGCCGTCTGGGATGTCACTTCGTGCTCAGCAGTAGAGATGACAATGAGATGAGTTTATCGGTTTATTTTATTAGTGATAATAAAACAGTGGTCTGTAAGAGTGGTAAGAATGTTAATGTTAGCCTGCTGGCACCCTAAGCACAGGAAAAGATGCCATGGTCTCAAAAACAAGAGTGATCTTTGCTGTTCAATGCAATAATGTCCTTTGCTTTAAACAGTGGAGCTGTTTGGGTAACCTAGTAAAACTAACCTCCTCAGACTCGTAACGCATAAAGCAGACATAACAATTATCACTTCTTTTGCAGAAAACTGAGAAGTATTTATAAAAGGGCTATGTTAGAGATCTTTAAGACTATTACCATTTTTATCTTTATTTTGCACTTGTTATCTAATGCTGACCATGTGAACCTTTTATTAAAGTAAAGGTTTTAATATACGAATGTTACACCTGCTATTAATAGCATTACTATAAGTGAAAGAACTGTGAACATGTGGAGTGAAATGCTGTATCCTTTTATATCTACATGAGCTTTTTATACTACTTTAAATGAAGGCAGGCTATCTTTCTCGCTTTGTACTAATCATGCAACGCATTTACTTTAGGATTATCAGGTGTAGGGTAATGCCTGAAGGCTCTGAGCACATTTAAACATATACTTAGTGATGCTCTGATAAGCTTATGAGGGAAAGACAAATAAGAGAAGAAATAGGCTCAATGGAACACAAATCCTGAAGTCCTCTATCCACCAGCCATTCTGTTAAAATAAATAAATAAATAAATAATTTCTTTTCCCGGTTTTCATAGGTTATTTTCAAGCATGCCGTGTTGCCATTTGGAGTAATAAATACTGCATCAAATTTGTCACCTTTAAAGATGAGAGAATGAAAATGAGAAAAAAAAAGAGATTCATACTAATGTCAAGCTTTGAAAAGGTTATTTTTTTAACATTTGAATTTAAGACCTAAATTAACCTGTCCCAATCTCTTCAAATGCTATAAACGGAAAGCGAATTGTAAAAGACATTCACTTTGTTGATCTTCTGTATTTGCCTTCATTCAAGAGAACAGAGAAGATGTTCCCCATAAGGGAATGTACCTCTCGGATATCTTTCTGGCAGGTTAATTCACTCAAATCCCTTCTTCTGTAAGGACAAGTGGTTTAATGTTCTGCTCAGTTTAGTTCCAGAGGGGTAATTAGCAGGGGTAAAACAAAGACAGTGAATGAGTAAGAATATCAAATTCCTCCCCTTCTTTAAGGACAACTTACTCCCTGGAGACAGATATGCCTTACATGAAAGCACAAGAAAGACACTTCAGAGACATAAAACACTTGTAAAATTGCTGAATTCAGCCCCTGGAGGACTTCTCCTGCAGAGGAGGGTCCCTGAGCAGCATCATGCAGTCACAGCAGTTTCTATGCCAGCTGTTCCCAGCTATCCTGTCCACAGCACAGCACCTGCCTAAAGCATGGGTGATGCTAAATCCTGGCATACCTGGACCACCAGGAAGCAACTAGTAAGCCACAATGTCTTGAAAAGTGTAGTATCTTGTTCCAGAAGCATGATGACTCTTAAGTGCAAGAAGACATGCAGGTAACAGAGTAGAGGGAGTTCTTGCTGTCACTGGTTAAGCAAAGTGACAGCCTTTTTTTCTTTCCCTTGTATTTCTTCAATGGCCTATAAGCCAATTCAAAAAGACGATGCATAGTCTCATGTGGTTTCTGGAAATCAAGCAGAACTGTATGTGTTGTCAGTTAAGTAAAAAGAGAAGCTTTTTATGAATACACTCCCTGCCCTCCTCCCTCAACACACATCACACTTCATCATTTATGTTTCAAAAATTACACTCATGAATGTTTTTCTGTTGATTTTCTATTTTGTGGAACCTCAAAACCTTATTTACTCAAAATGATAGGATACATTGATTTCAAATGGCACAATATTCGTCTTTGTTGTCTGCTTCAAGCTATAGCTCTAGGGATAATTACTAAACTCATGTGTTTAGAAAACTGGCTTCATTTTTTTGCCCACTGTTTGCTACCTTCCCCTCAGACCTTAGTTCCTTTATGCTCCACTCTGTATTTGAGCTTCTCGTATATGTATTCTTCTTCCCTTCAAGAGCTGAAGGTTGTGTCCTAACTGACATTTTAGCACAAAGTCCCTTCAGTGTCTGGATTATCTCATGCTCTGATGCATGAATTAGAAGAGAAGCAAAGAGAAGGAGTTTGGCACGTAGCACGAGAACAAGAATTTACCAATTGCTATGCAGCTGTAATGGATTTCTTTTGTTGTGCCCTTGGGCCTCAGTAGATGTTTAGCAAGAATGACATTTCCTGACTTTTTAGTTTTTCAAAGACTGCCTTGACTTGGCAGCTCTTGACTTCTAGGCAACTTTGGTGGCATCTTTCCTGTCCCTTCAGCTTTTCAGAACATTTTCTGCATTCTGAAGAGCTTTTCCATAGCTGCTTTGAGACATTTGTCCTGAATTTCCTGACTCACTGCTCTCCACTTCTATCTCTCTTGCTTATGAATAGATCTCTTTTTGACTCGGTCTTTAGGCCTTTACTTCTAAAAATCTTCCTTTCTCAGTTCCTGTGAGCAACACCACTCTCTCCCATTAAGGAAAATACCTTTATTTGATCTATGTTTTGGTTCTTTTCTATGGGGTTTTCTTCCCCACCAGCACTTGAAACACTCATGCAGATGTTCATTATCTTGTATCTTAAAATGCAAGGAGAAAAGATGAGGAACCAACACAGCATGACAGAGATCACGTCTGTCCTGTGGATGGGACATGGCCATGGTGGGTCCTAGTTTTAAATCCACAGGTATGTCGAATGAACACAGTAAACACCCTTCCTTTCCTTTCCTTTCCTTCCTTTCCTTTCCTTTCTTCCTTCCTTTCTCTTTCCTTTCCTTACTTTCCTA